>NC_137694.1:180286584-180577565 GCF_964034855.1 Anser brachyrhynchus | reverse complement strand
CAAACTGGGAAATTACACAATTTATCAACTTAACTTGTTGCTGAGCATCCTTAGAACTTTTATTCATGATACAGGGTCTGAGGCTAAATACACCTTTGAGTTTACTCAGTAGGGCTATTCATGAAGAAGAATAAAAGCTCTGGGGAGAAAACTCTGTTTTTGCCCCCTTGGAAAGATCAGGATTGTCACCTCGAGTTTCCCTTCTCTCCTGCTGAAGGACTTTAGTGGCATATTGCAGTTCTCTGACCTTTTATCAAATGGCAGGGATGTATCCAACACGTTTCCATCTCTTCTTGCCCCCCCCAAAATTGAAGAGAAATAATTCTGAAGGGAAGTGTATTCTAAACAGACTGAATAAAATTATTCTTTCTTATGGACTGTTCATTTTCATTCTCTGATCTCTCTAGATATGATTTAATCTGCTTTAACATTATCAGCGCTTTCACAGATAGAATCTGAATTTTAACACACACACACACACACACACACAAAAAAAGGAAAGAAAATGTTAAAAATCCTTTTTGAGCTTTCTTCAAAAATGGACTGGAATAAGTTTTGTTTTTCTCGTTATAGTTTTACTTCAAAAGTTCCACTAATACTTTAAAAGAGTTAGGGTTTTCATTGATACATTAGTAATTACTAAAATCACCATCTTACTGGATTTGCCTTGAATACCATACTGCAGTCTTTTTCCCCAATAATCCTTCAACTTTTTAGCATATCCTCATTGCACTATAAATGCAGCTGGCTTCATTACTGGGGTGCTAGTTAAAATTCTTTTAGAGGTCAGACTTTTTATATGCATTCATGCTTTCTGAGTATTCTTTCAATTGCTCTGCATTAATAACAACTTTTAAAAGGATTTTCCTGCTCTTTAGTTGTCCGGTCTTACAGTCTTTCTTTCTTTTGCCAGTGACTAATTCAAAAATAGGAGCTTACGTTATGTGCAATTTTTAGGTCATCATTAAGCTCTTGTGATAGAGATTGAGTCATATAATGTGTTTTTACAGTGCAGCCCAGATCTCAGTTGGTGTCATAGAGTACCACTATAATACAAACAAAAACATTAATCATTCATGTCATTAGTTGCCACTATTGCTTTCTACCTTGATGTATTTCTAAGAAAAAAAAAAAAATAACATCCACAATCCATCCAGTCCCTTTTGATTAGCTCATTTAGTAGGCATGCTGTTTGCTTGCTTCTATACTGATAATTTGTCTGGTAAAGCTCAGCTGGGTATCTCTATTCTTCTTTACTTGTCCTTCCATTTCCCATCTCATGTACACATGTTCTGAAAAGCATATCTATCCCGGATGCATCTGCCGTGGTAGAGAATAGAGATGAAAGACTCCATTTCTATTTTGTTTCACATTCTTATAATTCCTCCCTGTTTTCTGGCAGTATAAGCCTTTGTGGTTGCAACCTGTAGTGTTACAGATAGCTTCTTCCTTTGTACTTCATATTCTTTGGATTGCTTTGTTCCTTCCATTGTCTGTAGCTTTCACTCCACCTGAAGTCAATAGGAATCTTGGTATCGATTTAAGTGTGGCCAGAATTTCAGCAGAAGCTCTTGTCCTGTTATTTTTAAGACTTTTCTTTTTCTTTATGTAGGCCATTAAATATACATGGTGCTTTACAGCAGAATAAAAGAACTCTCTCCCAAGAGATTTCTAAGACCCCATTTTCACAATTCATCCCACTCACCTGAATCCTGCAGGATCTCCTAGGTTATGCAGCAAGGTTCAAAGAAAAGAGGCATGTGCTTGAATCACATGGAAATATGTGCTTGTGCTTAAGCTGCCTTGCTGAGCAGGGATAGAGGGAAGGGCCTGATGAGAGGTGAGCTGTAAAAGTTATGTGGAAATGAATGATAAGAGATGAGAATAAGGCAAGGACAGAAAGACGGTGGTTTCACCCAAGAGGTTTTCTGAATTGCCACATACTATGTGGCCTACACATCTAAAACTGTTCAGGCTGCTTCTAAGTGAATGAATAAACCTTGTAAATATGAATATGAATATGAATAACCTTATGCAACTATAGTCAGTTGTAGTGTTTACTCCTTCAGTAGGCTCGACACTTGCTTCATGTCAAATCATTGGATTTGTCCCAAATGGTGGAGTTCATGGTGATGACAGAGATATTATGGGGCAGAAAAAGATGGGAGCCTGGGAAATGGATAGAATAAGTGGGAGGGGAAGATGGAGTCATGCAACAAGAGGGAGCAAAAATCATAAGTAAGAAGAAAGGAGGCAATAAACAAAAAGGTAAGGGGACAATTCATGGTGGGCAAGGAAACATAAGGTATGGCAGCAAATGGAGAAGTAAATGTTCCCACAAAAACATGTGTGAGACAACTTTTTTTTTCTTTTCTGTTTTGCTTGCTTTCTTCAGCAAAAGAAAACATATATGTCTAAAACAAATATAGCCTTCCTGATATCCAAGGAACATCTCAAGCTGAAAGATCCCTGGCCAATTATCACTTAGAGAGAGTCGCCTCACTTAGTGGGACCTGCCAGGCTCAATCATCATCTCAGTTCTTCACCATTTTCAGTTCTTCATCTCAGGGTTCCTTTGGGTTTTTTGTTTTTGTTTTCGGTTTCCTTCCTTTTTAGTTTGTTTGTTTTTCTTTTTCTTTTCCTTTTTTTTTTTTTTTTGGGGGGGGGGAGGGTGTTACCAAAATAGTTGTTCCTACTCTTGCTATTTTTAAAACTGAGAACTGAAAGAAAGGTTCACCAAACAATAAATAACAATAAGAACACCTAATTAAATGCAGTGCATTGGGGCTGGTTTATAATCTTGTCAAACTGATGAAGAAAGTGACATTCACTTAATCTTCCTTCGAGTTAGTGAGCTTTTCTGTTGTTGATTTTGTTCTTGTCGATGGTAGTGGTGTTTTGGTTTGATTTGCTTTGTTTTTTGCTTTTGTTTTCTGGATGTCAAGATAAGGTCCATAAAATGTTATGTAATATAAGATGGTGGCATTAAAAGAGCAGGTACAGTACATTTGTACCTGCCCTACTGGGTTGTGCTGCCATGATGTCAGGTTCTTGTTTGTTGAGAAATGACATGGAGGTGAAGTGGTCTTGTTGAGTCCAAGTGATTTATCACATGGCACAGTGCCAGCGCTTGCTGTTACACCAAGCTGTCAGTTTCTTTGTTGTAAATTAAACCACGTTTCACAACCTAAAAGATTTTCAAAGCTTATTTTGTAGACAGATTTTCTAGCAATACCTTGCAGGGCAAACTGTGCTGTATTTAATCAGTGTGTATTTTTATTTCCAAGTATAACAAGGTATATTCTCCCATTTCTAGAACCATTAATTGTTGATATTCATACCTCAGGCAAGTAGCAATGCAATTTTCATTATAAATCCTGCAAATGGGAAGTTTTCAGTATCCCCATAATGCCCCTTCTTTCACTTTTCTTCACTGTTTCTTAGCTGAAAAAAAGAAGAAAGGAAAAGAACAGCTGCTAACACTGAGGTTGGATCTTTTTACAAGGCAAAGAATTATCACTTGTGCTGTGGAACAAGCATTTGGGGGATTGTCCCTCATCTAAGTGAGAAAATCTGCTTATTATATTATGAAAAGTGATTTCTTCCTGCATCACTCCAGTGTAGACCACTGATGCCCACTCAGCCTCTTAATAACCCCCAACAGCATGTTGATTAATACTAGTCTGAGTCAGATGGATGAGCAAAGGGAATGGGGACAGCAAAATACACAGAGGTAGATTCTTTTATTTTATCTAATTTATGTTAGGTGTATGTGTATGTGTAAGCTAAAGCTAAATAGGTAGATATACATAATGTTATGTACTTACAACTCTTAGTACTCACATTTTCTTAGAGCCTTTTAAACAATGAGGTATATCAGCAGAGAGGGGCACTGACAGCTTTTTGTGTGAGAAGCACAGCAGTGTTCAGGTAGCAAATAGGAGAGCCACATCCATGAAGCTAGGAGAGCACCAGGACGTGGGACGCTGTCATCAACCCACGTACACCTCCTCCTGGTCTCCAGGAAAGAGAAATCTAGAAACAATATAGTAACTCAGGAAGAGAAAACTTAGACTGTTTCTCATTCTTTCTAGTGTTCAGGTAGGTGACATAGGGTAGACAGAATACGAAAACATCCTTCTGCCTCTGGTAAGCATTTTCCCACACAATTTCCATACAGTTTTGAGTTTCGTGCTGCCAAAGTAGTTTCCCTAAAAGTACCTTTTTGTGGAGAAGAGGGTTTGCTGCTCTGGGGAAACTCAGCACATTGTGCCAGTTAGCCTCAGTGAACGAGAACAGTCCCTGAGAGGTTTTGATTGTTCGTACAGATGTTGGCAGTAGGGCAAGTGAAGGGACGGCAGCTTTGCAAACTCGCTCCCCGCAGAGCAGAACAATCTGAGAGGTAAATCACTGGAGGCACCGTTCCCTTGGCCTGTCCCAAAAGGTAGAAATTGAAGATAAATTAGAGAAGCCCTGTGGTTTTCTCCTTTACCATGCCCTGTCTTAAGACTAGGCTATGTTTTAAGGAACCTACACCCACACAGACAGCAAGGAGACCAAACAACAGCCTGCTATTTTCTTATGGAGTTGCAGCCTTCTTTTTGATGCCCTTTCAACTTTTTCTGCTTGTTTTGCTTTTTGTTTTGTTTTGTTCAAAAAAACAAAGCAAAACCAGGCTGGCATTTAATTGTGGAAGATAAGTGATTTTGCATTGCTTTTAAAATCTCTGCCTTCATTATAAAAACCTATAATGACATTTGCTTAACTACCCAGCTGATGACCATTGGTTCATTTTAATTTAGGCTCCAACCCTTGTACTATCTGCAGTCCTTTCCAGCGTGACATTTCCAGCTTTGATGGTTCCCTCCTCTGCCAGTCAGTCAGGCATATCTGTTCCTCCCTCTGTGGCATGTGAATTGGATAGAAGGGAGGGGCTGCAGGCTTTCAGCTCTAAATATGTGGGGAAAAAAATCTTTTCTGAAAGTAAGCAATATCATAACCAAGAGGCTGAGGGTTTGGCCCACAATAATTAAAAAATATTTCTTTCATTAATCTGCAATCTATCTACAATTTCTCTTGTTGATGTCATATATCATTTGCCGACGTGCATTTTTAGCTTTGGACTTTATGCTAAGGTCTGTTCAGCATTTTACCAAATGCCTTTCAGGACTGTTGCCAGAAATATGCTTTTTTTTTCTATCCAAATTTGACCTGGAGACTTTAATTCATTCACTTATAGCATCAAGCCTTGACTACTGTAATTCCTTGGTTTGCTGGGCTTGGAGCCAAATCGATTGGCAGACTCCTACTTATTCAGAATTCAGCATCGAGGCTTCTGACCCAAAGCATGCCAACTCTATATCCTCCCTGTGCTGCGAATCTGTATTTGAAAAGCATGTTATACATTTACTATAACAGTTTCCTTTACACTGTAATTTTATGGGTGGGATTTTTCTTTTATCCTGCGTGTCAACTGTTGTGCTCTTACAGATTTTTTCTGAGCTAAAGTGCCATATATTCTACTCTCGCACTTACAGTAATTTAGTGCAAAGCCCTTTTCATCCTGTATCCTAAATTGGTGGAATTTTGAGTGAAATTCTATATGAAATCTGATTATTTTATCTGTCAGTGAAGACCTTTTGTTTTTATTTTAACATGTTGTGTTTCAGTTTCTATTTTGCTTCATTTTTATTGTGGTGTCATAAAGGATTTGGTTGCTGATGTTGTTTATTATTCCATAAAAGAAATTAAAAATGATCGTGCATACATGGCAGCTGATAACAAAATTGGCAAAGGAAAAATTGGTTACCTCTTGTCTCCTGAACACAAGGAAGAATTTCAGCCTTCTCTAAATTATATTTAAAATAGCCTGCTTGATAAATGTAAGGGAGAGTAAAACTGTTCTCTCTGCCCCTTAATCTGCAGATATGGCTATATGTTGGTTCTCATTTATTTCTCTTCTTCTCCAGTAGTATCATTTTCAAATAACCTGTATCAAATTGTCTCTTCCCACGGAGATATTCTAGTTTTCCCTTTAATCCAATCTTCCATGAAAATCCTACTGGCATAATTTAAGGGATTCTTGTTGGTGTTGCTTCTAGTTTTTCTGGTTGTTTTTACATTTACACTTGATAATAATACTCTATTCCAGTGGCATGTTTTATGGCAATAAAAACTGAGATTTAAACTTACATTTAATATGCTTATACCTCTAATGACGTGTTTTCTAGTTACACTACAGTTGTTAAACATTGACACTTTCATATCATTCTAGGCTTAGATGTTTGGGTCTTTTTCATTTTATATAAATCAGCAGAAAAACAATTACATAAAATCCTTTGTCTGAAACATGCCACATAAATTACCAGCCACAGAATAAGTCATTAGGAAAGATGCAATTATTTATACACTGTAAGTTATATTCATAGGAAAAAAACAATGACATGGCATGGACCCTTCCAGAACAATGTGTTTTTTTGAAACCTAATTTAGTAAGGAAACAGCTTTGCATATGGTCAATGAAAATTTGATATAGCATGGAACTTACCAGCAGATGTTTGACAATGAATATTTCATGCTACTTAATAATTCTACTTACTAGTCACAGTTGATAGTGCAGTGCATCCTAGATCTCAAGGTGCCTTAGAGAGATAGGCACGACCTATTATTTCATTTTGGAAATTTCCTTCTGGAGGTCAGGCAACAGTCTGAAAATCATGCTCAGCAGCTAGACTGGGAACAACTGTTTCACTTAGATTCTGCAGATACCAGCCCCAAATGTGGGACCTCTCTTTGGCCAAATCTTACACAGGCATGGAAGAAAAATGAGTTAACTGGAGAGCTTCTCAGATAATATAAGCTCTCCTGGCTTCCCCTTGTGGGCTCATGCTGCCGGTGTACTTACCCATACAAAGTTGTTCCTGATGAGTGATGGGTACATCAAGTCTTGTCTACCAATTAGCCAAAGCACAGGAGTTATTCCATATTTAGGCTTTCAGGTTGTCTGTGAGAGAACAAATGAATCTTGATACAATGTAAATTAACCTACAAACAACCTAATTAACCTAACCTGTGAACTTGCAGAATGCGTGTATACTAGGTTGGCAGCTCATAAAACAGTAATGTGGGATTTTGGTACAGTACAAGGAGATATGAAACTGTTTTCCTGTACTGTCAAAGCATGGTCTAACAATGGTCTTGACTGCTCTTTAGCTCTAATGTCATGCTTGGAGACCTTTTAGGTTGGGCATTCCTAACTGCTGTTTGTAACACTTCATAACCTAAGATGTTGTTTATATTTAAATTGCTGTATACGTGTTGATAATTTCTTAGAATACATAGCAGTGGACACTGGTTTTTGACATATATGATTTTTTTTTTTCCTTAAGGCCTAAGAGGTCTTTTCCCTTAAGGCTCAGGAGTCAAGACTTGTGTCAGCCTGAGGACTCTTGACTGAGCTCAGAGTATGACTTTGCTTTCACACACATCCTTTCAGAAGTGAAGTAAATTGAGCACAATATGCACTAATGTGTGAGAAAATGGGAAGAGCAACTCAACCTAACTGTAGGCATAAAGAACTTTCTAAATCTAAGTTACTGTTAACTAACATGAGTTACAACGGGCATTTAATATTCTCCCCTATGGTTGCCTTATTATCCTTTGCTGTCTGTTGGACAATATTTCTTTACACTCCTTGATATTTAGCATGTCTAGTATTCACAGTATTCTACTTCCTTTTTTTTTTTTTTTAATACTTGACAGTTATGTAAGTGAGGGAGATTCTTTTTCTGCTCTTCATTTTGTTTAGTGCCATTATGCCCAAAAAACTCTTTGACATCTTCCTATCTTGTGTTTTCACTGAGGATAGTTTCTGAAATGATCAGATAATGACTTTTGATATATCTTAGCACCTGTTCACAGAATGGAAATTAAACACTTCAAAGTTCAAATGTTTTTCAAAATTCAGATGATCTTATTAATGTCCATTAGTAGAAAATGGAAAACCAGCTCTTTCTCATATCTTTGTGATTCTTTGTGAATCTTTTCTACTTGAATTTCCACTTGCAAGCTAAAAACAGGTTGTTAATTAAGCACGATATTCTGAGCACCTTGGTCATCAACACAATGATAATAATTAAATTCTAGACTCAGTTTCTATACACATAATAATAGTGTTTTAACATTTTCATTCTTTTCAAATTAATTGAATAAATATACACCTCATAACTTCCTTGATACATCCCCCCTTCATTCCAAGAAAGTTCTAATATGCAGAAATTATGATATCTCCAATTAAAACCTGAATGAATCACAAATGGATCAGATCATCACAGTACTTTTGAGTCAACTTCTTTAGTATAAACAACATATAAGATTTAATTTTGAAAGAAGACATTTATTTTTTTAGAAGTTAATTAAGTAACCATGATGGTTGCAAATAAAATATTCCATATACAGAATCATAGAATCATTTAGGTTGGAAAAGACCCTGAAGATCATCAAGTCCAACCATCATCCTAACACTACCAAATCGACCACTAAACCATGTCCCTAAGTGCCACATCCACACATCCCTTAAGTATCTCCAGGGATGGTGACTTCACCACTTCCCTGGGCAGCTTGTTCCAATGCCTAACCATCCTTTCCATGAAGAAAATCTTCCTAATACCCAATCTATACTTCGCCTGGTGCAAGTTGAGACCATTTCTATCACTTGTCACCTGAGAAAAGGAGACAACACCCACCTCAATGCAGCTTCCTGAGTCTGTAAGTAGCTTGCAAAAGTAGTAAAAAAGAGAATAAAAGTGTTCCTATTCGATTTGAGTGAGGTTATTTTTCAGATCTAAAGGTGAAAAATCTACAAGTGACTTACTAGGTGACCTCACCATTTTAAGGAAGATATATATATATAGCAAGATCCTTCACATATGTGACTAGAGAAGAGAAAGAGAGAAGCTCTCAAGCAACTCAATGAGAGGCCAGATCAGAGGTCCTTACAGCACTTCTACTGCCTTCTCCTTCAGTGAAGAAGGGAAGAAGAAGGTGATGAAAGTACAGCTTTGCAAAACATTGAACATTACGGCCCAAGAATCTAAAGAGGTTAATATCCAAGAAGCTTGTCATAGACTTGAAGCTTTTTAGAATTTCACTTCATAGGTCAGCACAGCTGTTCACTCAGGAGCGCAGCCCAGGTCATTTGTAAAAATCTGGTTTTCATAATGGTCTTGTAGTCAACAGTGCCAGGATGAAAGCAACTTACATCTTGGCCCAATTATTTGTAGGGGGGTCACTGCTGTGGAAGGACAATATTGCTTGTAACTAGAATGAAGAGAAGGGAAATAGGGTTGGGAGAAAAGGTTCTGGTTTAGGATGAACAAATACTTAAAAACTTAAAGATCTTAATTTCCCCAGATAATTGTCCTAAACAATGATGTCTGGCTTCAGAATGAATTCATTAGAGTTGAATGAGGGAAGCCCATTTCACATCTCTTCCTCACTTGCACAAAAATGTAACTGTTCATATACATAAAAATACATAGGCCATGGACACAGGACAAAATGATCTGCAACAGGTGAGCTTCTATATATTAAATAAAGGAGAAGAAACAGCTGCAGTTACAGTGTGCAGCATTTAAATATGGTTTAGTGTTTCCTATCTGCTGGCAATTTCCCCCTGTTAGTTACCTACTCTTGCAAGCAGAACCTGCTTTTCTTTCATGCTTTAGTTTGTTCAGTCAGCTCATCTGTACACAGCTGCCGCAGGGGAACACGTCCGGTTTATGCCTTGAGTGTCATGCCTATACCACAAACACAAAGGCACATGGCTGCACAGAAGGTTATAGCAGGCATCACTGGGAAGCAGCTGCATGCATGTTCTTTGGTACATAGTTATATGTAGACTAAAGTTATGGAGACAGACTTGAAGGCAGACATCTCCAACATTGATAAAATGTAAGTACAAAAGACACATAATTGGATGGATATTGATGATGTTGTTTCAGTAATGACATCATCCATAGACTCCTAGTGTCTTTGCTTTGCTTCTCTATAGTGATCACAACATAAATTGCTTGTCTTGTTTGACTTCCTTGTTCACCAAAGTTGAGCAGATTGTCGCCGTTTTCAACGCTTCTACCAGACAAAAAGCTTGGGACCATTTCTCGAAAGCCCAGCGAAAGAACATAGACATTTGGCGAAAGCATTCTGAGGTTGGTGATTTTATTATTACTTTCTATCCATCATCTCACAGCTGGATTGACACAGAATGAGTGTGATTTTAGCTGGACATAGAGTATTCAACAATATTTACGGCTACCATTTTAGCTGTTAATCAACTGGCCATTATACAAGCTCATCTACATTATGAATTGCTCCCATTGCTCTCATTATGATAATAGTCACTAAATAACACTAAGATAGAGAGCAGTGTGTTTTTATTTTTCATGCAAGATTTGGGAAATCGTTGGAGGAATATGTTTACTATCTAAAATAATGAACTGAAGTAGTGAAATTAGTAGCACTATTTTCAACTAAGGATAGAATTAAGAATTATTTAAGAAAAACATCTTTGTAGGAGTCATCGTGACCTGGTTCTAAAAGAAGGATTCTATGGCACAAATTTTTTTCTGGTTGTACCATCATATGGTCATTGTAAGATACTTTGCCTGAAAATAAAATAAGAGAATTTCTTTCGTAAATAATGACTTAAGCATACTCAGTCCAGAATTATGGCATACTTCTTCCCATTTTTTTTATGTTTGTCTTTAAAAATATAGAAAAATAAATAAATCATTTGCATTGATTCTAAGTATATTGCTTGCAAAGAAAAGAGTATAAATGTAATCATAATACCACAAGGATTAGCATACATGTGTGACTGTCATAAACATGAGCAGAGGAAATAGGATTCTAACTCTCTTTGCTGCAAGTGGCAGCAGAGGAAGTGATAGACCTCATCTTGTGTTTTGGTCATCCAGCTTTGGTTTTTAATTCAGTATATACGCTATGAGCCTGTATGTTAAAAAGTAAGTACCACTGTCTTTGTTTTCTCTCTCTCCGCTTCCTTTTTTTTTTTTTTTTAATTATTTTTTTAATATGGTCAACTTACATACACTTGGCTTACCTTCATGTAGTACAGTATGTTGATTGTTAGTGTGAAGGTCCTTTAAATGATTTTTCTGTCTCAAAATAAAAACTTTAGAAGGTAAGGTGCACTTATTTAATTATTTTGTAGTACACTTGTAAAATAAGTGTTGTACACTTAGTTTGAGAAACACTAAAGTGCTGTGATATAAATCATTTGGATAACATTTTAAGTGCCCATTAACTAATGCTAAATTACAGTTGAATACCAATGGCACTAAATGTAACATCCACATGAATACCAAATGAATTCTTTATTATCAGTGCTATTATGGTGAATACCAAATGACTTCACAATAATGGGACACTTAAAATAAAATGTTAGCATAATTTATTGCTACAAACTGTATTTTGCATTTTGTTCACAAATATTTCATAAAAGTAGTGGATAAAGCCTGGGTTTAATTCAAAATTGAGAAGTTGGGGGTTGATATTTGTCTTATCACTCAGCAAGGTATGAAAGTATGATTTGTTGGTAGTTTATTTCAATTATGTTAAGACGATCCTGTCTTAAACCAACTTTCCGTAAAGGGATGTGGTGTATCATTGATTTGCTGGCTTCTAAATCTTTAATAAAATGAAATGTTTAAGGGTTGAACTTTCCAGAAATGTTAATTCACTACTTGCTTTTTCAAGTATTATTGCCTTTTGTTTTTCTAACAGGAGGATATTAAAAGCAATTCAAAAACATGTGAACCCTCTCACTGAACCAACAGATTTTACAAATGCCTGTTTTTCAGATGTAAAATATGACAGAAATGTACAAAATGGCATCTTTGATTTAAATCATACTGTCTAACCATGACATTATCTGCTGATTTGTTTAATTATCTGATCACCTACCCTTGTGTTCTGACTTTAGGAAAGTTTTGCTAGAAACCCAAGCCCAGAGCAAACAGTCATACACATTGACGTTCTCCATGGAAGATTATTGGCTTTGCTGGTAGCATAGAAATTGATGCACCAAGGACATTTATCCCCTAAAGAGGGAATAAATGTAAGCTTATGTCTGCTCATGTATGCAGTCAATATTCCCCAGCAAAAAGTGGAGGTGGCATTTTCCAATAAGGAAATAAGCTTGCTAATTTCTTCCAGAGATGCCACTTATTGCATGAGACACTAGTTGAGAATTTACTATTTTAATAACTTTTTTTTTTTTTTAATTATTGTATAAAAGCCCACTAATTAGCTTCCTTGCCTTTGCTGTGATTAATGGACATGTATACATCTATCAGAGTATTTGAGATCTCCTGATGAGCCAAGGGTACAACTAAAGGGAAACGCCTTTCCTTTTTTCATCCATTCCCTCTCTGATAGCTTATTGTTAATTGCATGGAGCTGTGGTTGGGCTCTTCAATAACGTTCCTCCTTCCGTGCACTTCTTTCTTGTTTCAAAGATTTCAAACCACCTCTTTGGGAATTAGACTCTTTGTCGTCAGAAAAATTAGCTGTCTGCAGGCTGAAAAGGCCTACACTAATCACGGTGCAGCATCCCTGTGTTACACCTGACAGGATTATTAGGACAAAATAGAGTTCTCTCAATCTTCTCAGCGCTGCCTTTAGAAAGCCAGCCGCTACACCAGCGCCAGCCTTTCTGCTGAGAACAAAAACTGTCTAGGTTCCCACAAAGCCCTCATGCCTGATCATTTCCCCAACGAAAAGTGCACAGGTTTCCTACACCCTGCCCTTCCAGTGGTCACCCAGAGACTAGTCAGTTGTTTCCCACCAAGATGCAGAAATTTTCAGGACAGACTAAGGCACTTTTAAGGTGCAGTTAATCTAACTTCATTTTGATAGCTACGTTATGGATAGGAATTGCTTAAAGGTGCTAGGGTTTTTTATTTTTCTATGAAAGGTGTCTGTAGGAACTAATTTTAATGGAGAAACCTACATTAGACCAGGGGAATCCTACCCCAAGTAACAGTGAGAAACAAGAATTCTTTATACCTTAAACAGGCTAGCAAGTTATCAGTCTGCTTTATATACAGTTTTAAGCATTATCATTGCTGCTAAAACATTATTCTATGTTTAGCAGAACTAAAGATCACTTGAAATGGAGATCCACTTTTTCTCTTGTTTCCTCTGTTACCATTGATAAATTCAGTACTTCCACGTGAAGAATTCCCTGGGATACTGTTCTTATAAATATTCATAGCCAAATAAATACAATTACAATGGTAAATTATGTATAATTAAAAATAAGAGCAGTTTTAAAAGCAGATACTGTTGATAAAGCAGTGACTTTATGTAAGTTAATACTGACAAAAGGTCGTTTTGGATTTTAGGAGCTCCGAAATGCTCACAGTGAACAGCTCATGGGAATCCGCCGGGAAGAGGAGATGGAAATGTCTGATGATGACAGTGGTGACAATCCTAGTAAAAAGCTGCGAGTAGATGATTCAGGTAAAGCCAAATCCTCTGTAATGTCCCCAGGTATATATAGCTGTTGCTTTTTTTTTTTTTTTTAAAGCAAACAAAAACTCACATATGAGAAGTGGCATATTAATAGCTGATTATATAAAACTATCTTATTTTAAATCCTCATAAACTAGTTATCTGAATGATACGAGCTGTGTCTAGGAGGTTTCTGTCACCTGCTATGAAATGTAATGATGAAAACTCTCCAATTCTGCCCATGGCTGGAAGCATTATGTTTCTTTAACACGCTGTCTGCAGTCTTGCATAATACTATTTAATTCCACAGTAGTAACAACATCTTACTATGAGAGCAATCGCAATTCTGTTTCAGTCAGTATTTTCTAATACTTACCTTTCTTAACAGCAAATACACAGTAATGTATAACAAATACACTACACCATTTTAACTGTGTGTTTTGTGGAATGAACTTTTTAGGGTACATTTTTCACAATATGGTACTGCATGCTGCATTAATTTGACACACGTTAGGTGGCTGTCATGAAAAAAAGAACAAGGGTGATTGTAATGTTTGGAAAGGAAAGCAACTTTTTCAGCCTTCTCCAAGTACATCCAAGATCCAGAGCGGACATTCAAGGACATGGCTCACAAGCTACTAATTTACTGGTAAAACAATCTGGATAGAACCTTTGATTGATTTCTTGACATTAGCTAACAAAGTTGTGAGAAGTTAACAAGAGTTTGCCTGTTCAGAAACTCATCTTCAGAAGGAAAATTTACAGAAGCTGAAGCCAAAACATGACTGCAAACAGCCAGACAGCAGTGAGCTTTACGGAAGGTAAAGAAGGAGAAAGTAGTACAGAAAGAAACAGTCTGATGATAAGGATAATTTGCGTACCATGTGCACAATGTAGGGACCATATTAAGACAGGAAATAATACAATCCATTCAATGGGTTCCAGTGCTCATAGAGAAGGGTTCTTTGACTCCTCTTGTGACAAAACGCTGTGTGAGGTCAAATTACTCCAGAAGGAAAGACCAAAGGAAGGAGTGTCATTCTGACAAGGAAATTTTATTACGGCATTTCTCATGAGGGGAGGATTAATGTTTTTTCCTGAAAGGAATATGCATCGATACAACATGTAAAGGGCAACCTTAATTTTCACATGGCTAATTGCATGGCTTTGAATTTTCTAGAGACTATTAGCGGAATGCTTGGAGCTGAGACAATGGGTCTCTGCAGGCAAAGTACTGCTAGCCATCAGAGATTTTTATGAGTGACTATGTCCAGTCCTATGGAGAAAAGTCAGCAGAATTAACAATGGGAATGTAGAGCCAGAAATACCCACAGCTTGCACTCCAGAAAAGGAGTAATGATGTTTTAAACAGCCATACTCATTGGTCCAGCTGGATTTAACATATGCATATGTAGGGCTGAACTGTGCGGGTCATTCTCTTTGCCTCTGATTAGTAACATCACAAATAGGAAAGCATGTTTAGTTTTCTTCCATAAAAAGGGACATTTCTATCAAATGTTTTGATATCTGAGATTTCTACTGCATTCCAAAGTACTTCAGTTTATTTGTATTGTTACAGCGTGGGCACTTGACTCCCCTCAATGACGAGAGTAGCAAGCCCAGTACTTTGTTGCATACTAAATCAAAATTTAGCAATATGAATCCACTTGAGTACTTGTCCATCATTGTCCATTGTACCGTTCATCATCCTCTTGATCTTAGTGGAGATGATCCAGCCTGCTGCACAGAGTCATCCAGTTCTAAAATTATTTTTTATAGCTTTCTTCTTCTAACATTACACTCTCAAGTAAAGCACGTGAATTTTATTCATCTGTCATTGACAATAGGGGGAACTTGTTATACCATAAAACATATTGTGTATAAAATATGGACAAATAAAAATAAAGTAAGAGAAAAACATATTTTTCATTTTTATGTACAGCATTTTTTAAATTGTTATTGGTGTTAGCCACCTTCTCTTTTTCTTTTTCTTTTTCTTTTTTTTTCTTTCTTTTTGAGTATGTCATTCCACAACCACCTCTTTATCTCACTGGAGTGGTTATTTGTATTCAAGTAGTTATTTGTATGGTCAACTTTGTTTTACAAATATCTTTTAAAGAGTCTTTTATCACAAAGAAACAATTCTGCACAGCAAGAAAACATTGGCACTTTCCTTATTTTTAACCCCTTCTCTTAAAATATTTTCCTAAACCCGTAACCATGGGGAGGACAAGGCTTGAATAACACAAGTAGTATATTGTTCCTCTTCAATTCAAAGACAGCATGCACACATAAAGGCTTAAAAGTCCAACTCCAAAAATGTCAGAAGCAAGCAGACAGTATGAATTGATTTGGATAGTTCCAGAGTTTTGGGAATTGCCTCTCCTGCCATCTTAAGGACTTTCTTGAGGACTTTACTTTTCAGCCTGGCAAATGAATTTCACCATCTATTCAAAGGTGGGAACAACACTGCTGGGAGGTTACCGTCCCCAAACCTACAACAGGTAACAGAGATTTCCCCAGTCTCTAACACCTGAATGAACTCTTTTTGATTAATTCACCTATTTAAATCATCCCTTGTGTAAGAAGGCATAATTTCAAAATAATTCTACAAATTAGATTGGTTTCTGAGACTTGATTCCATCTCACTAAAGTGTGCAGTTTCAGCAGTCTCCCAGTGTGATTTCTTCTGTTACTCAAGCCTTTTTCATTCAGAAATAACACCACATCTGCAAGCATTTAGATAGTGCGGTGCTGAGTGTGTCACATCTCCTCACAGCTAGACTGAATTAGAATGAAAACTCTTTTCTACAATATCTGAAAACTACCATCGTGAAAAGGAGAGGGTGGATTCCAGCCCCAACATTCGAAAACACAGAGCAGCACATCTAAGTCCTGAGACTATGCAAGAACTTGTGTCTGACTATTAATCCAGGCTTGCTGGACTTCAGTTTTCAGAGCAATGTTACAGTGAGCCAAGCCCTTGTACACAACAAATTGCGTGGATTTGGGGTAGATGATGAAAAAGCAGTTAGCAAGAATGGTTTGCATTCTTCCTTCAAGCCGTGAAAGATATTAAGTCATGCAGGAGAACAATTTGTGTTCTGTATTAGAAATTTGCTAATGGCTGTTTGTTTGGGAAAATTCATGTTTGTTTCTTGAGGCAATACAGAACTGCTCAAGAGGGACTCATTGCAAAGTGCATCACTCTATTCTAGACTCAAATCCTCTTCTTTCATCTGCCAATTGCTCTTCTCCTTCTTGTTGATGAACCTGATTTACTGATATCATTGACTCAGTGGCAGAGCTGGAATAAGAATTGGGACCTTTGGTCTCCTGGACTTGTCTTCCGTTCTCTACTCCATAGTGCAGGGCAGGGGTATTGTCTCCTGCACAAAGACCTTCTGTTCCTCCAGGTGTTTTATAGGTTATTCCACTTTTTGCTAGTTAGTACCCTCCTTTCTCTAGAATGTGCAAGCTGAATGTTCAAGGAAAGGGGAGGCATCACTGCCTGCTTGTTTTGTTGGTGAGCGTCTCAAATTGCTGCCAGGACCTCCTAAACAGCACCCCAGGGAAAGAAAATTAAGTTAGCTGAACCAGCATATATGCCTAATTTATAGGAATTCCTCCTGGTTTCACAGACCAAAGATCTTTTGCTTTATGGGGAAAGCTGGCAAAAGGCTGACCTGGGCAAATCTGACCCGTGGGCACAGCTATTCCTCCAGAATATGTTTTCTTCAAAATTCAGCCTTTAAACAGTGATTTTTCTACGTTGTGTATTTTGGAGTTTGAAAGGGACAAGAGGATTGCTGAAGTAAAGCTGGGAGATTGCTAAGAAAAAAAAATAATGATTATTGGCAACTCAGTTAATACATTTGAAAGCCAGGGTGCAGCTACTGAAGCATTAGCACAGGGGAAAAAATGAGATTCTATGCTGGAGTCTAGAGGATATACGAAAATCTTCAGAATGATCAGGATTTATGGATGCTTCATCTCCCACCTGCTGGCACTGGGAGTAAGGATCCACATGTAAAAGCCTCCAAAGTAATTTTAAGAATTAGTGAAGTGAAGCTGTGTGTTGTAGAAAAGAGCTGAAGTTTGGTTTATGCCTAGAAGGCACCTGTAATTTTACTTTTAAGGGGAGGTGAGTTAATCTCTTGCTTTTGCAGTTCTCCACAACATGCCATTAATTCCAGCTCCAACTTCAGTGACAGACAGCGGTCGGCACTGCGGGAAAGAGAAAATGCACAGTGCTTGCAGAGGGACACAGGAAGGATAGGGCTGGGATCACAGAGCCCTGGGCCAAATACACATACCTCACCGCAGGACAAATCAACGAACCTGGAGTATTTCAGTATCAAAGGGAGGCAATGATACTTCTGTTCATTCACCCACTGCCCGTCCTGTCCATGTGGATGATAAACACCTTGGAACAAGGCTCTCTCCAGCTAAACATACTTGGAATAGCCCACACTTTGGGCACTGGAACATTTCACCACCATCATATTACCCGCGACGACACGTCTTAATAACATCCTGGGGATTGCATGCAACTAATAAATTGCACATTAAGCAGTGTGTGTCCAGTCTGAACACACAAGACCTCCTTGGCAGGATACCATAACATACCCAAAGTAGGTGCCAAATTTAAACACTGCAGCTCGTGTCTTGAACAGCAGCCTGTATCTTTAAGCACTCTTCTGAACCGATGTGTCCTCTTTGCAGCATCAGCAGAGTTAGTTGCCATAGGAGACAGTCCAAACAGTGGGCAGTCCATCTGACAGAAGAACATAAGTCCTTGTGAAAGTCAGGATTTGACAATCGCACCCCTGTGCACACAGCATAAAACAGGCTTTGTGGTATTGTCCATAAGTCTATCCTGAAAGTTGCAAGCCTGGCAAGTCTTCAAGGAAAGCCTGAAACAACACCAAAGTGATCTGCGTGATGCTTATTCATCTTTTCTCTGCAATTCAATCTTCTTTTGCTTTCTTTAAAGCTCATGTGAATGCAGAGATGCACACATGTAATAGAAACTGTGCTTTATAGCTGGATTAAACTAGTAGGAAAGCTTTCTATAGCTTGTTACAACTTTGAATGGAAATCGTTCGGCCCCAGCTGTGTGGAGCTAAGCTTTGCTCTTCCTTTTCCTCTGGCTGGCCTGGTGTCATGCCACATCTCATGTCAGGTCTTCCTCTTCCTACTAATTCCCTGGACTTGACATTTCTCCCTTCCTTTCTTGTAAGACTAGTCTTATTTTTCTGGCATTACTTCTCCATTTCATAGCTTTTTAACATCAGAATTTGTGAAAGCAATACTGATATTTAACAAGCCCATAATTTGCCCATCTTCTTTTTAAGCACTTGTTGGTAAATATAATGTAAAATAGAAAGATGTATTTATTTCAAAAATTAATGGGCTTGCATTGGTTTATTCCTCAGATAAATCAATACTCTTTCAAAGCCATTAGCAGCTGGTGCCTTAATCAGCCCTGTGGCAATAAACTTATAAACATGTATGCAGAGGAAAATAAAACTTGTTAGCAAAATCTGCTAACCAGGTTTTATAAACCATCTCGGAAAGAACATATTTTAAATCTGAAGAACCGAACTGTCACTGTACTGACACAGTCCCCTCTCTAGCTGGAGAAGACAGCTGAATAACCCTTTTTGAGCTCTGCGAGTGGCGTAGCTTGCCTTCAAATGGAGATGCTCTGGACACAGCAGAGACAATCAGCTTTGCTCCCAGGGACCATCAGAGATGATCACTAGAAAGCAGCACAAGATGATTACTCCCTCTACGCAAGGAAAAGTCTGCTGTAGTGTCTTTCACAGCATGCCAGTTCAGAGCTGTTATCATCAGGCAGACTCCAATTTTCTGCCTTAAAATGCATTCCGTTTTTCCCACCGCTTTTACAAATATAGGCTGAAATCCAGGAAGCATGTAGGCAAGGGCTTAATTTTATGCCCCCAGTTTTAAGTCCATTTGGCTTTAATAATGCTACTTGTGCAGCTGAATTTAACAGAAATACCTTGATGAATCAGGGCTGGAGGTAAGTGCTGTCTGTCTGCCCTGAGGAAAAAAGGCAACCTCATCCTGTCCCAAGTACTGGGTCTTTTCTCTGGGCCAGAACACTGGCTTTGGGATGAAGGTCTATGCAGGTCCTGTGGACACAGCAGTGAAGGGGTTAAAAACCTAACTTTCAATTTTTAGAGGAAATAGACACTTCAAAGATACTCCCCTGACGTGGGTTTTAGGAGGATGTCCCGTTAACTACAAAACAAGTCTGCTGTGCTTTGATGCTTTGCAACTGCCAGAAATACTATTATCTAGATTACATTTTATTATGTTTTCTGGGTATTTCATACTGATAAGGTTTTATGCAGGATCATTACATATGAGAATAGATTTAATCCTGTTTTTAGTAAGCTTTAAGGACACTGAGGGATTATTTATGTAATAAGATGCAAAGTTGCTATGGAAAATGCTATAGCAACCTAACATCTTCACAAAACCAAGCAGCCACTTGTGACAGCAATCTAAATTTACATTTATTTTAGTGTCATTTTATTGACATTCTTAGTATCTCATTTTGACAGCATGTTAAAATATGTTTTGCATTCATGCTAGAACAAAATTAACAGCATGTTGTTGGAATGAAGATGATGCTTATAATTTTTGGAGATAATTTTAGCATATTTCATTTTGTGTAAAAAGCATTAAAATAGTAGTGAAAAGAAGTTTAGGTGCATCCCCTCTGTTTGTAATACAGCAAACAATGTGCATTGAAAGTAACACTTTATGAGTCAGTGAAAGCTAAACCATTTTTATTTATTTGCTTGATATCTGAATGAAAATATTTTTAAGAAAAAAAATGATTTTGTTATCAGAATTTATTTCAAATCCTATATCTTTTATTATAACTTTCCCTGTACAGGATACAGGCTATAATTTTTCATTAGGTTTCATAAAGCTGAGCATCATTTCTGAATGCATAGAATTGCAGTTTGGTAGGGAATTGCCCTGCTTAAATGGGACTTTTCTAAAACACAGAGTAACAATATATGTTGCCCCATAGGAGGTTAAATAAAAAAGGAAAGAAAAAACAAACACAAAGCACCAAAACGGCCTGAACTCTGTCCTGTGCTCATTGCAGTTAATAATGAAACTCGCATTGACTTCAATGGGAGCAGAAGCGAGCTCTATGTATTGATTTTCTCCATCCCCCTCCATTAAGAATCTTGAAGTGCGGCTGTAACATTGTTGAAGTGGGATGTTGGCAGCAAAATCAATAAAAGACAATATTAGAACATATGCTGTTTTCAGCTTCCTCACAATTTGATATAGCTGGTATTAGCATCCTTCTCCAAATTACACTTCATGCTTTCTATAAAGTGACCTTCCTTATAGTGCCCTCTCCAATATATAGCATTTGTGCTCTACCTCCTGCATTTAGCTTTCAAAAGAATGAGCCCTTTTTATAATAGCGAAGGTGGTTGATTCTGAACAGAGCCCAAATAAATTCCTTCAAGAGTGGCTTCATGGTGCTTACAGCCTAAACCCTATTTCTGACCTCTTACAGAAGATCATTTCTATTATTATTTGAACTAAGCTCTTGGTTAGGATTTTCTTAATTATGCTGCCCTTCATGCCCTGTTGTTTTAAGGAACCCTTTTCACTCCAACACATTAGAGAAGCTTGCAGATACTGCGTGAAGTGGAGATGTTGGTACCTTCTTATCCACTTACCTTCTTAATCCATGAAACATCAGACATTGCTAAGGTAGCAGAGGAGATAATGGTCAGAAATCAGTCTTTTACAGCATTAATGCAAACTTCTAAGCTCAGAATTACAGGTTTGGGGAGCATCCTTATGTCATGAGACATGAAAGGCTGGCTGAAGTTTCCAAAGCATTAAAAGCTTCCTTTTCAAAGTGTGCAGTTCCTCAGTCCCTATGGACCCAGCAGACTGGCAGCTTGTGATGTGGTCGCATGCCAGGAGTTCAAAACCCAGCCAGCAGGGCTCATGCTTCAAGCTAGATGGCCACAGAAATTCCCCAAACTACTACAGGTTAGTGTTGCTGTTTTACTTTGATGAATGAATAAATCTTAGATTCAGAGGAGTTTCATTATGTCCTTCTCTTTCATTTTAACTTAATGACTATCTCAAGAAAATAAGCTTCTTACTAATGTCACATATCCACAGTGTAACATTTTTTGTGAGCAATATGTTGAAGATTCAATTCTGCTTAGGGGTGAGTGATTTTCTTTTAGCCTTATTTGGTTTTACATTCATGGCAAAGGAAAGAGAAATCAAATAAAAGCCATCTTGTACATAAAATGACTGAGTCAAGAACTAGGTAACACATCATTTTATTCCACTTATCTACTAATTCAAAAGGAGGAAAAATTGTTTCTTCTTTGTTACAAAAAAAGTGTTTTTTTCCCCTTCCCTTCCCTTCCCTTCCCTTCCCTTCCCTTCCCTTCCCTTCCCTTCCCTTCCCTTCCCTTCCCTTCCCTTCCCTTCCCTTCCCTTCCCTTCCCTTCCCTTCCCTTCCCTTCCCTTCCCTTCCCTTCCCTTCCCTTCCCTTCCCTTCCCTTCCCTTCCCTTCCCTTCCCTTCCCTTCCCTTCCCTTCCCTTCCCTTCCCTTCCCTTCCCTTCCCTTCCCTTCCCTGCCCTGCCCTGCCCTGCCCTGCCCTGCCCTGCCCTGCCCTGCCCTGCCCTGCCCTGCCCTGCCCTGCCCTGCCTTGTTTTTCTTTTTCTTTCTTTCTTTCTTTCTTTCTTTCTTTCTTTCTTTCTTTCTTTCTTTCTTTCTTTCTTTCTTTCTTTCTTTCTTTCTTTCTTTCTTTCTTTCTTTCTTTCTTTCTTTCTTTCTTTCTTTCTTTCTTTCTTTCTTTCTTTTTTAAATTAGGAGTTCTAATTTCTATATATATATATAATTTTTACCTTTTCACAGGCAAATAGTTTGCTGTCTTTTTGCTTATTTACTCAACCCTCCATGTATTCAATTCATAGTAAGTTGTAACTCAGGCACAGGAAATGTGCCAAGCATGCAGTTACAGCACTTCTGTACCCAGTTATTGTTCAACTGTTTCTACAATTACCAAGTGTCCACCTCACATGTCAGCTAGGGATCTATCTGGAAAGACTTATGTGGATACTAGTCCAGAACACCAGTTTCTACATTGCTTCTTTTTCATGTGTCAGCTATAGACAGTCTTCCCTCCTAAATTTGTCTGAGACAAGTGTGTACTTTTAACAGTCAAGGAGAAACACGAGAGGAAGTAATACCTCTCCCCATATTGTTCTATTATCAGATATTCATCTGTCTCATGTTTTGATGATAGGTTTTGAGATGCCTGTGCTATTAGACCTTGATCCCACAAGCTATTGCCTGCTGCTCAGAGAGTTTGCACTCACCTTCTGCTCAACACCCACAGATACAAAGTCCTAAGTAACGGCTTACCCAGAAAGTATGGTACAAGGAGTATTTTACTGTTCTTTCTTCAAAGTTACATACTTTTTGCAAGTTTCAATAAATTGTCTGTTTCTGGAAGGACTGGAAGTACCACCAATCTCTCTAGAAACCTGCCACCTGCAAGTTCACAATATGTTTGTTTTTTCTCAGTAGCTGAGAAATTACCTAGTAAACATGTTAAATTGCAGAGAAGCACGGTGACCTTAGTTTGCAGATAATGTGTATGCTGAAGATAGGAAGTAGGAGAGAAAAGAGGTTTTGGCTTGCAGATTCAACTCTTCTGGATACTCTTCTATTACCATAAGGGATAAATGGCTTAAGAAAACTTACCTTTGAATGTGACAATCAATAAATTCAAAGCTTCTTGTGATCATTTGCTGATGCCTTCCAAAAGCGTAAAAAACAGTATTCCTATATTTAAGATACATTTTTACCTAAGACAAAAGTAACTGAGAAAATAATTCAGTACTACGCACAATTTTAAAGAAAAATTAGCTCAGCACTTCAATCCATTACAAGGTCAGAGAGGTAGCTTGATAAATGCTCTCCTGCAATTTAAGGTGCAATAGAATTTGTACAAAGGTTGTTTATCCTCACACTTATAGAAAGCACTTTGCATTTACAATCAGAATTTGGCTACTATAAATCAGAACAATTCAAAACAGCACAGACACCTAGAGCAGTCAGATCAGCCCTTTCTTTCCCTAATGAATGTGACAAATTGAGGGATTCACATGTACACTGTCAGGTTTGTTTACAAACAGGTTTGTTTCCAGCAATGACATTTTCTTCACATTTATGCATCCTACAGATTTCTTTTTGAAGCTGTAATGGTGCTGGGCCTCAGTGCAATTCCTAGTTTTAAATGTCAAGAGTAGCAGTGCAGCCATGCATGTTGTAAAGGACAGTGTTTATTGTTTACATCTGAATGAAATGATGACAATTACTTTCACTCCTAAGAAATAACCATCAGTAATCCACCTATACAGAGGTTTACCTACATATAATAATGCTTGAATATCCTAGGTAATTTGTGTATCACATGTACACACATACATAGAATCTAATTACACAATATACATAAGATTAATGTAACATCTAGGAAGCACTGAGCATCCATCAGCATATCTTGTGTGGTGCAGAGTTCAAAAGCTTGTACCTCCAACTGCAAAGCACCATTAACACAAACAGCATTTTTTATTACTGATGTAGGAGAGGGTCATCAATGCCACTTGGCACCTTCCCAGTAACCAGCACTTTTCTTATTTGAGTGAGCATACCCCCTTCTCTCTTGAGACTAAAATCTTCTCTGTTCATTTTTAGTGTTACAGGAAAACAGTCATTTCTTGAGAATCATTGATTAGAGGAAAAAGTTGCTTCTTTGCTGGCATCTTTAAAGCACAGTCTCTGTAGAATTGTCTTAATGGTTTAATTTCTCAATTATTAAAAAAAAAAAAGCAGAACCTCTAAAAGAGATTCAGTGCTTGATTAATTATGTTTAACTGAGGCAGCAGTTTTTCAAGCACTTATTGGTAAACACATAAAGAATAAGTATCTGAAAAATTCACCTAATCACAGACCAAATAGTCTAAGAAAGAGGAGTGACTTTTACTGATTTTTGAAAATTTCTGAGAAACGCTACTCTTTTTGATCAAAATTACACCTCTAAATTTTCTTATGACGGTTGGCTTACTATGCCTCTAGTTCAAGAGGAGAATCAAGCAGAAAAGGAAGTGCAACAGCCAGCCCAGCTAACAGTCCAGCCATGGCAGTAATATGTGCAGAGGCAATTCTTCCCTCTCCTGTCTCCTCCTACGCACATGCCAAGTCCATTGAGCTTCATACGTATTATGAGCAGTAATAGAAGAAATATGACCCAAAAAGGAGAGGAAACAAGATCCCTTTGGTTTGAAGAGGTGACCTGGAGAAACCTGGTCTCAACAGGACAGGCTAACTAGTGACCGTCAAAATATCATTTGTAAGTTACATAGATGCCAGTTCTCCAAAGAGATGCTGTCAAGTAAAACAGACCTAAAATGTGACAGGCTTTGATATTTTTTGTAACAGGGGGGTCTCTTCCAAATTCTAAATATGCATTTCAGTTATGTGATGTGACATCTTTGTAGGAAAAGAACAAAGCACTTAATGCTGCAATTTACCTGGGACCGAACTGGGTAAGAGGGAGCTGGAGCATGTACTGCAAAACAAGTTAGAGCAGAGACAATGACACCTGGAAATGTCAGACAAGTGGGAATTACAAGTGGACAAAGAGATGGATGTTTGGAGCTGGAGGAGGAAATGAACTGTACAGAACCAGTAAAGGAAAAAAAAAAAAAGGGGAAGGTATGAAGAGTGGGGAAGAAAGATTGGCTTAAGTAGAAGATTAGTCTTCTGTGTTGGAGCCCTTTAGAGACAGTTGGTTCACTCTTCAAGTGTTTTTTTGAAGCCATGAGGTCTAGACCAATGATCCTGAGCTAATCTACTGAGCCACTCATCATGTGCAATACTGCAATAAGTAATCTGCATCTTATTCCTAGGACTGGATAAAGCTGTGAGATCAACTTCCCTTGTGTTTTTAACTAAAAGTTCAAATTTGTGAAGGCATGGTGAAATACAGAGAGCCAGTAGTAATTCACGGTCTAGAAAGTCTGGAAGCTACTAATCCAGAAGCTTAAAGCTGAGGTTTTCAGTTAATGATCTCTCTAGGGCTTTCAGTAAAATGTCAGATATCATGAGACTCATCATAACGTCACAGGACCTGGCAGCACCACTCTCTGGGGCATTCTTAGTCCACTGCAGAACGAGCATTTGCATGCTACTTTTTCTGTGCTGCTTTGCTGGTTTTGTTATTAGGCCCAGCTGGACTGTAATCTGCCCTCCTCCCCACACCTTCTTTGCTATTTGCAAAGCAATATGCTTCATTACACAAGAAATAATAAGCCTTCATAAATTACTTGGTGAGCCATATATATTGTAAACCTGGAAGAGAACAGTGCTATTGCTGAAGTCTGCTAAGCAGGATGAAGTTTTGTAAACTGAGAAAATCTCTCTTCAGAGAAATGCTTTGGTTTCTCAAATCGTACATCTGTGTGTCTTGGATGGGATGGATAAAATTGCCGTTAAATGGTGGTGGAATTTTTCTTTCTTTCTCCTTCTCTTTTTTTTTTTTTTTTGGCAGCATCCTACAATCTACTAATTGTTCACCAGCAAGTTTTATGTGAATAGGGAGTCTGAAAATAATTCTCATGAGTATTCAATTTGAACATCTGGCATCATCATGAATGTAACTGGTATAATGAGTTTCTCTGCATTGAACATAAGAAGCATGGTGAGGAAAGGACTTTGAAGCAACTGCACCTGAATAAAACAGGTTTTGTAAAAAAGTAAATCTCCCTCCCAGTGTGCAGGCCTTAACTCCCACTAACGTTAATGACAATAACCCCTCCACACATAGGATAATTAGTGCCCTTGGAGTTTAAATTTGCAGGTACTGAGACATTCAAATGAAGTGTGCCTAACATTAGAAAAAATGTGGAAATTGCTTCATTGTTTGGTTACATTATGTCTGAAGGGGAAAGAAAAAAACCGTTCATGGCAAGGTTAGCTTATAATTGCCCCAAATTATTTATTTTTATACAATTCTAATTCTGTTTTCAGAGTTTATTCAAGCTAATTTACTAGCTGCTTTCAAGTTTTAACCAAAGTTGCTTTTTCAAAAAAATAAAAAACAAAAGCCAAGTGACATGGTCTATTGGTGTAGAAACATGGGAGAACAAAGAAAGAGGCATTTATTAAAGAATGTGGTATAGTAATAATGTTGCTTTTATCAGGTAATATTAAATACATTTCTATGCACCCATCATTGATATTTGAATATTATTTATGCTGTTGATCAGGTACTTGGTAACCATCCATAAACAAGAGTGTCCTCCAGGAACTCAAAGCAATAGATCAAAGCCACCTGAAATACTGTAGAAATCAGGAGCTTGTCATTGTTAAAAAGCTGGACTGAGAAGATGCCTTAAAGCAACTGGGGTGTAGCTTAGTCTTATTCTTCCAGAAAGCTTGTTGGAAATACCACCAAAGTGTTGCTTTCCCAAATGCCTTTGAGCTATGCACAGAGTGTAACTAATACTTGTTCTCTGTGCTCTTTTTGTGGTAGGGTTTAAGAAAGTCAGCTATGAGACAGGGGCATCTATATCTGGGCAGTTATGGGCAATAACGGTCTCAAATTCCCTTCTGCCAGGAGCTGAGAACTAATGGCGATTATAGAGAAGGAGTTTGCAGAGCAGACGTAGGTTAAAGCTTCTTCATTGCTCATTGTGCCTCCCTCACCTCAGAAACTATTGTTTTCCATCTGCAGTAGGGCCACACCTTCCTTCCCACCACCTCACAAATCTCTTGCAAATCCAATGTTTCCACCCCTCTCAAGTTGTGGGTCACTCATTGGCATCAACTTGCATACACTGTGCCACTGAGAGACCACACTCAGATCCTCAAACCCTAGCACAAAATTTGATTTCCTACAGACTGGAGCACTAAGAAGAGTCTTATAGGGCATAAATGAATGAGGTTCCTTCTAGTGTATGAAACAGCTTTTTCCTTCAGGGCAGCCCTAGTCTCAGCTTCACCCTTTCCTGGCACACACCTGTGCCCATTACCCACTTTTGAGCTATTTCTTCATACACTCAGTCACTGTCAAAACCCTCACCTTCTTTCTTGTGCCACCACCATGAGCCCTACCATGCTTCCTTTTCTCTTCACATATTTAGCTCCAGTCCAAAATTTTCTTCTTTCACCTAACTCTTTCTAGATTCTGGCCTCCACATTTATTCTGCCAAAATTCATACCTAAATCATGTGACCTTGTGTTTGAATTCCAGGAATAACTTTTCTTTGGCTCTTTCTTGAGCCCTTTCTCAAGTTAACATACATGTCATAAAATAATTTAGGTTGGAAAAGACCTTCAAGATCACCGAGTCCAACTACGAAGTTGTTTCCTAGGTACAAAGACGTGGCTTCAAATACTGCTTGAACAGACAGGACTCATTAGCATTTCAGTTTCTTAATGTTTGGGCTACACAAGACTAGTTGGTGCTTTCTGAAAGAGCCCGAAATCCTGAAGACAGCTAAAGAGGCACTAAAAGTTGTCGTGCTAAGATGGTTATTTAATTTTTTAAGGGTTGTTTTTTGTTGTTTGTTTGTTTTTTGTTCTTGTTTTTATTTGAGCATAACATCTGCTTCACATGTAATAATTTAATATTTAATAAAAAAAGGATGCAATTATGACTAACTTCATAACTTCATATGGCAGGGGAGACAGACACATCACATTAGTGAAATGGAACTGGTGCATAGATCATAGAATCTTAGAATCACAGAATGGCTTGGGTTGGAAGGGACCTTAAAGATCTGCTAGTTCCAACCCCACTGACATGGGCAGGGATGTCCCTCACTAGACCAGGTTGCACAGGGCTTCATCCAGCCTGGTGCTGAACAACTCCAGGGATGGGACATCCACAGCTTCTCTGGGCAGCCTGTGCCAGTGCCTCACCACTCTCTGAGTGAAGAATTGTCTCCTAACATTTAATCTAAATCTCCCCACTTTTAATTTATTCCCCCTTGTCCTATCAATGTCTGCCTATTGAAAAGGTCTCTCTCCATCTTTTTAATAAGCTCCCTTTAAGTCCTGAAAGGCCACAATGAGGTCTTCCCAAAGCCTTCTCTTCTCCAGCTCTCTCAGCAGATGTCTAGATTCAGTGGTGTCTTCCATTGAGAGAGTATGATGATCTACATTGACGTTCATTCTATTTAAAGGTTTCCCCTAGTATATTACTGGAAAGAATAAGAATTTTTAATACATTTTAGATATCTGTAGAGTAAAGTTGGTATAAGAATTGACTATTATCTTCAAATCTTGAAATACTGTTTTATCCCAGAATCATGGAATATCAGCTAAGACCTCCAAAGCTCTACATCTGCTAAGACCATCTTTCTTACTAATGACAACTGTCATTATTGTATAGTTTATCCTGTTTTCCACAGCATAAAGACATACCTTATGCCCTCCCAGACCCTCCACAAACATTTTTCCTTGCTGACATTCCCCTGGCTGTACTGCTTCACAGTTCACTTATTTGAAAAACAAGCAAGCTAGATGGAGGCCAAGGATAACTTTTATGTTTATATTTGTAGTTGTGAACTTTATGTCCTTACTTCTCTTCTCTTGCATTTTTTTCAATCCCTCAAATTGGAAACACTTTCAAGTAGTAGCTGTTTATTGCAAGCTGTTTTGGGGGGGGGGGGGGGGCGGTGAGGAGGGACACATTGTAAATGCTTTGCAGTGGAATTGATGCAGACAAAAAATTACAATAATAACAGCCATCATTTTTGACAGTTTTTTATGCTTTTCTTGTTGATGTTATCAAAAAAGAGCATTATATCATTTTAAACCTTATTTTCAAGACAGAAAATTAGAATAATGACATTGGTAGAACTCAGATGTAAGGAAGGCTTGGAAATATGTTCATTTATTTTTATCCATGTCACTATATCAATACATTGGCTAAAGTTCCAAAACCCTGAGAAATTCTACTAAAGAGGTTAGACTGAAAGTCTGAAGATAAACAAATAAGCAAAGAAGTTGTCAGTTTTATGATCCATTTTTTTAGAAGTACAGAAAAATCTATAGGAAAAAAACAATCTGTAGAAAATCTTCTACTAGCAGGATGTGAGGAAAGTCTATGCTCTTGAATTTACAAGAGGGTTTTCTATTATTGCCATTGTTTGCTCATTTGTTTTTCAGATATTTTTTCCAGTTTGAGGCAGATTCTTAAGATAAGCTGCTGCCTATGCATTTCAACCAGGAGTGTCACCCATACATGAATTAGTACTCTGTCATTTATATTAAATGTGATGTTATTAATGTTATTAATGCCCGGGTGTGCTTTAATAAAACTGGTAGAATTTTTTAATTCCAAAAAAATATATAAATATAAATGCAGGGTATTTCCTGGCCACTGTGACATGATGTGTTATAAAATATTACAATTACACTTTATCACCTGTGTAGACTTACCACATATTGGCTCCAGTGGGTAACTATTATGCATTAAGTTAAATGCAATCACAGAGTACCACTATAAGTAAATGCTCATAAAGAAAGCACTCACCTAACAGTATCTGAAATATATGCCCTAGAAAAGTAATTTTTAATTTTTTTTCTGAGACATCAAGAGAACACCCCTAGACTCAGCGGATCCTTCAGTCGATTTCTGATCAGCCAGTCACTTCTTGATTTAAGCAGACTGCCTTTTTGCTTTGGGTCTAATCCAGTTCCACTACATGGAGCCAGTGTTGGCCACTGAGGCTGTTGCTGAACTCTGCATAGCACCCCTGCCTCTACACAAGCAGATCACACTAACCTCTTGCATGTCTTCAAAATATCAATGAGAAGGCTTCCCCTGCCTACATATGTCTGATCTTTCTCTAGCTGCTTCTCTGAGACTAGCAGGTGTCATTTGGCATCCCTCAGTGAAAATGTTATAAAGCACATATTGGGCTGGTTGCCAGCTGTGTTTGTTCAGGTACAAATATTCTTTTCTGCTTGCAGCACAGCAGCTATTTGGGATTCTTGTCAGAGTTTTATTTTGATCTAGCTTCCTTGTATATAGTTCTTTTGTAAAGGTTTTCAGCTTTCATTGTCTTTTTATCCTAAGAAGATTTTTAGCGTGTCTCAGAGAGGGATTCTGTAGATGTGTATCTAAACTACCAAACTTAAAATGCAATCAGAAGTTGTAAAGAGATAAGCTGAGTAAACTTTTTCAGCAAAAAATACACTCATCAGTTTTATCAATGAAGTCATAGAAAAAAAAATCTGAACAAATTTGAAAAATATTTACTTTTTAAAATGCAGATTACCCTCTCTGCAAAAACTCTCCATCAATTTTAATTATTAAATGAAGTGCTTTTCTATATGCACAAAATTTAAACAAACTGTTTTATTAGGGATCAAAAGCAGCATTGCTCTGAAACCAGAATGATTTTAATTCACTAAAACATAAATAACTTAAAATTACAGACATGTTAGGTCAACACAATGAATCTTTTTGATTTTGTTTCACATTTACCCAGTAAATGAAATGGAGCCCCTGGGGCCTACCAGATGCCTTTCTTTGACTTAGTCTCCATTTAATGACTTCTTTACTAACCTTTTTGTCCACACGTTAGGAACAGAGTATTTGTAGTTTAAAATTAAATAACAAAAGAACTATGTATATGAACACCATATCGTTTGTGGACTCATCTTTAATTAATTCATCTGAAAGCTTGTGACAGTTTAGTATTCTATTATATTGCTATATGTGTTGCATCCTCCCTATTTAAGGACATATTCCTACCTTGGACTCTGTCTTTAATTGCTTACTGTGAATGGCTAGGAAGATCACCAGTGTGTATAATGATGTTGATAAGATCTTGCACACCTCTGGGAATCCTGCCTAATATCACAAACTTATCTTTGCTGTACTCTTATTCCCACACTTCAGGTTGTTTGCGATATTTTCCTTTTGCCTTAACATAGGTTGTAACCTCTTCCAAACACAACCTTTGTCTTCCAGTATCTGGAATCTAGATTGGTGGGGCACCCATCCTTGGATGGGACTTCATGGTAGTACTGCAATGTAATTATTATCATATAGATATGATATGCTAAAAATAATTTAAAATAATAAAATAATGACATTCATAGATGCAACTGATTTTTTTTTAAGCAGTAAAAAAGCTGTATTTTATTTCTAAAGGAAAAATGGGTTGTTGCCTTAGAATGTGATTTGCTGCATTTGGATTTTTTTTTATTATTTTTTTAATCCCTAACAGGTTCATCACCTATAGGTTGATTATTTACACAATATGTGTAAATAATTTCCATTTCCCCTAATTTGCTACCTCTGTAGCAGATTTCTTGTGCTGTCCCTAGTTCCACTCAATAGCCTGATTTTTCGTAGGAAGAAAGAAGGAGGAGTTTTCCAATTGGGCCATGAAGTGGCCAAGAAAGTGCACAGTGGCTTTTCAGGTAGGGTGGCCTGAACCTTGGCTGAATCTGGGTCCTAAACTTCATTTCCACAGTGATGGTAATTAACAAATACGTACACCTCACTCCCTCTACTTATGCAACAACTTTTAGAAATTTTTCAAGAGCTGGATTAAATGATGGACAGCAGATGAATTACTGTTCCCAAACCACTGTAAAAAATTGACTACACCTATGACACCTTGTGCTCAGAGAGCACAAGGATAGGCAATTTCTGGCTGGAATTGAGTATTGTGTAAAAAATATAATTTTTTTTTTGACTGGGAATAGTCTAATCGGTAAGAGGAAGAGAATACAAACAAATGTGCCATTTTATCTAATTATTTACCTCTACGTAGTGCAAAGAGGACCCAAATTTTCATGTTTAAAAATTAGGTTCAAATCCATTTCAGAAATTGAAGAGCAAAATTTTGATTTGAGTTTTTGTTAGACTAAGGTTTTTATTTGCTCAGCCTCTTTTTTATTTTTATTTTTTTTAGCATAATTTGTTGGCTCTTACAAAATTAAAAAAAAAATCATCCTCTTATTTATTTGCCCATTGGACTCATCATTGTAATTTCTTGAGGGTAAATTTTGTCATGGGAAGATGATTACATGCTTTTCAGAACAATTTAATTGGATGTAACAATACTGTAACTCTTAATAAATCTTCCAGAGGAATTCTGTAGAATATCCAAATTAAGCACAATAACTAATCCACATCTATATTTTAATACCAGCTAACTGTACTTTATTTTGGAGAATGCTTTTGTATTATTTTAAAATTAATAAAAAATATCTCAGATAAAAATAGATTTGTCCTACCAAAGACGAAACATTTTTATTGGTAATGAAATACTGTGACATCTAAAGCTGTTATAATTTCACAAAAATGTTGAATCGTGTTATCATAGGGAACAGGGGACTCTTTATCTGTGAAAGGTCTAGTCAAGAGAGGCCTAACATTAAATGAAGTTAATACACAATTTCTGATAATTTGGAGTTTAAGCATACTGCTGTTGTAGGTGGACAAGAAAGAATTCTGTAATATCAAGCCTGAAATCATTTAATCAGGAATGTAAATCAGTTATGTGCTTCAGTTACCAAATGTTGATAGAATTGGCTATGGTAGATTGTTGTTTTTTAATTACAGCTGCTCTGTAATGTTGTTGTGTTATCAGGTTCCAAGAAAGAAAATAGTATAGTATGGCACTTTGCTATGCCAAATGACCACTGATACTGCCAAGTATAAATACTACCAGGGTGGGTTCTTCTATAGGATGATAACCACGCTCCTAAAGCAGTGAATGCCACACTTCCCTATATATATTTATGTTCAGATAATTTATTTAAATAATGTTCCTACTACATGCTTTATAGCCCTCTGCCTTTTGCTACACAAATTTTAGCTTATATTGCAGACTGTGCAAGTCATTTGGCAAATGTAATTTCCATCCCTGCATACTAATCGATTTCTTCACAAACACCTGCTATCAGTTATGATAATAAAAATGCCATTCTAAATTGAAAAGGGGCCAAATGGAGCTTCCTAAGGAAATGACTTAAGTGTCTTTCAATGCCTGTAATGTAGTAATGTTCTTGTAGTGCCAACACTTTTTCTGATCATTTGCATTTTATATAATTTTACTCTATTACATCATTTTTCTGTCTAAATGGATCCTTAAAACCATTGCTATGAAGTAGTTCATGGGGAGATTGGAGAGGAATTTCTGTTTCTTCTCTCACGGGATTAAATCCAGACAACTTTACATAGTCTAAATTCCTTAGCAGAGATCTGATTGAATCTGCACTATACTAGTATAAATATTAAATGATTGTATCAGATTCTATAATATCACTGGGAAAATATTGCAAAGTTGGGGGGTGATTTGCTCTTGGATTGCATGCCAGTTTCCTCCTAAACTGTAAGTCTAAATTTAGCAGCCAGATTGCATGTAGGATTTGAATTATCCAGGGTCACTTTATGGCTCCTTCCATCCCATGAAATAACTTCCCAGTGACAGTCTTTGCCAGAACCTAATCATTTTCAGCTCTACTAGGTCTTGTCTCAGCTCTGAAATGTCTCACTGGCTTTCAGCTCTATTGTCGTCTCCCCTGACAATGTCTTCTGCATTATTTGTAAGGAAACAATCCATTTTACTGATTTCTTTGCATTTTCATTTTCTCTTAGCACTAGCTGCCCAAGCATATGCACTTAAGGAAGAGAATGATAGTCTTCGATGGCAACTGGACGCTTACAGGAATGAAGTGGAGCTTCTGAAACAAGAAAAAGGGCAGCTTTTTCGAACAGAAGAAAGCCTTACAAAAGACCAGCAGCTGCAGTTTCTACAGCAGACAATGCAAGGCATGCAGCAGGTATTGCTATGGAAGAAAAACACGTGTCTTCTTTTTTAGGAAAGTGGTGCCAAGGAGCTGTGCTGTATTCAAGGCTATTAGCTATGAATTATTAGTCCTATTTCTCTTCAAAGTCAAAATCATGCAGATTTCATTTGGGGGGGAAGGGAAGGAGAAACTGGGGACATTTGTAGGGACAGTCATTTTAGTAATCACTAAATGCATTGATCACTCAAGGAAAATCCTCATGCATGTTGTACTTATGAGCAAATTGTTTTTGTACATCCTCTATTTCTCTTCTCACTTAATCCAATTAGCCTTAATTCTGCATGGAAGTTCAAAAAAGTTTTTCCAGTGCTCTGTGGCACCTTCATTTACATTCATCTGCATCTTTAGATGCATCTTCACTTCTCAGCTTTCTTTTCCTCTCCTGCCTCTTGTTTGAGGATTTCAGACATCTCCAGCTTGTCCAGACAGCCCTTCTGCTAACTTACAAGTGGATAGTAACATTGGTGTTATCTCCCAATATCTTTTTTTACGTATACTGAACCATGTATGTAATGTTTCCACTCAGGCAACATTTAAGTGGTTCAGCGCAGCAACAAAGCTTTCTTCTGATGCCAGTCAGCCATAAACTGCAATGTGTCCTCGCAGGGGGGGCTCAGTTTATCATATGCATTATCCCTCATCTACCAGTGTGTTCTTGACATGGTGCAGGGGAAGACTTGGCAAGCACATCCAGACTTTTCCCACTGCTTCATCTCACATGTCCATTTACACATAAGCACTTCTCTTTCAACTTGAATGTGTGTTACTTCTTTGCTGCCCAGGCACCTACATTCAGCAAGGGCAAAAATAAATAAATAAATAAATAAAAGGCAAGGGCAGTGGCTCACCATGACGCCGCTCTGGTCATCCATCTATGATGAACACCTCTCCTGTGAAGGAATGCTGAGAGAATCAGAGTTGTTCAGTCTGGAGAAGAGAAAGCTCCAAGGAGACCTGACTCTGGCCTTTCAATACTTAAAGAGGCCTTGTAAGAAATGCGGAGAGAGACTTTTTATGAGGGTCTGTAGTGATAGGAAAAAGGAGAATGGCTGTAAACTAAAAGGGGGGAGATTTAGATTAGAAATAAGGAAGAAATTATTTACTCAGAGGGAGATGAGTCACTGGAACAGGTTATGCAGAGAAGCTGTGGATGTCCCATCCCTGGAGGTGTTCAAGGCCAAGTTGGATGGGGCTTTGGGCAACATGATCTACTGAGTTGTATCCCAGCCCATGGCAGCGGGGTTGGAACTAGGTGATCTTTAAGGTACCTTCCAACCCAAACCATCCTGTGACTATGATTTAGAACAGAGCTGCACAGCTATGTCACTGAAGAGGTTAATTTTGCCTTGTTCATGAGTGCCCTGATGCAACACGTCCTCCTCAATCATTCCTGGTTATTAGATTCCAGAAGAGGAGAAGTCGCACTCACTTCCAGATTGTACTAAACTGCTTTTTGTGACAAAACTCCTCAGCCAGAAGATATTAATTTACGTATGAGCTGCCTGCCTGGCTGGATTAGGAATTGCATTGCTATCACAGTACCTATCAAATCCAACCAGTCTACAAATCCCACTTAACACCAAATAACAGAGCACAACACAAGCCTAAGTATTACACATGTGTTTATATGAACATAAGCCCCATCTAAGCCATCATAGTTTTACGAAATCAGGGAGATTTAACATCTAGTGGAGTAATTCTGAAAAAGAAAAGAAAAGAAAAGAAAAGAAAAGAAAAGAAAAGAAAAGAAAAGAAAAGAAAAGAAAAGAAAAGAAAAGAAAAGAAAAGAAAAGAAAAGAAAAGAAAAGAAAAGAAAAGAAAAGAAAAGAAAAGAAAAGAAAAGAAAAGAAAAGAAAAGAAAAGAAAAGAAAAGAAAAGAAAAGAAAAGAAAAGAAAAGAAAAGAAAAGAAAAGAAAAGAAAAGAAAAGAAAAGAAAAGAAAAGAAAAGAAAAGAAAAGAAAAGAAGTCATTGATCATTTGAGCATGAATCACTAATCAGAAATACTCAAGGTTTCAGTGTACTTTAGATATGCTTGAGGTCTGTTCATGATGTTATCCTTATATAAATGAATACTTAAATATCACTGGCTTCATTAAATTTAACTGCATATATAAATATTGTGCTAAATTTCAGCCTGGTGCTAATTCTCCATTAAAATTAGTGAAAATTAGACGCAAAATACTACTAAATCAAAATACTAGAGCCCTAATGCTCATTTTGCATTATTATAATTTCCTACCTGGGGTCTGGATGAAGGATAATCAAGTCTGGAGAATATAAATAGATTACTATTGTATCTTCAAGTAAATGTTAATAATGCAAGCCAATAACACAGAGTGACTTATCTATTTGTTCAGCTGAGCAATGGCCACTGTAGTCCCTGTTTCTCTGAGAGTATTTATGTTTGTGACAATTTTGCTGTGAGGTTCTGAATTTTTCTATTTTGCCATCTGGGGGATCAAACCTACCAACTCCCAATGGGATATAATTAGAGATGGCCCAAGGAGCCAGAGAAGACACTACAGATAATCCAGTCTGACAATATGCTGAGGAGGGCAGCAACACAGAAGCACAAGAGGTGGAGTTCAGAATATTTGGTGGGGAATTATCAGTCAATTAAGCAGCTGGATGATGGCTTTGGATTTCAATGATTAGCTGTAGTCATGATATCTCAAGACCTTTGTGCTTTTCATGCAGTTCATCCATGAATATTTAGAACTAAACCTTTGATTTAGGTAGACTTTGTTTTATCTCAGCTTAGTTTTGTAAATGTTGAGAGATGACAACCTTCGCTGAAATCCATCAGTACAGCAGGTGCTCAGCATCTATGGAAATCAGTCTCTCTATGAAATATTAAACATATACCCAGGACTTGAGTGGTAATAATTTAACAAGAAGACCTGTATTCTCTTTTATCCTTTTGTATATATTAAAATTAATTTCAGACAAGGTAAACTGAATGCCATTGAATTCCCAGGGCCTACATATATGTCAGCATTAAAAAAAATGTATTTCACCTCTCTCTTTCCTCTCCATTCTCCCCCACTCTTTCATAAAACTCTTTTTTCTTCTAACTTCTAGAACTAGAGAACAATTGATTTGAGCTGCAGTCTGAAAAGCAGATTTATCTGAGAAAAAGTGGATGCATTTTCAGAATCAAGAATTTTTTTGTAAATATATTTGGTGCCAAACAATAACAAATAACACAACATCAATGTATTTTTAATGTACTTCTACCATCTGGACATTTTTCAGGATTATTTCCCACATTTGAAGGACTGATGAAATGAATGTTTATTTTCTCTTCCATCAATCCTACTGCTCCAAAGTAGCATCAGCAAAATCACATAGATGTTTGTTTATAAGGTGTACCTTATAGGCAGTAGTAGCAACCTGCCTATTTATTGTCTGAAAAAGAAAATCCTTTGGACTAATGACGTTGAACTTATGGGGTTTTGAGTCAACTTCCTCCATAAAACTGTGTCACAGTTTAATTTCATACCCACTGTGAGATCTCAAACAAATGGAAGTAATGTCTTGTATCCATGGTAACAAATGAGATACACTTTACCTGATTTTGAGATGGAAATTGAATTAACTTGTCACTGCCGCATAGGTGGTATTGCCTTCAATTTATTTCTATATGAGAACACACATACCAGGCAGATCACTTTTCAAATGGCTCCGTTTTTCAGCAGTGTTTGGTATTCTGTAATAAAGTCTGTGATCATAAGGAGGCATGTTTTAGTTATAACTATTTTTACAATACTTCACAGCACAGCTATAAGATTTTTTTTAATCTTTTCTCTTTTTCTGGAATGTTTTACCAGATACATGACTATAGGTAATGCAGAAAATAGCACCTAGTAGTGTTGCTTAATACTTGCCATTATGAAGACTTGGATTTCACTGTGTTAATAACTCGTCCAAATTTTAACCATTTGGGTTTACATATTCCATGTGGAGCAACAAGTAGAGTCTTGAAAAATTCTCATCAAAATCTGTCAGCCCTTCCAAGAACAAAGTGAAAAAAAAAAACGTTTTTCTTGTTTGTTGTCCACCGAATAAAATTCTTGAGGAAATGCACTTTTCACTTACATGCTTTGAAAAACTGGTTCAGAATTTGACAGTGAGTCACTATGGATTCAGTGATGTGGTTCCCACATTCTTTATAAAATCTGCCTGAAACTGATAACATTGCAAGCCTTTGAAATATCTCAATGTGCCACATAGGAGATGTCAGTCGTTAGCACATATCCAAATCAATTTTACATCTTTACGGGGCAGCCAGGCTTGTTTATGAACCATCTCCACAGCACAGCCACCAATGCAATGTTTTAAGCCTCAAGTTAGTCCTGAATCTACAGAGCACGGTTCAGGTCCTGGAAATAATCTAGCTCCTTTAGCATGGGTCTCTACTTGAACTAGTTAGCTCCACCATTCTGTCAGGCTTAATCGGCCAAAGTGTGTTGCCATGCTTGCATAGCAGTACTAAACTGGTTGATTTTCCTATAGGCTGGTAATTCGGTGTGGTGCTTAACTGTGTCATATAAATATGCCTTGCTGATGTTCTTTCCTCTCATAACTCCCTAAGCATGATCCAATATAGGCTGAATGTAAGCTCCTGCAAGCAATGGTGTTATCCAGAAATCCCCGTCTGAACCATGCTTCCACCTATCTTTTCTCCAGGAAATGTACCCAAGTGCCTACAGTCCTTCTGTTGCACATGCTGAGTTTATCTGGGACATTTAAGAGGCACCTCATTGCCCAGGTTCCCCAAGGGGCCTGATTAGCTGGGCTTAGGTTCATATTCCTAACATACCGTGACAGCATACGCTCCTCTTCGTTGGTGGTGAAGCATTAAAGCCTAGCCACGGGGTTATTGCATGAGCAGGGGATGTGTGGAGGTGCCTCACTTAAAATCAGTGCTCAGGGTGAAAAGCAAGAACAATAAGAAAAGTCGTGGGTGGTAGGCATAGGGCTGACATACAGGCTGATATGCTGCTGCCAGTGTCATCGACTCTGGTAGCTCTGGATGTCTCCGCAGGAATCAGAACACATTTTGACCCTGTTAATGACCCACATGGGTGTCACTCTGATTCAGCACAATTAAACCTCTTTTGTCTTTTTTTTTTTTTCCCCCAAACAGTATCAATTTCCCTCCAACAGCAGTGCAGATTGCAAACCTGAGTGCTCAGAAGGCAGGAACTGCCAGAACTACTGCCTGTGTGTTTTGCTCTGTATACCTCAGGGATCCTTCTCTGTTCAGTGCTGCAGACAGGGAGTGCACAGTTAATCATCACCTATTCAATACGTCCCTGGTCTTGTTGTTCAATATGCAACACGAGGTCTTTCTTCGAAGGCCACATTACTCATGACATTTCCCATTGAGAACTAGCTTTTGCAGTTTACTAATCAGTTAGCATGTAAAATAAATAGTACATGCATCTGAAAATTATACGTCTGATCTCAAAGGGCTCTGATAAATGCCAGATGACTAGAAGTCATTTCAGGCTTTCTGTGTTCATCCATGGGAAGACAGTTTGCTCTGTGATATGCCTCACGGTTGTGGTCAGGAGAAGAGCTGCTGAAGCACATTGCAGCACCTTCCTTTTATTCACTGCTCACTCATCCTGGAGGACGGCCAGGGTACACCTTTGGTGAAAAGGAAGTTGGGGTACACACGGCCTCCACTGTATGGACAGTCAGTGTGAACTGGATTGTGTCCCTTTTATCTCAGTGAGTTGGCATAAGGGTCATGTCTCTGTCAGCTTTTTAAGCAAGACAATATATATCAAACATATAGTAACAAATTCAAGTAGAAAAGCCAAAATTAGCTAGTGTTGGTTTCACTGTGATGCTGTGAAATGAATTTGATTTCTACCATTACCAGCCACTGGAGCAAAGCTAGTCCATTTCCACATCTCCTCTATTTTTTTTCTACAAAAGGTGGCGTTACTTAGGTCCTTCCTAGCCTATCCTATATGAATATGAGATTTTTCTCATTCAAGTAATGGAAGAATTTACTCTTCCCATGGTCCACTCTCATTCACTAGGAGCAGAAAAGCACATTTCTGTCCAAGAGGGTTCAATAGTAAGTAGGATGAGGAGAGACCTCCTTCATCATGAGACCTTCTTTCCACATCACTTTTCCACCACCTTTCCATCGCTTATCCAACTTCAGTAAGCCTCAGGTGACATTTAGGTCTGCATCTCTCAGATTCTTCACAGATGTTTGGTTGTTAACTGCCACAGTCATTCCTTTCTCTCACCTGAAAACTTTGTGAAATGTCAGAAGTCACAGACGTATTTTTTGTTGGCTGAAAATTGCTGAATACAGTGCCATGTGAGTGCTGTGATCATTGTAACGACCATTTACCCTTAAATATAGGCAGGTTCTGTATTAGTTTAGAGCTGAAAATAGCATCATTGTTGAATAGATGGAGCATGTTATGGCTATATTTATTAATATACCCTAAATGCAAAGGAGCTTTGCAGTCTTTTTTTATCTAACTACCTCTTGCACACCGAACATCTATTCAGCACACAACCCAGACAATGTACTTATGCACAACTATAAACTGATTCTTCTCCAAATGCAGTATTAAAGAGAAGAATAAATAATAGAGATAAAAACATTACCCCTTGTATTTGCTTTTTACCTGCTGAATAAATAGACCAGAATAATTAAGTTGGAAATGTTTTTATTACTCTTCCAGTATGAATTCTAATTAGATCTTTCTGTTTTCCTAGAAAAGCAGCACTGGGGTAATAATGGCAATATTGATCATTAGAACATTACTTATAATTTAATGTGATACAAGATAAAAGCAAGAAGCTGGACCCAATGTCCAAATGTTCGCTTCCAGGTCCAACTCTTCTTCTTTTACCCTATGGTTGATATGTAGAAGCTGGTAAGAAATATGTCTGCTTCCAGGACATAGACAAATGTTCCCATAAGTATTCTTTTTGTTCTCTTCTGCTTTTTAAGGCTCTGTACAGTACTGTGCACACCCAAACTTCCAGAAAATACTTACTCTTTCTGATTATATTAAAAAAAAAAAGCAGCTGGAAATTAAATGATATTTTTTTACCAGATTTCAGACAAGCCACATAGGTTCTCCTCTGTGTTTAACAACCTTTCCTTACGGAAAGTAGTGTTTAATTTCCCATTTCTGCCACCACCACTTCAACAGTGCTAGGGGAAGTATAAACAAGGGCCTATAGATACTCTAAACGCCATCTTCTTGATAGCTGTTGTAGTGGTGAAATGGTGGAAGGTAGCATCTTTTTGCCTGATACCATGGTAAAACTAAAGTGAGATTGGTAGGAAAAATAAACACTTCAGAGAGAAATAATCTGGTGCATACATTCAATTTAAAATATGAAATAAATCAACTACTATCTTCATTAGCACACTAGTGTAGGCTAATGAAAAACAAGTCATATCAGTTGTACGGTCTAGCAATCTTATGTGGATTCTTTAAACTATTCCAAACAGTAGTATCGGCTTGCTGATTGCATAGGTTCCAAAAGTATTTGATGCTTTCATACAAGGAGCCCTGCTTCCTCAGCAAGGAACTAAGTTTCAGTGGGAGTAACAGAAGGCAAATTGACTCATGTAAATTGTTTTCCTAGTTAAAATGTGTCAGGTCTTTTTATCCTCCTTTAATATGAAGAAAATATTTCTTCTTGAATAGGAAAAATCAAAATTAAAAAAAATAATAATTTGATTTGCTAAGAAAGAGTGTGTTGTAACATGCCCATTGCAGTCCCACAAAAGAATAGATGTGGTCATAAAGTTCAAGTGCTGTTGCCTAGTGAGGAGGTACCTGGAATGGCCAGGTACAGGTGAAAGGCTGGAGAAGAGGAGGTTGCTGTGAATGAATGACCATGTCTTCTCTTGACTGTCCATCATGCCAGGTGCCAGGTGGTTGCCTTGTAGGTTATGAGGGCAGAGGGAACCTGACACTCATCTGGGATCAGCCCTCTTAATTTGATCCTAATCAGAGCAAACTGTAAGCCCATCTGCTCACTCACCCATTGCCAGTAAAAGGCAAGGGCTAATATAACATGCCAGTGACCTCATTTAGCAAAGGTAGGAGGGAGCTTTCCTGATGAGGTGTAACTGCTTTGTCCAAACTTCTCCCCTCTATAAGGCACCATCAAAATCAAAGACGTTCGGTAATCTGCTGTGAAAATCAGATCCCAGAGAGAATCCCTTATGCTAGCAGTAAAAATCTATTTGCAAATTGTGAGGATTTCAATTCTAGGAGGAGGGGCTGATCCTGTAAGATCCCTAAGGACTTCAGTCTTTTCTTCATTTAGTGTAACAATATATAACTGACCTAAGACTGTTTTTCCTTCTTGATTAGAGCAAGAATAACGCTTAAAAATTACTTGACAAAGAAAAGCTGCAGACTTAAGACATTCATTGCACCATCCAAATTCTCCTTTTCATCCAATCCCAAATACTGCCTCTCGTAGTTAGTGAGTCTGAATTACTATGCCTCACGGAAACAAAAGAAACGGAGGTCTATTTATCTGATATCTATTAGGTATTCTTTAGCATCATAGAATTAATTAAGTCAAAAGGGATCTCTGGAGATCATGTACAGCATCCCCCAGCTCAAAGCAGGGTCAGCTCTGGAGCTGTCTGTTTGCTCAGGGCCCCAGCTAGCTGTATTTGCATTTCCTCCAAGGATGGAGAGTCCACAGCTTCTTTGAGCTCTTGCTCCCATAACTGGCCATACTAACTGTGGAATGTTTTCTTTATATGTAGTACAAATGTTCCTCCTTGTGTCTCTTAGCCCTCAACCCTTACCTGAGAAGAGCCCAACCCCTTCTTCTCCATAACCTCCCTTTAGGTAGTTTCAGTGTGTCCATCTGTCTGTTTTCCTGCTTGACTTATTTCTGTGGCTCAGTCCTGCCTGCTCCCGTTCTGCGTGCCGTGGAGCTGTTGGACCTCTGTAGTCAATCTCATAGCAAGGGGAAGGGAGCATGACAAACATTTTTCTAAGGAGGCAGCAGGACAATGTTCTTCAGTATTGCCTCGATACATGCTCACCCATCAAGTGCATGCCCAGCTCCCCAACCCCTTCGGAGGTGGCAAACCTGCAGAGCTAACATGTTCACCATGTTCTTTTTCTCTGCTCAGAACCAGAATTGCTTATTTTACAGGTAGCTTCCCAAAGCAAGCAGGAGCTGGGCTGTTGATGCACATGCAGCTTTTCACCAGCTCAGGCCCAGGGCAGGGGGGTGCAGGTCTGGGACTCCTTTATCATTGCAAACCCCATGAGCCATCCAAACAGTGTCATCCCTATTTCTGTGACACAGGTGGTCCCTGAGAGATGGAAGGGGTGAGAAGCACTGATCTATTACACTGCACTTCCCTTTGCTCCCTTAAAAAAATCCACAATCATGCTCTTTATTTTAATAATGCCTTGTCGTACATTAGGATGGCACGTATGTTGCCCTTACTGCTGCAACATGGCTAACTTCCTCGAGGGTCATTTCTAAAGCTTCTTTGACTTGTCTTTCACATTCTCCTGTTTCCTTGGTGATTTGTCTGGCCTCATCAGCGTCTTGTTACTAATGCATATTTGCTCAGCTGGGAAGTCACTTTCTCATTATTCAAGCCTGCCATGTGCTGGCCATTTGTGATATGAAATCTTGTCTGTCTTAGAAATAGACACAAACACCCTTCCAGCCTGTCCACAGAAGTACTGAGAGAACAATCTGTGTTTTTGTTTTGCAATTGATCATGTGTCTGAGATTTCATTTTGATTTATTATTTTTTTTCCTTCTACTTAAGGAGGACTCTACCAAGAAATATTTACCATCATTCCCCTCGTTATTTGTGATCAGCCTCTAAGACTTTTGAAACACTTTTTTTCCATGCTGATTTTTATCCTTTTCCATCTACCCAACTCTTTTTTTTTCTTCTTTTTCTTTTATGAGATAAAGTTCAAACTGACACTACAAAACTTGTTTTTAGGAAGAAAAAGAGAAAGAATAAAACTTCAGAAATGGCCAGTATAAATTGGTGCTTTAATTTTAGATGATCTCTGCAGTCCTTCCAATGCCTACGATTGCAAAAATTTTAGATCTCCAGTTCTAGTGTATTTTAGGGGAAATTGTTGCCCTTTTACACAGGTGAGAACTGCTTCCCCAGTTTTCTGTATAGTGTGAAGCCTTAGTTTTTTCAGGACTGAAAAAGGTAACCTTGAGTGGGAATCAGCATACCTATTTGAGGCACATGGGCTTTGCCTTCATTTTAGACACCTAGTGAACCAGATCTTCCCATTTTTCCTGTATAAGGGAGTAAATATACTCCCCATAGGTAGTAAGTGGAGAGTAATATGCTACCCCCTAATATCATATAGATAGGAGAATTCAGTTTACCTAAGTTCACTGGGTGTCTAAGATGTCTGTTCAACTAAGTTGACTCGGTTAGGCTGTGTAACACCATCCCACTTTAACTGATATCCTCATTTTAAAACAGTTTGCCACAGATCTTTTCTGGACACTCTGCAGCTACTCCAGAAGCTGGAGGAAGAGTCCACCTGTGGCCAGACTGACTTGGTTTGCTGAAACTGCCTGTTACCTGTGATCAAAGTCAGTGCTCCTACCTCAGAGACATAATTTTCATCCTTTTGTCTGATCTTCTTCACTTCCATTTCTTCCCTCTGATATTTCTTTTCAAGCAGCTGTGGAAAATAAAAATAAAAATTAATAATAAAAATAAATAAATAAATAAATAAATAATAAAGGGCAGGAACAGGACCATTCAGCAGTGTAACTGTTAAACTTGTGGCAAATGTTGGTTTTTGTTTTTCATTGTTCTGTCAGTCTTACATTATCCTAAGTACTGCCTCAGGTCTTGTGGTCTCTTCTGAGTTGCCTCCCTTTTTTTAGTGTACTAAGTTGATGGTTTCACGCTGGCAACCATGCTTTCCTTTTGAGATCCTTCTCTGTTTTGCTAGACTGTGTGTTTGCCTTCCCTTCTGGATATGTCCATAATTTATATTTAAATGTACAGATGTAACACTGCCTTTTGGGGACAAAAGAAGAAATGTGGGCAGGGGGGTGAGGAGGAAAAAGAAGGAATGTTTCGTGATACACAACAGCCAACTATTACTTTCCCTTTAGGACTTCTCATATCTTTCAAGGCACTGTTTGTTGTTCAGTCGTTAGCATTCTTGGCCATGCTGGCACCGCATTGTACACAGTCTGAGTAATTCATCTGGCTTCAATAATGCCATCTATATTTAATGTTTCAGAAGCTGTGAGGATTGGTTTAAGATGGTAATTTTCTGTCTGCACTTTCAAGATGTATGCAACATGGGCGGCACTGAACTGTTGCTGACAGAGATTCAGCATTGGAAGTTGGAATGTGTGGAAAAAAATAAATAAAATAAAACACACACATGTCCCTCCCATATAAAGAAATTAGCTACCCACTTATGAATGGGGAGGAATTTTGTCCTCATGAATGAAGCAAGCTTAACATTGGAGAGGGATCTTTTCCGTTTATAAACAGAGCAGCTCCAGAACTGCCAATGGAAACAGGAAAGCTGTCTTGCATTTTTTGTGTAAAATGCATTTCTTGGCATCTAGAGAGACAACTAGTAATTTAATTCTTTTTTTCTTTCCTGTCTCCTCTCTGGAAATGCCAATGAAGGGATATTAGTGATATTTACCCATCTGATGTTGACCTACTCCAGGGCTTCATCTCTTACGGACAACCCAGCAGCCATGGTGACAAATAGCTTTGTTTGCATGGACAGCAGCTGAGCTTCCAGAGCCGTGCTGGTGGCACTCTGGGCTATGTGTGTGCCTCTCTCCAGGAACCTCAGAGTTCCATACTCCTTTAATTTATCACTCGGTCCTGGACAATTTTCCCTGCTGATTTCGGAAGCAGACTTCTTCCCTTCTCCTTACCTTTACCTTCTTACCACAGCATGATGTTGGACATTCCCCAACCTTCCTCAAAGATCTTCTCCTCACATTAACACTCCCTAAATCAAGCTTTCTTTGTGTCAGGTTTGTTGTGGGTTGTGTACTCTTGCCTCTGGTAGCCTCTCCCTTGTCTTTGGCAGAAGGCTGCAGCCAGCCTCTCCCCTCCCCAGCAAGAGCAGAGGGCATGCATTAAAGCAAGGATATGTCTGTCTCTCTGTAGTGCTGTCTCTCCACCATGAGATGCTTTTCTGCCTCCTGACACTATGATTTTGGCTCAGGGAAGAGATCCTTGCATAAGTGTCAGGGGACTCCCAGACACCCGAAGAGTTATATGTTGAGGACTGCTGCTTTGGAGGGCAATAGACAAATGAACCAGGAATTTCCTGGCTGCATAGCCAAGAAGTCACTCCTTTGCCTGAGAAAACTGGGGACTTACTGACTGACTGCCATGGCTGTGCCACAAAACTAGGGGCATAAGGGCTTAAAGGAAATGTCCAGAGAGGTGAGACAAGATGGAAGGAAGGGACGTTTTGATAGCTGTGCTGGCAGAATCTCTGAGACAAGCCAGCAGGACACAACAGGTGGGAAGCGGGGTAGCAAATGTTGTGTGGGTGGGTGGGCACGGGGGGGGGAAGCTCTGGCAGAAAGGCTCGACGAGATGGTGAAGTAGGTGGAACAGGATCAGACAGCACAAACAGTAAAACCAAGGAGAACAATTTTTTATTTTAATTGATTGTAGTATTCATTTGCATGCAGTCTGAAGGGCAGAAGAAATATCTATAGGATCAATTTTTAATAAGCACATTTATGTGAAAAACAAAATAATTCTGAATTATTAAATACCATCATCTTGGCATCATTCATTAAAATCGTTATGGAGTGGCTGTCTGTTTATAAGTAGGCATGACAGCAGTTACTGTTATGAAACTTGCCTCATTCCTGCCAGTGTAAAATCTTTTTTCCATTTGCTTCTAATTTTGCCAAACGTCACGTGTTTGTGCTGAAATTTTTCAAGCTGATTGTCTGTCTCAGTCTGATACTTTTTTTCAGTCAAAGCTATTTTGTCATTTCCCAAATTAAGACTAGAAGGGAAAAATATGTTGTTTGGCAGGTATAAGTCCTTGTTACTGGTTCTTGTTGATGGCATCAACCACACAGGAAAAAGAAAGCTCTGAACCTGACCCATGCAAAATGAGCAGATTCTGCAGCTTTTAGAGATAAATGTCAGGGAGAGAAAAAGAAAGAAGGTTAAAGCCCCAGGGAATGACTGCAAGTTTTAAACAATTCTGGCATCTCTGGGGGCTGGATGGGAAGGTCCCAGTTCTGTGAATGAAAAACCTTATGTGTGACTGGGAACGTGGTACACTAGTTACAGATGCTCTGTTTTCCATCCCCGTGAAAATGGGGACCATTGACTGTCTTGAAAATATGAGCCTAGGGACAAACAGCCTGCAGTAGTTTACAGTCTAACTATTAAGATTCCCAGAAAGTTTTATCTCATGACAAATGCTTTGCAGATCATGCTGCAACCAGTATGAGCTGCAAATCCATGCAAACTGAGAAAATTGGATGTTTTCCTGGGATTCCTGTTCCTGGCTGGTCTGGAGCCAAATACAATGATGCAGAGCAGGGAGCATCTCTCCTTGTGCTCTCACATGGCGTCTGCCACACCACTTCCTCTCATGCTCAGCCAGCTATGAAAAAATTGCCTTGAACACAAAACATAAAGTCAAGATCAAAGGAAGAGGGATATAAATAGACTAAAGCACAGTTGGAGATATCAGTGGGAGATGTGAAGATAAAGCTGTGGTGGTTTGTGAGTTGGTCCATGATGTGTAAGACTTGGCTATGGAAGAACCATGAGGGGTTAGGATGGTTAAGGTGATTTTAATTCTTCTGGTGAAAGTATAACAAGTTCAACCTATAAGTGAAAGGGCTTTCCAGTGGCAGAGATTAACTTAAGACTCACTTGGGGTCTTCCAAATAGGAATTTCCATTGTTCAGAAGGATGGGCTCCAGGGTTTCTCCCAGAATCTGGAGTAAAATCTCTGAAACAGGATGAAGGTTTGGTCTGGAAAGTAGTGATGTTGTCCTTGGACTTAGATGTCTATCCACATCCTTCAGAGGCTGTGGAGCAGACAGGATCTTTTGTGTCGTTTTCTCTGGACTCCATAGTACTTGTAGCGCTGCACTAGACAATGATGGCAATAAAACCTCATAATTCAGGATTTCAGCTTGTTGCCTAGAGAGGCAAAGAAGTTCCCTTCTCAGGTACATAATTGGCTAAATGCATTCCTGGCTTTATGTGAGGATCATTTAATTCATTTTGGCTCCTCACTTTGAATTGTCAGAGACTGGTTGAGATGTAACTACTCAGAGAAGACACTGAGGTGGAGACCAAAGACTCCTTTTTCTTAAAACACCCTTGCCCTGTCCAGGTGTGTAAGGACAAGCAGGTTGCAGTTGTGAAGGAGAGGAATTTCACCAGCCCCATTCAGGTGACACTTCTCTTTGCCAAAACTCTGCTGTCTCTGCTAGTGATCCTTGAAAGAGCTTCTGGTATCCTTCTGGTGTCTTGTATGATTTGTTTCTCTCCTGAGGATTGGAGTCCCTTCTTTCTAAAGTACAGGCATCAGCTAAAACTATCCTGGGTGAAGATCAATGGTCTGTTATAAACATGAGGTTACATGAGGTGACTAAATTGTCCCTTTGGGGCTAGAAGGTTATGAAATGTCTGGAAATCTGTAACTGTGCTAAGAAGCTGCATGGGTAACAATGTGTGACACATGACAGTACACATAAATTCATTTTATCTTCTGAGAATGTAGAGAGTGGTACCCAACAGGCAAGATGAAGACAAGTCTGAGGTGGCAATCCAGTCCACATCAGGAACTGCCAGAAGTAGAGAATTCCATGCAGAAGTTGGTGGGGCCACACTGGAACAGAACTTGCTATTCATGTAAAATCATGAGATTTGAAATGCTTTTGTGCTGTGGTGGAGTGGATACACATACCTGAAGGCCCTCAGTGTCTTGTAGGCCCTCAGGAAGCAGTCCAGGTGGCAAGATACATCAAAGAGCACACCTAGCTGGATAGCAGAGAGTGCAAGATATAATCAGACCTATACACACACGGATTTTTACATCCGTGGCAGACAGAATTCATCAAACTGGTGTTCACTTACACAAGAAATGCACTGCCAATAACTCTGTCAGGCCCCGAAATGTCAAGTGTTTCCTAGCAGCTCTGAAAACAATAGTGGTACAGAGTCCCTTCGTGCTTGGGACTTCCAGTATTGTGGAACAAGGCCAGGGGCTATTTCTACTTTTGTGGTGTGAAACATATCAAGATGCTGAACACCTACAACGTCTGTTTGAGTCAGAGCTACCCATCCTAAGCACAAGCATAAACTAAGCCTTAGATGCTTAGACACATAGTTAGATCAGTAATACAAGTTACTAAAGCAATTGCTTGCTCAAGTTGTCCTTGCAAAGGAGTGTATGCAGAGCAATAAGTTGTGCAAGAAAACCAGAGTTTCCTTTCTTGATCACCAAGGGAAAGCACTGTAAACTCCTTTTTAATCTCCTAGTTGTCTTCTCTTGCTCTTCAGCAATGTATATTACCCATAAAAATAAAAATATATCATTATTACAGATTAATTAAATCTATTGACCTGCTCTTAACAGTTACAATAAATCTGTGCAGAACATGAAGCTAGCCAAGAGCAGGGAATGTAGGCTTTTCAAGATGTCCCTACATCCCAGAATTGTCTTCATAAAATATGGTTTTGGACATAGTTTTTTGTTTTGACAGTTCAGATCAGCTGTCTTCCTGAATGATATATTGATTTTAGGGCATCAGTCTTCCTTGTCTAATAAAATATCACAGCATGGTTAAGAAAAAAAAAAAAAAAAAAAAGCTTTTGTCTTCTTGGCAGCTCAATGTGAAAGCTTTCCAGAATATTGCTTTGCATAGAATGAAAATGGCTTTGGTCCAATGACTAATTATATTAAAAGGCTGTGCTTTTAAATTATTTATGTACCATAGTGTTTACCCTAGTATTATTAAAACCACCGCATACACTTCTACAAATAAGATTTTGGTTCAGATGAATGTGACAGTCCCTCCGTGGGTGATATAGCGTACCAGGAGTTTCTACTTTAATGTAACAAATAGCTTAACACACATTAACAGATGCATTACTCGTGGAGCACTGCTGCAGAAGGAGATGCAGATGAAAATAATCTACCTCTGGTCCATTTAGACACAGCAGATTATGCAACAATAATCAATGTAGGAGCAGGCTGCAAAGCATTATTTGAAATGAAGATTTATCAAACTGAGTGTTTAAAACTGATTTTGATTCAGACGGTGCTAACCAGAACCTTCTTTTGTTTGTATAGCAATTGCTGAGCATACAGGAAGAATTAAATAACAAAAAATCCGAGCTGGAGCAAGCCAAGGAAGAACAAACACACACACAAGCGATGCTTAAAGTCCTTCAGGAACAGGTGAGTGCTTCTCATGGGAGAAAAGTGCTGTCTTAGGTATGCTAAGGGGATGGAGGATGTATGGCTTTGCCTACAAAATGCATAGGATTCTGACCACTGACTGTATTGTGAGCAAGACATAACATTATGTAGTCCATGTGTCTGCTCTGATTAGCATTTGTGCATGCAGCTGGGGCTAACAGTTTAAGAAAACAGTGAAAGTAGACCCTTATTTTACACTATGCAGTAGTGAATTTCACATCTGAAGTAACATTTCCACTCATTCTACATAGATATTAGGGAAATGTGTTGTCTCTCTGAATAATTTAAAAAAAAATAAAATGGGGAGAAGTTAAATATGCCTGAAAAGCAAGCATATTGGAAGCAACAACAACAACAACAAAAACCTCTTTCTTTTAAGACTAGTATTGAAGAAAAAGAGCTTGCCATCTCCTGTGTTATATGTGAAGATACGAGTATACAAAAAAGATTATCATGATGGCATTAAAAATAGTAGTTCACCAATGCACTTATTTAAGCAGTGAAAAGCAAACAACTGTATATCTGATTCTTTAATGTTAGCCTTCTTTGATACTAAGGTGTTCTATGACACTGAGAAGTGTATTTGATAGTACTGTTTTATAAGCAAGGTAAGATGGATAGTTACGCAGCAAAAAAAGGAAATCTGGAGCTAGATCTGTAAATCTGGAAATGAAGAAGTGCACACTGTGTGCAAGCACAGTGTGCGCAAATACATGCGTTGTGTATAAACCACATGGCTTGGACACACTGAAATTTCAAATCCCCACCTGTGCTGCATAGGCACAGTCTCTGTTGTGAGACGTATTTTTGTCCTTTATATATAAACTTTGAGCTAAAATATTTAGCGAGTTGGTTAGTATCTGTAGCTTAAAGACTGCAGGTTCTGAACTGCTTTGATGGCAGAGATTCAAAATGATGATAGTTCTTATGTTCAAGAGTTTTCAGCATGTATGTCTGAATATGTCTGCAAACAGATTTAAACATTTAATATGCATAATGGGAAAAGTAAATGCTATGTGTTCTTAGCACTTATGGCTACAAAGAAAACCTTCTAAATGAGAACTGATGCAGGACTGCATTAAACAAAATGCCATGAGGAAGAGTGGATTAGGTAACAGCATATTTATAAACACAGAAACTACCAGATCTCTTGAGTTAACTGCATCTCATTTACATTTTCATGTCATTCAAAGTATAGCATCATAGAATAGTCAAAAAAAAAGAATGAAATTGCATGGTTTATATTTTATATAGATTTATATTTATGGTTTATATTTTATATAAATTTATATATAAATTATTTTATATCTTAGTAGCAATTAAATTCTGCAAAAACATATAGGAATATCTCACAATATGAGGCCTCAATAGAGACCACAGGGGTGACTTCCAAATCTCTGCAGACTCCTACTAATTGCAAATCAAATGTGCACTCATGCTAGGCAGACAGATGAAACAGTAGCTGGAAGAAGGGCACAATGGATCTGCATTTGTCTTGAGCATTAACTGAAACATGCCTAGAGCTAAGGCTGTAAGTAGCCAGAATTCCTAAAGAGAGCTGCACAACCAGTGTGCTTCTCCAACAATCCTGAACCATTTCCAAAATTTTCCAGAACAGCAAAGCCCCTAGCAGTAGTGACCCCCACTTGCCAAGGCTCACAGCTTTCCTTTACAAGGACCACAGCTCATCTGTGTGTTTTTCCAACCATGGGTATTGAAAATCATGGCAGAGTCAAGTAAATATGAACATTTCTTTAAAAAATAAACAGTGCTGGGCTCCCATCTTTATTGGAATTTTTTTTTTTTTGGTGATATATTTGCTAAAATCTGCCTTTTCATCCTGTATGTCCTGCTGGGAGAGATCCTGTTTGCTTGTTCACCATGTTACAGGATGGTAGCAAAAAGGCTTCTGGATCAGATCTTGTCCACAGCCACCAGCTCCAGTTGTCAGAGGACTTTGAGCCCACTGATTTATGCCTGACCTGACCCCACCATGGCATGAGATGTATGAGAGCCTTCCAGCTCCTTAACTCTTCTCCCTTCCTTTCAGGTAGTCCCTTGGTTGTTACTGGCACTAGTTCAGTGTGTAGCCTCAGTATGCTTCCTGCTGGTAACATCAGTCTCACTACCAACCTGCAAAGGAGCCTGCCTCGGGGGTAAGGCAAGTCCTGTTTTTCCAATATTGTATGTTTTTCCAAGGTTTCTATTCCAACATTTCATGATTTAGGCTGTGAGAGAAGAGTATAAATTAAATTTCAATTAAACAAGCAAACAAACAATATTGGAAAAAGGGGACTTTAACCCTTTAACCTGTGGGAATCCAGCAACATATTTTCTACCCATAAGTTTTCTCCTATTATCTCCACTGGTTTACCTCCACCTCCTGCTGCAGTGGTTTTAGTGTACATGTGGATGCTAGCAGCTTCTTGCCTGAGCTCTGACATCCTCTTCAGGGCACTGCAGGACATAAAAGAGAGAAAAAGGCTCAAGCATCCTTCCTGCACTAGTTGCGTTAACACTACCTCCACCAGTGCAGCAGTGCTGGGAAGGTGATGGTGGGAATCAGTGGTGGGGAGAAAGTCTGGCAGACCAACGTAGGCTGGAAGCTGAGCCCATTCTCCCATCAAACATGCATGAGGTGGATGGGAGAGCTGCATGTCACCAGCAAAAGGCACGTGGAGCATTGCCCAAGAAGCCAGCAGCTACCAAGGGGTGATGGCACTTTATCCACCTGAAAAAGGAAAGTAGAAAGGTAAGTAATGAACAGCACTCCCAAAGCGCTCAGGACATGGACGTAGCATGCAGAACAGTTTTATATACCTGAGCACACTCCTAACCTCATATTCGGATGAGTAATTCAGCTGAACTCAACGGGACAGCCCACATGAGGTGAATATTTAAAATGAAAAATTGGCAGAATCAGGAAATGGCTCACAGCACAGTGCAGAAATACCTAACTTTTCTTGGCTGGAAGTAGCCTTCTTGTCTCGTTCTTACCAGCATCCTCACAGCGAGATTTTTTTCACAGGATGGTTGCATTTCAGTGGAAGGAAAACATGCAGCATTCAGTGGAAATGCATCACACTGTTTTTAGTATGAGTTGCAGGCTTTTCAAGGGCATTGAAAGATGAGTGTCAGTGAATTGAACCAGGATACCTGATGAGTTTGCAGTCCCCAGCTGTCCTTCGTACTGCTTTCTCAGGGACTGTTGCCCCCTTCCCTCTTTCAGGACCTCTTTAGTGGCTCACACAGACCTGCATCATGAGGTATACAGAGATCATGGCCCACTTACCTTAATTGTCAGATTGGCAATGGTGAGAAGCCAAGAACTGATTCACAGGCAGTTTAGCTGTTGCTGCTGCACAGCAAAAAGATGATAGAGGTAATCTGACCAGTCATCCAACAGTGGTAGTCAGACAAGGCTTCTGTGCCAGACACCCAATCAAAACATAATAACATCCATATTCACCTTGATTTTAGGACGGTTGTCATTCAGTGTCACAGTTGTATCATCACTTGTTAAATGGACCCCAGCTTCTTTGGCAAAAACAGATAGAGACCAAGGAATATAGAGGAAAGTTCTGTTGATTGTATCCTATCTCCATCATCCCCAAATATCTACTTTGAATTAGGTTACAATAAACACATCACTTTTCAGAAGTGTAAATAGAGATTAAATGGTTTTGAGTTCTTCCGCTAAATGTACAAACCTGCGTGGTTTACAGGCTCAGGAGAGCTGTGGTGTCCCCTCCTTTCCTTGTTTGTTCAATCACAGGATGAACAACGGCATATTTCACTGTGGCTCGAGACATGAGCTAGGACACTCCTTAAATCTCTCTGGAAAGACTTTTAGAATCCTCTCTGTAATCCTGGATTTCCCCAAAAAAGCTAAATCAGGAGGAAAAAATGTTTTGGTTCAGATCATATATTTGAAATTGGTAGCGTCTCATCGGTCCTTCCTGCCAGTGGTTAAGTAAAAGAGCTGTTTGTCTCTTCACCTCCTTTTCCATCATACCCAAGAGCCATATCAGTTATTTAGATGCTTCCTCAGGAAGGAAACATACAGTAGCACTGTGGCGTCTTGGAAAGCTCAAAATATATCATTCAAAAGTAATCATTAGCAAAACACTGTTTAGCTAGTGGCAACTTGAAAATATTGTAAAGTTTAAATTAATAGCAAGAAGAAGGGGAAATTAAATCATTTATTATTCTTGAGAGCCAATTCTACACACTTTTTATGCCCTGAAACTACTTTCTTATTATTTAAAAAATAATGACCCTGTCTTATTATTTTCTTTTTTTTTCTTTTTTTTTTTTTACCAACCTATCAAGCCTTAAGTACGTTGGTTTCAAAATGGTTTGAGCAAAAACTCATTAGAATTATATGCTCCATCTGTTTTTCTCATTGGAAGCCTTATAAAATGCTCCTTCAAATAAATCAAAGATAACTGTGTGAAATACTCAAGTAATGTGCTTGTTTTTTTCTGTTTTGTTTTTGTTTTTTTGTTTACTCTTTGCAGTTAAAAAGCGCCAAGGAATTAGCAGAAATCAATGGGCATGATGAATCTCAGGCAAATGTAGGTACAGCTATATATGCACAGATTTAGAGATATATATGCATGCTTATGGTTTCAAATTTTTCTGTTTATGTCTTAAACCTGATAGAATGGCTGAATGATTTGCACATCAGGTTTGAAGTGGCTGTTTTTTCCTGAAGCCACAGGTTCAAATCCCAGCAAACTTCATTTCAAGGTAGATAAATTGAGTTCCGTGCAATTTACTTTGTCGGATTTATTTGGATGAGACTTTCACAACCAATGTCCTAGTTGCTGTATGTGGGTGTTAAAGATACCATGGAAACGACTGCAAGAGAAATGCTTTGCCTTAGTGTCCTGTCCAGGATTACTCAACCTACAAAGTTGTATTGTTGTCTCCGTGGCTGCCACCTTGCAGCTGAGCAAGTCTGGCCATAATTCAGTTCTGAGTGAGGTGATTCATGTATGCATGTAATTTGGAAACAGTTAATTTGCACAGAAAGGACTAAATTAATTAATTGAGTCATTATTTTGTCCAAAATTGTTAAAGGACTTGTTAAGGTCGTGGTTTTTAAATCCTACTGCCAAAAAAATGCTTCTATTATTCCCTTAATGATTGCAGTCAAAACAGCAATTTGGATAAGGGGAAAGGAAATAAAGAAAAATTTTCCTGCTATGTTTGTAATGCAAACCGTGCAGCTTTGTGTTTTGTCATAAACATAAGAAAATTAAAACTGATTATACATGATATCTTCAACCCAGCTAAAAGAGCCAGCAACAGCCTGAACACTAATATATTTTAAATCTGTTTTTGTCAATATGTTATCTAATGACACAGCCAGGAAAGCAGTTTTATTTTCAACCGGAATGGAACTCTCAAATTTTGTGAACTGCTTTGTGATAAGGAAATGTCCTTTCTTTTTAATCCGTCCCTGAATCTCATTCATTGTGGTCCGTTTCCGCAGCGAAGTCGATAGGGCCTCATAGCTCTCGGCATTTGGACAGGAGACATTCAATATTGTCTGATAGCTCCAACAAATCTGCAATTGCAGTCTGTCTGCACAGCATCTCATTGCCCCCTTGAAAGATTCTGTTTGCAAACCCAAATAAAAACATTAATCCACTGATGATCTTGAAATGCTCACATTTGCTACTTAAAAACTTTTGCCTGCACAACAGCTGGTTCCAAGTTTCCTAAGGGAATATAGAAACTTAAGATTTAGAAACTTTCCAAAGGAAGCTTGCTTTCTCTCCAAAAAATGCGGATGAAACAATGTTTTGCAGGATCAAAATGTTTTAAAGGAAAATTTCCAAAATGCTTCAACTTTTATCATTCTGACTCATACAAAACAGGATAAAGCAGAAGAGCCTGGAAGCTTTATTGTTATATAATATACAGGTTTAAATAACATTAAAATAAAATATTTCAATTGTCTAAAGAAATTGTTTCAGTAGATTATTTCCAGAATCTGAAATAAAATATTTCAGAATCTTTGGTTAATTGTAAATTTTTCAAAATGTAATATTTTATTCTAGTTTTTAATTGTAGGAGTTGTTCAAACGCCTGAGCTTTCCACAGGATAAAACTATTTTTTGCCCCTCTTTTCCGTGAGCTCTTCTTCAATGCAATATTAGACTAATAAGAAGTCAATATCTAAATTAACGGTGAAGAGGGAAACTAGACAGCTGCAACTACTGAGTAACAGTTACAGCCATGTATGTGTTCAACAGTTATGCCACTAAGAGGTCTGAGAAAGCACAGCAGCACAATTAGAAATGAAGAACTAAAGGAAAAGAATAGATGTTAAAGCATTTGCTACAGTAGTGAACTTTGTAATGTGGAAGTTGAGGCACCTTTTAAACAAGTGTCCTTTATACTGAACATGTAGAGCTCAGGTGTTGTGCCTTGCAGGTTCTCTCTCCACATCTATTCTCAGCAGACTTCATAGCTCTTGCCCTTGGCCAGTGTGTAAATCTGGGATGATCAAAGAGAAAAAGGCTCGGTGGCTCCTATGTGGCTGTTAGTGAACTGTGATGCATATAATGGGATTAGGGCATATTTGTTACAGTTGACAGGTTGAATTCAGCAAATGAAATACCTTTACATGAAGAGCAATAGTGGGAGGTGTTGGTGAGGAAAAATGGCAACATATGCCTATACATGGAACACAATCTAATCTCCACACTGTAGAATATTTAGATTATTTACTCTGCAGAAAATCGGTGTCCTAAAAATGACAGTAGGATTCTTGAGGCATGTTGTGTGCACATCGAGAAAGTTCCTATTGTAGTCTTAAAAGATTATCTTCTTCCAGCAGAAGCTTTCTGCTGATTGCATTGGTCTGCATTGTAATTTACATTAAAAATATATTGTTTCTTAAAACAAAGCCTTGAAATATTTTTTTTCCTAGCAAAAGCAGATATAGATGAAAACATATACTTAGAACTATCCTGACATTTTTTCTAGGTTTCAATTATTTCAGACCATCCTGAAAGAGAAGCAAGGAGCTGGATACCTTTGGAAACATAAAAATATCCCTCCTGAAATGTGCCCCATTTGTAAAACATACAATTCTTGACTTTTTCTCTTGCTTTTGTCAAGAGAATTGAGCACAGTTAATTAAGAGGCTGGAGCAATGGCAATGTTACCTTCCCTGCCATGGCAGTTCACACACAAACCTGGAGGGTGAAACCAAGAAATTTTAGCATCTTGCAGGTACACGCAGGTACAGCATTTATTTCTAGAAAGCAAAACCTTCTTACAAAGCTCTATAAACAGTCAGAAGGGTGTTTTACAAGTGACTTGCCAGGTACATGTGGTAATATTTGTTACAGCAGTTGACATTTCCTAGCTAGACCCTATAGGGAAGGCCAGATGCCAGGCTCGGGTGGTACATGGAGCCCGAGTGCTAACAGAGACTTCAGCACCCAGCGCTGCCAGAGGTGTTGTCACCAAGCGTTCATTCTCTTCAGCCTTGCAGTTAGGAAAAGATTGCTAAAATATTGCTTCTTTCTTCTAATTTCTACCCCCTTTAATTTTCTCTTTGTTGCTGAATATAATTCTGTTTAATTCACGCATCTGTCTTAAGTGAAGAGAAAATAATGGCCAATGCACAATTACAATTTCAGATATAATCCTCTTCCAGGATGTGCCCATACTCCTGAGACCTGATTAGTCACAGTGTGAAAAAAAAAATAAAAAATCTTGCTTTGGAGATGTGTTCAAGTAGAGAACATTTTGGAAATTCAAAATACTAATCTCATGTTTTGCGGTTCACTCTGTAAACATAATTTATTCCTCCACTTTTTCTGTGGGTTCATTGGCTTTCCGCGGAGCCTCTTCTGTAAATGGTAGTGCTGTGTTTTGACTGAAGACCTCCTTTGCTCACTGCTGAGTCCAGCATACATAATGCATAGCTTTGGTGAATATATCCTTATTTTGGGGGGTGGGAAGATTAACCTCCATGGTATCCCTCTATTCTTAGTGGTGAAGGGGAGATTTTTGAACATGATCCTAATTTTAGAAGAACCCCATGATTATTTTTCCATGAAATTGTCTTTCTCCCTTGACAGCCACCTGGCTTCCTTAGATGGAGAATAGCTCCTGTTAATAACTCCTACCCTTTGTAAAAGTGCCACAAAATGGTAGTCAAGAGTACCAGCCCTCTTGCTTCAGACCAAAACAAGAGATGGGTCTTGTTTCGGACATTTTGAATGTCCAAACTGCAGTTGCATGGTAAAATCCTGATTCTGTTGAAGTCGTAAATACCCATCAGATTTAATAAGCCAGCATTTCACCAAAAGGTTTTCAGAGTTACCTTGTTATCACCAGGCCATAACACAATAGATATATTTCAGAGGGGAAAACTGATTTCACCACAAGCTTTTTTTAACAGCGTTTTTTCCAGCTTGAGTTTCACTGCTTGAACAAAGTAATGACTTTGACCTCATTCATCTGCCTCCCTCCAGTTAGCATCTCCAGCAACTTGGACACAATATTCTGTGGTTTTGTCTCCAGACATCGAATCAATAATATTAAGTAGGGATGCATTTTTCCATTTGAATGCTTGAAGCTATTATCAGAGCATTTCTCAAGTTCAACCAAGCATCTTACTTTTGATGTTGACTCTTCCTTTAATTTCCCCCCCTGTATCTGCTTTTCAAGCAATTACCAGACAATCCTTGACTCTGAGGAGGAGTATATCTAGGGTGAAACGTTTCAACCATTTTACTAAATTGCTCACTTTGTGCTACACTGGAAGTGATGTTATTTCTAAGTACACCCTAGTCTTCTCTTTTCACATATAATGGGTTAATCACTGATGATCTTTCTCCAAGACAAGACTGCTCTTAATTAAGGCTCAGATTTGCAATCAGCTGGGCAAGGATTTAGAAATCTAACCCCCTTCAATTTTTGGAGAAGTCTGTAATTCCACCAAACTCATTAGAGTTCAGTCCTTGTGCTTCAGTGTGCAGAGTTTTAATGTAGGCACCCAAGGGCACCTGCTGTGAATGTCCCATGTCAATATATGTGTTAGTACACATCGGCCATGGGATGGGGCACCTCCTATGTGACTGCCTCACATTGAGCCAGGTGAGATGAAAAGGGTCCTTGAACACAGGCGGAGGAGAGGGAGCTAGAAGACAGCAAGGCCTGCTTGGATTGTCTCAGCAATTCAGGACTATGGGACAAAAGTTGGCCACCTTTATTGATGAAGATCCCAAGAAAGTGGTTGCTGATGCTTTTGCTTCACTTCTTTGTGAGTACAATGATCGTCTCCCAGTTAACCCACTTTTCAAAAGGCTTGCTATTCATACAGCATGGACTTGAGATGAAAAATGTACTCTATATGGCTAAGAGCTCTCTGGTCCTACAGTTACAGGCCAAAAAACCTTAGTGAAGAGGTTGCGTATGACAGGAAATTGTGTGCATTTGTTTTCTATCTGAGCTTTCCAGATGCCTGGGGTTTGTATCCTGTGGACCTCAGCTTCAGCAAGCTGAGATGGGTCAGTAAGTAGCTGCCTCAGCTCTGCTGGGACCCTCTGTCCTTGCAGTAGGCATTTCTGGAGCACACGGGAATGCGTGGGCGCTGCAGAATATGAAGCAATGACAGCTGGGTGAATTAGAGGAGGGTAGGAAGGGTGTCAGCAACCTTTCTATGCTACGGAGGCTACATTCCCTGCAGAGGATGCCAAAAGTTGTATTTTGTTTTTCTGTCCTCCACCTAAGAAGGTTAAAAGCTCCATTTCCTCTTCTTAAGACAGAATGGTCTACCTGTACTCTCCAGCCACACTGTCACAACTGCTCCCCTTCGCAAGACTGCATTCAGTCAACTAATTCATTTAACAAATGCAATTAATCGTCTGAAGAGAGCAACCGAGAATAACTGCAGCACAGGAATGAGGATAGCCCCCTGAGGGGAGGGAGATTTAGTTTCTGATCTTGAGTGTGCTATGTTGTTGGATGGTGCAAGGACTCAGGTATCCTGACTGGAGGGAGGTGTAAAGGAGGTGTAAACTATTCCCAGGCATTAGGGACACGAATTACTCCCTGTATGCAGGTTCTTCTGTCATGATGGGGCCAGGACCAGGGGGTGAGGAGTGGCTATGTCTCTCTCTTGTCCCTGCTCATTTTTTTCCATTCCAGGCACTTATTTGTAGCCCTCCCATCACTCATTTCCTCTCATTTCCTTCAATTTAAGGCACGTAGAGTATGATAAATTCAAGCAGCTATGACCATTTGCAGATCAGCAGCTTTCCTACTTACCATGGCAAGAATGAGGAATGATCACCTTGTGAATTTAATACCATGAGGGCTGAAAAATAACAGGAGTTTAACTGGCTGTGAGGACCATGTTACCCAAGACCCTGCTCAGCCATCAGAAGTTCTCACATACTGATAGATAAATGCCCCCTGAGGTCCACCTTCGCTACCCCAGCCCTGATTTCATATGTTAGAGGATGGCATTTCGGTTTCATTAGCACAGTGGTGATCTCTCTGCTGGCAGAATCACAGTCTCTACAGTTTCAGACATGATCTAACCCTATAGGGAGCAAACTGCTACAACAGACCAGTGTATTCTGACAAAGACTGGGCTACCTGAAGCAGATAAGGGTTTTCATAAATATCCCCTTTGTTAATGTGCAGAAAGAAATCACACCAACTCCCTTGTCCCTGATTGAAAGTGTCAGAGTGTCATCGTAATTTGGCTTTTTTTTTTGGAGTAAATACCCATCATCAGAGGGAGGAGAAGAGAGGACTCAATGAGACAATGTCAAAGAGACACAATGGTAAAAACCATTTGGCCACCCACTCAGCAAACCACAAAAGTTTTTTGACTTCATATTTCATATGAGCTCCACAGGGAGACAGTTCTTCAATCCCTGGAGCCATCTGACATTTTAATAATATCTGATCATTAAGTACAGCCTTTCATCCCAAAGTATTTTCCCCAAGTATTTATACAGGAGTCACCCCATCGTTTCTACTGAGGAATAACATTCAGCCTTATACATATGCAGCTGTATGCTTAACCCACACTGCACACAAGGCAGGTTGGCTTGTTAGCACAGCACCCAGGCTCCCCCAGAGCCACCATAAGGATAATGGGACACCTCTGCTTCAACCACAAGCCTCCTGCTGCAGTCCTGAGGTTGCACACCACATTCACACTCCTTCCAACCTGCTGAAGTCCTTCAGAGAATGGACAGTAAAAAGTGACTGAGCTGAGAAAGGAAGTTCAATATCCCCAGGAGACACTCTTCTTGGAAGAATTCATCTTCCCAATCGGGAGTCAATCCAGGGGAATGAGAGCTCTAAAATGTTTGTTTCAAGTACTTCTCATAGATTTACATATGGAGATTCCTGTGAATATAGGGATTGGCCTGAGTTTTCAGATAACTAAGATTAAAGTCTTTCAAATCCAGACCCTTGCTGAAAATGCATTCGTTCTCATCAAACATTTATTTATTTATTTATTTATTGTTTTTCTCCCAATTAATTCCTTTTATTTTAGCTAAGACATTTTCAAAACAATTCTACGTATCCAAGAAGGGAAGTGAATTTCCTTTCTAGATTTATTTATTTATTTATTTATTTTAAGAAGTGCATCAGTCTCGAGGTGATTCCTGGAATTATATTTATGTTAAAGAACTTTTGCAAGGGCTTTGACAAGTTCTCAGTCTCAAGTAAACATGAAGTATCCCCTCCTACAATGATTTCAGCAGTGCTGGTGGGTAGGCAGTGCTTTCATTCAGCCAGCCATTGATCTGCTGCAATTCCCTATCATCAAATGTGCAAAATGACAATTACCTTTCCTTTGCAAAACAACCACCTTCAGATCACATAAAACATCTGTGTTAAGTCATCAGGAACCTACACATAAATCCAGCTTTAGAAAATGAAGCAACCTGATCATACTTTTAGAAATAAGCATGAAGTAACTTTCATATTAGTCATCCGTATTTTGCATATGTACATTCTCATAAAATAGATGTGCTCAAATACAAGAAGAACAATATAAAGAGATAGTTTCAGTGAGAAAAGCATTTTCACATTATCGCTAGTTGCCTAAACTCAGCAGGTGAAAGTTATAATAGTAAAAGCTTTGTAATGAAAAAGTTAAAAGCATCTCTCTGGCAAATGGGTCGGAAAAATAGGATGTCAAGAGCACCATAATACAATTAATCTTCACTCCTGAAAACATTTCTATCATGTAGGATAAATCAGACAAACTAATCTTAGATGCATAGGGCTGTGTCTGAAGTGCTTCGTTTGCAAGGCCTTATGTTTGCTGTTCTAATTTTTCTTCATTGTTGTTCTTTATAATTTTAATGCCAGATAATTTTTCAAACCAGTTGTCAATGGTTTATTTGCTACTACTGGTATACTCTTAAATGTTCTGTCATGGTATGATTTTCTATATTAGTGTACTTTAAAAGTACATTTCTACATTAGCACACTTTAGCAGTAATTACAATTTGCTGTGGCTGACAAACTCAGCACTGGTTTCCTGCATAGCACAAGATAAGTTATAAAGTTGAGGCTTGATCTGAGTGAAAAGGTGACATCTGGTCTCTATAATTTCTAATGATAAAGCAGTCACAAGCATAAACTGTTACAATATTCACCAGCAGTGTAGCATATGGCAAATACATACTTCTGCATCACTGGTTAGATAGTAGTAGGATAAGGATCCTTTGAGAGTCTGAGGGGCAAAAGATGAAAAGAAAAACAAGAATTTGCCAGCTTGGGGTGGTGGTCTGTAAACTGGAGATGACTAGGGAGGGTGTAGACAGCTTGCAGATTCGTGACGAAACAGAGGTCAGGCTGGTGAGAAAAATGGATCAGGATAGCAAGAGATAGCCCTTGGTAAGGATAAAGCAGAAGAGATGGAGACCCATCTAAGGTACCCATACACAAATGTACCTGGGAAACAAACAGGAGGAGATGGAGCAGCGTGTGCTGGCATAGGGCTGTGACATCGCAGGGACAACTGAGCCCTTTGGGACAGTGAATACAGCTGGGGTTCAGTGATGGGTGGGTGCACAGGCTCTTTAGGGAGGGAAAATAAGGCAAGCTTTTACCTGCTTCTTACATGAAGTTTGAATGCATGGAGCTCGTCAGTGGAACAGGCAGCAGGCTGGCTGAAAGCTGGCAGGTCCAGATCAGAGGAAGCTACCATTACCACATTCCCTGGAAAAAGGGTGGATCAAAAAATCTTGGGAGCCTTTTTTTTTTTTTTTTTTTTTTTTTTCTGGGCAAATGAGGGAGAAGGTAATTAAGAGTTGACAATACAGATTTACCAAGAGTAATCATGCTTGACCAACATGATTGCCTCTGATGAAATGACTAACTCCTTGCCTGAGGGGAAAGCAGTGGATTGAAGTCCACCCTGACTTTTGCAGGGGTTTTGACAAGGTATCCAATAGCATCTTTCTACCCAGTATGGGATATTACACACTGTCTGGGTGGACTTCTAGATGAATGAAAAACTGGCTGGATCATCAGGCTCAAAGTTTAGAAACTGAAAAAAGATAGGCTCAGACTGGGTATACAGAGAAACCTTCATACCTAGGACAGTTCAGCAGTGAAACAGACTGCCTAGAAAGGTTATACACTCTCCATCTTTGGAGGTTTTCAAGGCTAGTATGGGTAAATTCCTGAGCAACATGCTCTGAGCCTACAGCTGACCTTGCCTTGAGCATCAGGTTGGACTAGAGACCTGCCAAAGTCACCTGAGTGATTTTGTGTCTGTGATCATCTGAGTTATGATTGCTGACTGTGATTGTACTCCTACATTTCTGCATTTGCAAGAAAACTAAATTTAAAGAAGTTATTTCAGTGTGGTTTAGCTCAAGGTGAGCTGAATAATTTTGTATTCACCATGGATAAGAACATCCACAACACAGTAGCCCATTCTCAACTGACAAGCATGTTAAGCTGTCAGAAGTTGTCCTGTACCTCAACCTTGTGGTCGCCCATAAATTTAAGGTGCATGGCTCGATGTGCATTAAAACTACTGCAAAGCTTCCATTCGCTTGATTGGAAATCGAGTTAGGCTCCACTCAGGTTAAAACAGCAAGATAAAATTTTCAGATGTGGGTCTGAAATACATTTAATAAAATTTAAAAAAGAAACAGCAAAGCAATCACAACTATTCCAGCCTTTAAGAGATCCTCAGGTAAATGAAAGTAAATGAAAATCACATGCTTTTTGTGTCATAAGCCAGTTTCTACTCCTCTTTGCAGTGGGATCATGAAACCTGCATGTCCATCAATAAGCAGGATTTGGGCGAGTAGTTCTGAAATCTAAGCTTGAGTTCTGTGGACTGAGAACAAGTACACATATACCTTTCAAGAGCTTAAGGATTGTAGATTTGGTATCATGTGTGTATGGGTTTTTCTTCCATCAAAACCCATAAAATTGCATTTCATTTTCAAGTTTACAACATCTCTCTGGCCTGCTGTTAATAGCCTGCAAGATTTTTGCTTATATAGCTGATAAATAGCTTTTTCTCCTCCTACTCATTTTCTCTCAGAAATCCCCTGGCTGATAAGAAAGCATGGTGTATCCCATACATCTGACAACATTCAGTGTGTTGACAATATTCAGCCTGTTGTGTCCGACTTCTATTATTTCCTTCTCCTGCCTCTGTTCTAAATGCAATTTGATTTGTATGAGCATCAACATGACCTGCAAACTCTTCCAGACTTTTTTAACATGTCCTTCAGAAGGCATAATGCTATTCTTACCCTGTCACCAGAAAATTCTGCAAAATATCACATACCACGGCAAAGGAAACGAGGTCTGTGAAGACAACTTCAGTCATCGTTCCCCCTAGGTTTAACGGTAATTATCAAACATTTGGATTACCCAGATAGTTGAGGCAGTATCTCACATCTCTGGATATTTGTCATTTGCATCCTGGTCACATGGCAGTTGTCTTCAACGTCACATTCATTCAATTCCGTATTCTGCCTTTCACACAGAGTCCTCAACAAAGGGTGAAGTAGAAGTAGCTTTTAGGTAGGATAGCTGCCATTCAAGCCCTGCTCAGCTCTTGGTCGGTTTTTATGCATAATGGCAAGTCCCCACTCCCCCCCACTTTTAGGGATGCCTACTGGCAGATGTTTTCAGAATCACACTTCTATAAGCTAAAGAGAACCATTTTTGCTAAAGAGAGAAACCCTAGGCAAGAGTGGACATTCTGTATTCTGTTTGCCTTTTTTGCACTTGTGCAAGACTGGCTTATAGAGGATGTGTGAAGTCTGGCATGAGAATGTTGCATGTAATGTCACACTTTCCCACAGTGGGGAAAAAGAAACTGATGAAGGACTGAAAGACCTATTTCATCCAGATGAAATATCTAGGGCTTTTTAATCTGCTAGTCCCCTGGACTGCAGAGCTAGCCTTTCATTCTCACAGTACCTGCCACTATTCTCTGCAGAGACTCATCTCTTCTATTCCTCAGGACTTCTGTGTCTCCATCTGGCAATGCAGCTCTATCAGGAATCTCACCCTCATTTGCTGTATTAACAGCACGGGACCCAGCAGCTCTGTAATGGGCCATGGTGGACAGTGAGGCCAGACACCTCTTGGAGTACTCCACTTGGTCATTCCTCTGTAATTGCTTCCAAAAGAAGCCAGGGTACATGAGAGGATGATGCAAACTCAACATCTGTCCCGTCTTATGGCCAGGACACATCTAAGGTAGACATCCATGTTCCAGAACTGCCACGCACAAGTCTCCACAGTGCAAACGCAGCCATCAGCTCCGTGTCAGTGGTGGTGCGAGAGGTCTGCCCGTGGAAATGAGTAGTCCATGTGCGAAAAGTATAATTATGCCATCCTCAGCATGTTCTCCTGAAAGTTTGCCAGGAAGACTCTCTGTCTTTCCCTCCCTGGTTCAAAGGCAGGGAACCCGGAATCAAAATGCTGACCCCAAGGGGTGTCTGCAAGATCAAAGGGTTTGTTGGGCCCCTGAGGGGAATTCATGGCCTTTCATCATCTGCTGAAGGATGAAAGTGTCATTTGTAGGGAAAAGCTCCGAGCTGGCAGTAGCAAGAGCTTCACATAGAATGATTGCATCCATGCTGAGCAGCTACGGAGCTGTCATCAAGTCTGGCCTCCAATGTTCTACGATACCTGACATAATTTGTGAATAATGAATAGGACCAGGTCTCTAATGGTCTCCAGGTGTGATTTAACCTGGATTAAGCCTTCCACATGCTGTATTTAGTTCCTGCAAGGTCATTTCGTTTCTAATAAGTATTGTTTTTGCACATGCTCAGCTGTGTTCTCCTTTAATGCAGTAACTGACAGATGGTAGCAAAATATTCCTTTTATAATGAAACCTGCTGAAGGAGACTGCTTAGGGCCTCAGAAAATATCATTTGCCAAATAAAGGATGGTCTGCAGGAAAGAAAGGAAATACTGTAATGTAGTATATATTGAATAATTTTCCTCAGGCATCTGCTGATCAGTAGCTTTTTCTCATGTCAGAGAGGTGACCTAGCTGTTTGTTCCCAGTTAGTTATTGCCTCATTCACCTTTGTACTCTTTAAACTCCTGTTTCTTGTGTTGGCATAAGTAGAGCCTCTAAAAATATACAAATTAACTGTGTGAGGACAAGTTGTAGAGGCTTCTTGGGTACCAGATTTGTACCTCCAGTGTGTAGTCTGATACTTAAAGGTTTTCATTTGTACTATAATTAGCCTCATTTCTGGGTAAACTACACACTAATTTTTTTAGACACAAGTATGCCGATTTCTCTTAAGTTGCAACTAATTCCTAGCAGTATTGCTATTGCATCTTTTGTCCGGCCATGCGCACCCTGGATTTTCTCATGGCCTGTGAAAGCTTATTTTGGCAGCTGGATACCTCAGAGTTGTCTAATTTATCATATTTCTGTGAGGCAGGCAGTTTGGGATGGTAGAAGCCTACCCTTTCCAAACCTTCAGGAACCTGCAACCTTTTTCTAATGTCAGTCTTTTGCTGAGTAGCTATCTTTGCCATTCTCAGTTTTCTCAGGCTCCCACATAACCAATTTTTTACTCTTTTATCCTCCATACCAACATACAGTTAAGGAAGACTTGATGTGACTTCCTTTTGCATCCATTTACCCTGTCCTATAAATCATACAAAATGTTCTGCACAGGCTCAAATCTAGAGATTAAATGAGAATCCATCTGTTCATTGCTCCCAATGGGAATATAGTTTCTTTCTCTGCCTCGCTGCTTGACAAAACTTCTAATCCCATCTGAAACTGCTAGTGTGTTGTGTTTGGGGCCTGTTGTATCAAATACACATCTCTCTGCTCTCTCATTCCCCTCTCAGGATTTGTTATTTTTAGACTGCTTTTCTGTCTCTGATGGAGTCAAAAGTTACATCTTAACCTATACAAGCTCTGGTGGCATATGTTGTTCTGCTCTTTTGCTGCAGTATCAGGAAATCTGCCATCCAGCTCTGCTCTTCTGATCCGTAACCCCCTTGTCATTGCTGCCCTCATGGAGAAATGCATATGAACACTTCCCTTATTTCTGCTTCCTGCCTGGGTTTTCTTTCACTGTTCTCAGATGTCGTGGCTGGCAGCAGATGAGTATTTGCATTAGCCTTTGCCTGTGGCTGGAGGGGAATCAACAGTGCTGGACAACTTAGGGCATATTCCTGCCGCTATAATGTGCCCTGTGCATTGCAGCACTACAGGAGCATTGATGTCAAGGTGATGTAGCTCTCAGAGCACTCAGGCGCACCATTATTTTAAGAAAGTATCACTGCCACTCTTGAACTGCTGACTCTCCTACCTGTAGGTGTCTAAATCTGTACCACAAGGTTCCCTTTGCAGCCAATGAGGAAAATAAAATAGGCATCTCTAAGGTACAATTTAGCTCAACATAAAGTATATAACCAAAATATATGACTAAAGAGTTTCATTTCTATTGACTAGAATGGCAGCACAAGTGCACTACCTTATATATACACAACTATACATAGATATCTGGCCAGGAGACATGCCTGAGTTCGCTGCTACAACTGCAGCAAACCAAAGGTCCCTCAATGCATCTCACACCTCTGTCACTGTGGGCTAAGGCGGACCGGAGTCCCTTGTCACTGGGGGCTAGGGATACACATTCAGTCACTGAGATGCTCATACGGTTCCTTAGCTGGCACATGGCAGCATATTCCACTTCACAACTTGGGGGAACGTTTGAACCCATATTTATTTATTTATTTTATTTAGTTATTTATTTTTTAACTGTGGATTATTCACACCTCTGGAAATGCCCTAGAGCCACCCAAACCCAGTGTCCCTCTTTTATTGCCAAAAATGCTATCCAATAATTTTGGAGCGAGGCACCGCTAAAACGCCTGTTTTAGATGGGCCACATCACTACACCAAATAGCTGAAATTTGATTACATTTAAGGCTGCCCAGTCCTGTGCCACCTCCAGCTGCTAGCAGCACCCCTTGTCTCCCTCAACCAGAACAAGAGCACTGTTCCTGCACAGTCCCACCTCAGACCACCCTATCTGCAGCCCCAAGTTCGCTGCTTCTGTGGTTTTGCAAGGAACTGCCAAGCATTTTGCAGAGCAGATGCAGGAGCGTGAGTCACCGCCTCGCCAAGGAACAAGTTACTGCATACCAGTCACTCCATGGAAACAGCCCATGTATATGCTCGAATACTGTGCAATGCACTTTGAGGCCACTTACATGCCTCTGAAGTAGAGATAATTTGTTTACTTCACATATGCCCAGGAGAAGAGCAATCTGTGTCACACAACTGCCTGTGTACTTCTGATGGAGCATCTCGCGTGTGATAGCTTGGCTGAGATTTGGCTAGTTCAGGCCACCTGACTGCAGAAAATGGAGCTCAAAACAGGAGCCTTAACCAGTTTGCCCTTAAGGCTGGCTCTCTTTCAGTCCTCAAAACAAGGTGGTTGCATAGGAACGGTTCCTGAAATGTGCTGACCCCCAAAATGTGCCTGGGAATTGTCTGGGACAGCAGCCAACACCATGCCAGGCATTGGCTGGAGAGTATAGCAGGGTAGATGCTTGTGCTCTAGTAGCTAGAAACATTGCTAGTGACTGCTGAATTTACTCTTATAGCTATAGCTGAATGTTTCCAGCCATGTTCCCTAGAGGCGGTCATTGTTTACAGCTTTAATAGCTAGAAAATGTGAATTTTCTGACCATCTCCACGTTTTATGGCACATCTTTCAAGCTGTTCTAATGAAGAAGCACTAGCAACAAAGTTATTACTTACTCCATAAGCAAAATTTGTCTTCTGGGCAGCTCTTGGCATAAAGGTACTTCAAAAAGTGTCTTAATATTCTGCAAACAAATCAATTATTTATAATTGTGTTGTCTTTAGATGTGAATTAAAGTAACGATCTTTCTTATAGAGTTGAAAAGAAAGCAGACAGGTTTAATCGAAGTAAATGAAATCTACATGACTACCTGTTTTGTTTTTTAAACTTCATAGGAAATCAATGTATTGACAGTAGCACTGGTCAACCAAGACAGAGAAAAAAATTCGGAGAAACGAAGTCCAGGTCTAAAATCAGAGAAAGAGGCACTATTAATAGGTAAGATAACCCAAAAATAAGTTTTTTTGTTTGTTTGTTTTTTGAGAACAAACTGCCTTTTAATAAGTTTTTTGTTTGCATGTGCATTTACATGCACCTTTGCATTAATAAATCAAAAAAAAAAAAAAGATTCTTGTCTTTCATCTGGATTCAGGTTGGCATTTAGTAAGAGAAATCCTAGAATACAAGTGAACTTTTGCTTTCTGAAAAAATCTGCAGAGTTTAATAAAAGAGTGATCTGCATTTAGAACTGTAGCATGTATGTATGAAGATTTCCTTTACATCTAAATTTAGCAGGTTAGAACTGTATAACTTGTTAACAGTTTATTAGACAAAATGCTGAAGGAGAAAGGGATGGAAAAAATATTAGCAAACTACCAAGCAAAAATATGTGTACTGGATGTATTAAGCAAGCCAGATTTATGCTTCTGACATTAGGTGAGGGAATTAGCCATATGAATATTTATAAAGAATACCACAAGGACTGTTGTATCCTTCACCTAGAATAAAATCATAGAAATAAACTGTTTAAGAATACCTAAAAACTAAAGCTCAGAGGCAGTGGGCCAGGTAACTAGCACCTAGCGTTTAGGGACACAAAAACTTTGGCGCCCGTGCTGCCCTTGGAGAGTATATGAAGGAAAAGAGTATAAAAGAAAAACAAAATTACTAAAAAAAGTTGTGATGGAACTCCACTCAGTAACTAGAAAAGGTTTTCAAGTGATGTTTTCTTTACATTGCATGGAAGAGCTAGCTTGGAACATCCTGAACTATAAAGTCTTGGACACACATCTTACCAATGCAATACCAATGCAATATCACTGGTCAAACATGGTTTGAATACAATTGAATTTCCAACCAACCCACCCAAATGTGTGGGTCTTGATTTTTGCTTCAAGAACTCTTGTGTGTATGCTTATGGTCACACATAGCACAAGGAAGACAACTGCTATGAGGACATGCCATAGCATACAAATTAAATACATGTCCTTCCTTTTGCAGGATCAGAACTCTGTAAATGCTATTGGAAAAAAGAGGGAGGGGAAAAGGTGCTCTTTGCAAATCCAGTCTAAAATGAGTTAAATTTTACTTATCATTTTCAACCATGGCCAGTATTTGGGGAAAACTGAAATCCAAGATTATCCTAATTCATTCAGCATCAAGAAAGCAATATGGCCTGCAGTACACAAGATACAGTGACCCATTTTTGTCAATTGTAAGCATTTTTAATCCTGGTGTTTATGCTTTAAATATAAGGAACTTCCCCTAGGGTGGTTCAGTTAAGAAACCCATCCAAACAGAGCTGAAAATATTTGCTCTGATTCTTACAGTTCAACTCTCCCCAAACAGTAACATACATGACATTCTGTATTTTCACTGTTTGTTTAGAAGAGGAGAAATTGGATAGTGCTTTTAATAGCAATTCTGATGTCCCAAATCTTGTTTTCTCCGGTCATCATTATGCTGTCACTTGATTTCCACTGCAGAAAAAAATCACTAGACTTAGATCCTGACTCCTCCTAAACCACTTTTATTCCCATACCTTTTACAGTGATCCTGTAAACAACAATAAAGACAGACAGATCTGGCTTTCTTTTAAGAGAAAATAAATGAGTAAATATGTCAAAAAGGATTTGTGTTTTCTTCAGCAGCAGTTAGGGGTAATATGGATTAAACACTTTTCATAACCAGCATCAGCGTAATTACTAGAAAAAAATTTGAGGGAGTGTGGTTTGTGACACAATTATATGAAACGTTTTCACAACAGAGTACCCAGTGAAGGGGAAAAAAGCAATAATTTTACCACTACAATATCCACAATTTTATATTGGTAAATCAAGCATAAAATTGGTAGTTGAAATGCTTCCAGCAAGTCTTTGTTTAGAAATTCCTTTATTCATCAGTATATTATCTTGGTCACTTACTTGCTAACTGCTGTCATTCCTGAAGATGAGCTATTGTGTTTACCATGTTATTATGACTGTATTAAAAATGTGCCATTTTCTTATGTTTATTAGGTTGTGCAAGAAAAATAGGAATCATAATTCATACTGAAAAACCTGTAAGAACAGACTATTCAGAATTATTTTGCTTATTTTAATGATATACTGTCTGAAGTAATTTCAATATTGTGTGTGTTTGTTTTTAATACAGGTATCATATCCACATTTCTTCACGTCCACCCTTTTGGAGCCAATATAGAATATCTTTGGTCTTATATGCAGCAGTTGGACTCTAGGGTAAAAAAATTTAATCAAAATCTGTTTTCTCTACAGAAATACTGTATTATTCTTTACTGCAGGTTAAACTCTTCGTGTATTTCCATTAGAAAGATAATGGGATATGGGGCTTGGGGGTTTGCGGTCTTTATTCATTTGCAAATTACAATACACCTACTTCTGTTGAGGTCCTTTGCCTTGCACTGGTTAGCTATTATTTGTGGAAAAGAAGAGCAGAGCTTTAAATGGCAAAGACTAGCAGCTGATTTCATGATACTGATCATGAAATACAGCTGAAGAGAAAGAAAACAGAACAAGAGGCAGATTTAGCTGTGGCCATTAAACTGTACAGAATTTTAGGAGATAATTCCCTATTCTTCTAAAAGTTGTTAGTCTCAGGTCACATTGAACATGAACTTTTATGAACACATAAATGGACCATGAAACATACATATCCTTTGACTCAACATAGAAGCAAAAGGGCCTCATAAAGGAATTTTCTGACCCTATTGTTAAATTCAGAGAGCTGTGGCCAACACAAATGTGATGCCAACACTCTATAGCATGAAAAAGTGTTTCTTAACGCATCAGTTTCTACAGTCCATAGCCAATACACACCCACAGAATAAGATACTTTGACTTTAAAGCATCTACTCTAGGATGAGAGGAATCAAACTTTGGAAGTGCTTATTTCTTTCTGCCAAATGTTAAGCAAGTCAAGGGTGAGAAGCTCAGCTGTAAAATAGCCAGCTTTGATCAGGTTAATGCTACTCTCAGTTCCAAACAAGGGCTCCACAAGACACTAGACTGCATGAGATACTTGATAGATGCAGGGGTCACCCTCGGATTAGCCGCAGCTCTCACCCACATCTGCCAGTATCTCTTCTGAACATGGGGATTATGGTGCTTGCCCAGACCTTCTTGTGACATGGAGTCAGGATGTAGCCATGAGGTGCACCTGGGCTCAGAATGTGGGCAGCACTCCTTGTGTGGTGCTTGTTAGACACGACTCCATTGATCCTGGTAATGTTTTGTTCCTGAAGACTTCCTCCAGCAATACCAAGATCACCCTCCAACTCCTCTGATGGGCTGCTTCGTGCCTCTGGAGGATCCTTCTTCTGTCTCTGTGAAGCAGAGGAGATCCTCTTAAAGCAGAGGAGATTCTGAGCTAGAAGCCCACTGGAAATAAGAGAGTTTGCATCGAGAAGTGAGGAAGGATGATGAAGTTTGTAGGCATTATCTTCAGGCCATGACAGCTCAGATCTGGTAGTGCTTTGAAATCCATTGTTACCCATAAAAACAAAGGAGTAGTGGAAGAGGATGGTAGTAAAAGGTGAGGAATTACTGCACTTCATATTTTAAAAAATCTGATTTTACCAAGCCCTGTTATAACCACAGCTTCACAGCCGTATTTGCAGCCCTTCCCCTTCTGCCACAGTTGCAGCACCCAGTCTGCCCAATCTCTTCAGTCATTCAAATCACTCCTTAGCCCATTGTATTTGGCTAAGTTTCACCAGCTTTTCCCCCTCGCTGACCACTCCATCTGTCTCTTGACTGACAACAACAACCAACTGGAACACCAGTTCCGTGCACTCCAGCACTGCTGCTCATTGCTTCTGCCTGCTGAGCTCTTCAGAGGCTGCCCCCTTTGCTGCTGCAGCCCCTCCTTGTGTTTGTTTGTAGGCTCTTTTTTTTTTTTTTTTTTGTGAATTTCTAGTCATGTGAGTAGCCTGTTGGCTTCTGCAAGGCTGCCAGGATCAGGTAGCCTTTAACTTGCAATGGATGAGGCATTGTCTTGGTCTCTCCAAGGCACTGAAGTACCAGCCCCTGCAGCTACCACTCGACCTACCTGCTGCATAATAAACACGAGCTGCAGAATTTGACCTCGCTGGTTTACTTTGGAAGTAACTGCTTGTAGCAACAAATTACTTTTTAATAGCACAATCCTGAGATGTAATCTCAGAGATTAATTTCAATTACTTTCCATGGTTAGCCTGTCATTCCTCACCTGAACAGGAATGATAAGGTCAGCGTACCCATGTGGGCTGAGGGCTCACTATAGAGCTCAGATGCATTACCCAAAGGTAACCAGCTATCCATTACTGCCATGAGAGTACGTAAAAGATGGACCTGATTACTTTGGGACTCTAGACAGACTGCCTCCAACACAGATTTTTCAGCACCACCTTAACAAATCATTTAATCTTTCTGTCTCGCTAAGCTCTTCAGGAAAAATAAAAGGTGATAGATATTTTCGCACTTCCTTTGGGTGTAATAAGGTGTAATTAGTGTGTTCTGTGTTTATACACTGCTTTGAAAATAAAACTTTTCATCATGGGAGTGTCCTACAAATGTGAATAAGCAGAAATATCATAATTGCCAGAGAAGTCTATTAAATCATGGAGATAGCTGTAGACAACTGGCAGAACCAATACATTTCTTCACTTTTCCTTGCATGACCATCACTTTAAAAAAAGTAGCTACAAAATAGAATGGTTCATTTTCCATGGCCATTCATTTCTTGACTTCTCTACTGAATGTATGAGAAAGGTTGCCTTTGTGGAAGTGTTTTCTGCAGTGAGAACATTTTTCCATTAGGATTGTGACCAGTTATTAAGGTTTCAAGACCGTAGAAATATCCTGAGCCATGCTGAGTCAGGAACTTCACTACCCATTTATCTGGGACTGCTGAACTGGGCCAGACTGGGAGAGGATGGCTCCAGAGATGGTAAACTCTAAGTAAAAAAAAAAAAAGTTATCTTTTTTTTTTTTTTTTCCCAAGAGAAAACTGATGGAGCTGAGTGGAGAAGGAAGTGTTTTCACCTGCCCTGGATTTTTATGTTTACTTTTTTTAGCTTATTTCCTCTTTCCAGTCCAAAGGGCAGTTTTCTCACTTTAATTTTACCTTTCTGTCTTTCCCAGATCTCTGCAAATGAGATAGAAATGCTTTTAATGAGACTGCCACGCATGTTTAAACAAGAATTCACTGGTGTAGGAGCAACACTGGAAAAGAGGTGGAAGTTTTGTGCCTTTGAAGGAATTAAAACTGTCTGACTGTGACTAGTAATGAAGCTATGCAGAAGAAGAATTCCTAGAGCATGGCAGGGTTATAAAGTATTAAAGTAAGAGATTTGGGTTTTGGCACATAGTAGTATGTTTTCAAAGTTATCCAAGCCTGATTTTAGTTACATTTGTGACGTTCTCTTGTGAGTGGAAATTGTAGTTGTGCACCAGTTCCTAAGATAAAATTAAAAAATAAAAACAACAAAAAAAAAAGACTTTCAAAATGTGACAGATCTGTTTCCTATGAAAACTGAAGAAAGATACCACAGTCATAATGATTTCAAAATACTACATGTCCTACATCTAAGAAAAGCTCATTGAGCAAACAGTTAAACAGAAAGATTGCCCAGTTGTGGTCACTAAGCCGCAGCGGTCTGTATGTAATATGTAGTAGAACTCATTAAGTTTTGTTATTGAAAGTTATTTCTGTTTAGTAAGAAAACTGAGTAATTTTACAGTGAGGGAAAGCATACCAAAAGAAAACTTGAAGATGTGTCTGAAGTTATTGTATTTTGTAAATTAAGTTATATGCTGTACCAGGGATTTTTGCCTTATTGAAAGAGGCCTGAAAATGTGATTGGAGTCCTCGAGAATGCTTTATCAAGAATATTATTTTTCTAATGTAACTATTCTCCATTACAAGTTCTTTTAACATGGATTGCATATCAATTTTCATAAACATGTAAATAAGGAGGAAACCAGTGTTACTGTATTGTATTTGGTATGTAACATTCAGGTTTATGCATCAAAATAAATATTCAGTTGCATTACTGTTACAAATTTTATAGCAGATATATTAATTTTTATCAATAAATATGACTTCTACCTTATTGTTTGTACAAGTTTTTCTTCTGATGTTTTTGAATTCTTATCAACCCAGTAAGAGTCTGCCGGCATTTGTCCTTGTCCTAAACTATTAACTGTAGATAACTTGGATAAATTGGATAACTTGGATAACTTGGAATCAAAAAAGAGCTTGCAAGATTAGCTATAATTAAAATAGCTAAAGTTATTGCTGGAAGAAACACCAGCATGGAGTTTTGTTCATCTGAACAGATTTCATTTGTTTTTCAGAAGGGCAGCCAGGTTAAAAACAAACCTCATTTTCAGTGTGGTATTGGGTAGTGGCAATGCATCCAATTAGTTGCTCCTTCTAACTCCCAGCTAAAGCTCCCGGCCTTTGGCCAGGCAAGAAATGGAATAACTTCTGGTGGTGTTCCTTAAGTAGGGACATTGACCTGAATCATTATTTAGGATTTACTGTCAAACACACAGTACTCCAGCACTCCTGTAACAGCCAGTAAAAGCTGAAGAAGTGTGTGTATAAACCAAGCCAGGTGAGTATGGAAGGAATGGCTCCTCCCAGAGCCCTACTTTGAAGAACTGCATCAGTACAGCATTTAGCACGGTGCTAAATAAGAAACAGCAACCCTCTCCAAATCACACCTCTATGTAGGCAGAGGAGCTGGCCACAAGAGAGCCAACCTTATAAACTGGGGCACCAACAGCAGGAAATGTGGCAAATTGCAACAGATGCAGAGAGTATCCAGACACATGTCAGAGTGATGTTTCACTCAGGTTCTTCAATAAACAGCAATTAGTGTCAAATGTAATTAGTCATGAAGGAACTCTCTTACATGGCTGTTAGTGATTACTGCTTTAGGTCCTATTTCTCTTCTGGCATCTACCTGGAATATAGAAATCTTATATGAAATGTTAGTTGTGTACAAAAGGGAAAAAGAAAGAGGCTTAGCAGGTCTATTATGGGAGAAAATTATGCTTTCAGACTGTACACACCAAAAATGTTTTAAAGAACATACACCTCTATTATGGTTGCTGCAGGGGTTGTATTAAGGTAAGTTACTTGGGTGAAACTAGTAATTATATGCCAGTTATGTTAATGAAAATTAACTAGTTTAATCCAAATAGCTACTCTTTCTTCTCTCGCGATCATACAGACCTATGAATAATTCAAGAAAAAATGTGTTAGGTCTGACAGCTCTTATTTAAGTACTGTAACATAAATGTGTATGGATGGCACTTAGACTGGGGAGAAGAGATGTGAGAAAACTTTCACCTCACCTTTTTTTCATGCCATATTTATTCATTATATTATGTCATCCTCCCTTTTCTCGTGCCCTCCTTTTTGTCCCTTTAGCTCATCTCCTCTCCCACAAAACAATTCCTATCCCAGATAGCCCCAAAATATTTAAAACTGACGGGACCCTTGTAACCTTTGTAACCCTTGTGCTTTCTCTTCCCCTTTTCCTTTTTTTTTTCTTTTTGTTCTTTTTGTTCTGTTTTTCCTAGACTGTAAGTGTTTTAAGAGTAGATTTTTAGTCCTTGTGTTGTACCAGCTAAAAATGAACCTCCTTGATTGGCCTTTGGATATCATCATGAAAGATCTAAACTGAAATATTCTGGTGCTGACTCTTAGGGGTTCTACCTGAGAGTCCTGAAAACAACACTATGGGATGAATGTCAAAGAAGCCACCTTTGAACAATATCTCTTGCAGGTATGTTATCGATATATGGAGAAGTCAGTGATGTTCTGGAAGCCAGTGTTAAATTCTGGTGATGCATCCTTTAGCTGGCTAATCTGAGCAGTAGTGTCAGTCAATCTGATGCCATCACAGCCCAGAGAGTTGCACTAAATAGCCCAGAGTGGCTAAATAGTACCCAGTGAGGTGAGGCAGTGCAAGACCATAGCAGGTTTTCCCAGTTGAGTCAGGTTGAAGGAGGCCACTTATTTGACAAAGACTCAATGTAATTTACAGTTGACAGGAGCCTCACAACAGTAGTTGGAAGGAAAACAAGGGAAGGAGAGGCCAAAGACACCACACCATCAGGCTAAACACGAGCTCATCAGGTAAGACAATGCAATGGCCTGGCATGAAACTGCAAGTTATGGCAGAAGGTTGTAGCAGTGTCCCCTCTTCTCAAATAGGGACTAATGATGCAGGAGAAGATTTGGTTTCCTGTTGAGCAAATATGCCTAGGGTATTGTGCAGAGAGCTGTGAACTCAGTTGGCCTGAACTCCAGTTGTTCTGTGAGAGCTTTTTAGATCACCCTTGGCTTTGAATTGTCTTGGAGTGGTAGCAGAGTTGACTTTCATCAGTTTAGAGGGACAGCCTTATGCTGGACTGTGTTTGTATCCCACCTGAAGGATTAAGAGACACTGTGCAAAACCTCCTGGACTAATGTGCATTTCACCCTGCACACTCAAAGGAGATGAGTGTACCCTCTCTGATAAACAGCACTTTATTCACAGTTTGATGACGGCTGCATTATCCCCATTACTAAAAAGGAAATTTCTAATATCACCTTGTGCTACTGCACATATTATTTTATTTTTTTTAAGCACGTATGTTTGTACTTTTCAGGCAAAACTTGCATGTTCACAACTGCCAGACCACCACATCCACTTACGGAGCAGCAATATTGAGGTTTACAGAAAATCCTTTATCAAGCAATGTGTAACTACATTTTGTTGCACAACATATACAGAAAAGACTGTGGTTTCTGGAGTCAAAAAAAAAATTGTCTTGAAAGCATTCTGGGTGGTTTGTTCAAGTCAAAATTCTTGTCTTGCAAGAATGGTTTGATTTAAAATCAGAATGGTTTGGACAGTCAGCATCAGTATAACACAAATGTGCTGCTCTGATGAGAGTTGACTTGAGAAGGGGAAGGTTTGGGTAGAGGAAGGGGGAAAGGAATTCGTTGGTTTGGGAGATACACTGTTTCTGTACCTACAGTAGTAGCCAGATCTGATATAGGACTGATGTTCACTTTGCACCATAGACTGCCCATCTCCCTGAATCTGCCATCTTCCTACATTTATTGGCATTAAGTGCCAATAAAGCAGGACAAGATCTGCAGGAATCTGTTGCTTCTGCCAGATTCTCTGCGAGCACAGTCAATGTCACTGCTTGGTCTTACTTAATAAATTAAAATTGAGTGTTTCTAAAACAAGTCTACTGAAAAAGCAGCCAAATCAAGAAATTATGTTTAGAAGGTACAGATATTCTGACTACAGAAGCTCATTGAATACATGGAAATCCTCGTTTGTAAACAAAATCAAACGGGTGTGCTCAGGAACAACAGATTTAAGAGTTGTGACTCACACTGAGTAATAAATATTGTGTCTGTTCAGACTTAGTGGGCTGGCCCAATGTCATACTCCCTCTCAACAGGGATATTTGAGGGGCAGAAAGAGGAAAAAAAATGTATTCCTTTAAACCTAGTAGAAAGCATTCCTGCAACTCTAGCATTGCAATATTACAATCAATTGCTCAGACTTATGGCTGGTGAGTACTTCTTGTGAATTTATGTGCAGTTAAAGGCGTTCTATTGAAGGCCAACAGAAATCATCCACTCGGACTGTTTGTATCATAGCCATGTTACAATTAATTCTGTACTGATTCCAAAAACATACAGTGAATTAAAATACATCTCCCATATAAATATCTAGCTGTAATCAAAGTTATCAAGTGATAGGAAAGATACTTTTTTGGTTGGTAGATTGTTAGAAGAGGTCAACATTGTCAAAATTCTGTCCCTGCTTCCTAATTTTTTCTGGCTTCATCTAGCCAGTTTTGCTTTTCTCTGCAAGATTTAATAATCCTATAGTACTGCATATTTTCTCCCTGTGAAGATATTTATATATTGTAGTCTACTTACTTCTCAGTATTCTTGCTCATAAACTAAACAGATTGAGCTTTTAAGTGTTTTGCTATAAAGTATTTCTCTTCCCTTCTGCAAATCTTTTTTTTTTTTTTTTTTTTTTTTAATATCCTTTCCAATTTTTCAACACCTGTTTTAAAATGTGCCCAGCAAAGCAGTCAGGAGTGTTAGTCTGATCAATGCTGTACACAGACGTGAAGTCATGTCTCTGCTCCCACTCACCTCTCCACCTCCTGTTCTGATCAGACTGTTAGCTAATCACAAATGTCAAAGCCTTAGTGCAAGTAAATCACTGTTAGGTCATCTTATTCATCCTCCTGGTGTTACAGATTCCCCTGCATTGGTGTGTTTCTGTAAGCCAAGCCTGGTTTTTCAATCCCTACTGATAGGCTTGTTTGCACAAGGGCAAAGGTCCCACCCCTTGAGGGCATTTTGGGGTTTAGCTCCCATTCACGGCCTTCAGTATTTGTTCTTTACCAGGAGGAAAGGCTGGATAATTCCATGATGTTTATAGCCTTATGTGATTAAAATGGAATAATCAGATCTGCTGTCAGGATGTTAGCTGATCGCATCAAGCATTCAGAGGGCAATCGCACAGGCTTTGTCTAGACTAGGGTTTAAATGTGTGTCATTAGCACATATTAGCTGATACATTTTAAAAGTCTGAGGCAGACAAGGCATAATGCCTTTAATGTGAAAAGCTGGCTGAGTTAGGCCCTTGGGCATTGGCGTCTACACGGGTTTGTCTATTTCAGAGTTTTAGAATAAGTTAGCCAAGGGCTTGTCTGCAAAGGCCAGTTAATTTGGAAGAAGGTAGGCTATGAATTTAAAGGACTTCTAATATTCCAGGTCTCTAAGACCAGAAAGGGATTCATTCTCAAGTAGTTACTCTGAAATAGCTCTATATAGTAGCATTATACACTTATCTAGGTAAGTTTTCTCTTCTTTAAAATCTTCCCCCCAAAAAACAATTTCCATATGAGAGGTGCTGTATTTATAAATTAACCCTCTGATGCATTTTTGCTTTCATCACTGCTCCTCACTGAATACAGCTGATTAGTCTGTACTTATCAGGGGAGGAGTGTGGAAAACTTGTACACTCTGCAGATCTGTGTGCTGACGTTAAAAGCTGACTTGCATTTCACAGGGGGAAGACATGGTATGCTTCTGAGAGGCATGGGAGTGGAGGAACAGAACACCATAAAATTGGATTAAAAATAGTGGAGACCGGAGGGATTTTATTTGAACATGGCATTCCATCAAAAAATAAAATAAAATAAAATAAAATAAAATAAAATAAAATAAAATAAAATAAAATAAATAAAATAAAATAAAATAATAAAATAAAATAAAATAAAATAAAATAAAAATAAATAAAATAAAAATTCCTAGGACATCTCAGAATCCTCTTATAAACTAGAAGGAGGAGCAGGAAAAAAAAAAGAGAGAGAGAGAGATACGATTTGATAGTACAACTCATTTTAAAGTATGGTGGCATTGAATGAATTGGACTTTCTTGAGTTTTCTTAGTTGGTTCTGCCCATGGGGTCAGGTCAGGTGGGTGTTCTGTCTGAGTCTCTCTCTAAAGAGGAACCTTCCAAAATCACTCTGCAGCCAGCTCTGACCCAGAAATGAGCTACTCAAATCATGCAAATTTCCAATAGCAGAGGAGCCCTCATGCAAGAAAAACCTGCAGCTCCAGCTCTGCAGTTCATGTGTTGATAAAGCATGGTGATACTAACAGCAAACTTTGCTTGTCCTTGAAGGCTAGTGAGGACATTTGCTCGTGGAAAGCAAACATTTGCCAGGCAGTCAGAACTGATTTCAGAATGCCATTTCTGCCCTATACCCCTCCGCTCTGACTGACTGTCACCCTTGCTGGGATTTGTCACTTGGTTAGATGGAGACGACAAATCTAAAATCTCATCAGAGCTGAACCTACACTTTTATCTTCAGAAGATGAACCACCATGGGTAACATCATGCCATCGATCCAAAACTAACTGAGTTGATACAGAATTACCAGGCAGGAACTGTTTTATGGGAGGATAGTAGGAGCCTATTTTACACAATGCAACATATCGACAGAGAAGCAAGCCAGATAGTGGCTCAACAGCAGAAGATTTCTGAAATTAATTTCCTACCCTGAGAAGTTCTTGATTGGCAGCTCTGAAAGCAGGCTTTCTGTTTGTCCACAGGGCAAGACAAGAAAAGTGTCTAATAGTGTCCTAGCAGAGATGTACAGAAATCGCTTGCTGTTTCATTTCCATGCTTATGAAATACTTGCCTCATACGTGCAAACTGCAGATGAAGGAGACATCTGCAGAATGCGCATTTGACCTTGATTTGAGGCCCCAGAACTTTTGCTCATTAAAAGTTTAGTTTCAGGGCTGGATTGGAACCTCTGATCTACAAAATGGATCTCCTACTGTCCGAGTACAAAGTTATCCAGTGACTGAGGAGGGGAAGGCAGCCTTCTCGAGGTACAAGTGAAGAAGCATGCCCTGGTGACCCCCATTCTTCCCCCTTAACACTCACAATAAGCACAGAAGGTTTGGAATTGCATAGCTTGCAAAGTGGTCCATCTTATTAGAGAGAAGGAAAAAGATCTCATATTCAGTTCACACATAGTGCTCTGAGATAAGTTTTAAGTCTAAAGCAGATGCTTTAGTTTGTAGCTGTGAGATACTCTTAAAACAGAGGTTAGTATGGAGAACGGGAACAGCAATGAAATAAAAAGTATTACCATTTATGAGAACTTCACTATTCTTCCTCTGAAGGGATTTCAGAGTGGAGGCTGAAATCCCTTTTGTTTCAAAGATTTACAGTCAAGAGCTGGAATAACATAGGATTTAGAGCCTTTCTTTGATTTTTTCTGGGCCATGCAGTTCAAACATCCAAAAAAAAAAAACCATGGTGGTGTGTACCGGGGTGAAATGGAAGTGGGCGATGGTTCACTCAACACAAAACAGCTGCTTTTCTGCAGCGCAGAGCTTCTACTTACAGCAATAAGACACAGGCTGATGGTCAAAAGTTCACTGGTGTATATTGGTCATGCAACCAGCAAGGAATACAGTCATGTTCAGGATTCAGGCTTCAGCTTTCCGTTTGTCTTTCGGGAGTGATGAGAACAAACATTCTGTTATATATAGCCATGATAAAGAAGGTGGAGGGTAAACTGGGTGGATCTGGTCAAAGAGTTGTAGTCACAGGCTAACTAGTGAAGTCACACAGAACTGTGCAGAGATAACCATGCTAACAGTGAACAGACCACTTTGGCCACAGAAAATATGATAGCTGTGTTTGTAGAGCCTCTCTGCAGCTCAATACCCTCCTCTTACTGCTCCCAGGTCACGTAATATGGTACCACTGGGTGTCTTCTTCTGGACGTCTTTCTCCATGGTGTCTTCTCCTTCACTATTTTGAAATAGTTCATGCATTGTTCCAGTTAGCCAGGAAGGTGTAGCATCAACAGGAGATTGTGAATTACCTGCAGTGATAGTGGGTGGATCCTAACTAAAAAAAAAAAAAAAACTGGACACCTTTTCACCTTTTTCCTAAATTCACTGAAAGCATTGAGATAACTTCAATCACTGATTTCTAAAGGAGACAGAGCAGCAAAAAGGTTTCCAGAAACAGGGTTTCAGCTGATGGCCCAGACCTGTTTGACTTATACCTGTCCCAAGTTCCCCAATCCAAGCATACAGCAATGCTCAGAGGAAAGCAAAAACTGTTTCAGAGTTTAAGTCATGTGAGTAATTCAAAGCTTTGTGAAGGTTACAAAAAGGTCCCTTGCGGGCAATCCCAAGATCAATGCTACTGTTCTTCTGTGTAACTAATCTAAAATAAGGTTTTCATTAACTCTCTTTATTTGACGCATTGTGAAACAAACTGAATGAGAATGTTTGGGCTGGCAAAAAAAGCTATACAAAATCCCACAAGAGCCCAGCTAAACAACACACATCAAGAGCTGAGTAACAGAGAAAATAACTCTTGATATGTGAAGTCTCAGTTTTGCAGCTCAGCAGAAGATTGACAAGTTTAAGGCTATACGTGAGTACCAGGGCTTTTTTTCCCATTACAGATGTCAGGAAATTACCACATTGGGCCATGTCATAGAAGTGTAACTTACTACTAAAAAGTTCTTGTTAATCGCGGATGTATTACATGACAGCATACAGACTTGGGCTAGGTCATAGCCCCCCAGCTTTCTGAACCACTGAGCATATGAGAGCTGTCACCAAAAAATACAGGAGAACAAGAGAATCTGTGACTGAGCCAGATATTAACACTACTCAGCAACACTCCTAAACCCAGCCAGATGGTGCACGTTCCTACCAAGAATTCACTTTTAAAGTCTAAACCACTAATACCAGGATTTTAACTGCAATGAGGACAGAGAGAGCTAAAGATGTGAAAGACTTTAGCCATTAGACTAAGTTCACAGAATATCTTGTGATTGCAGGTGCTCATCACTTCATGCTGTAGCCCAGAGAACAGAGCCTGATTTTACTTGTGCAGAAGATTACTCCTGAACTCTTGGATAAGCAAGATGTCACAGTGCCCCATTTCCATCACTTTGTGTAAGGCTTTATCCAGGTTTAATCCAGACCTTGAAGTACAGCACATGGACGAGTAGGGTGTTCCATGTTTCTAAAGGGGCCTCTCTTCAGATCTTCTTAATCCAGACCTCCTGTCTTCTCCACAGGTTGGTGTGTGTCTGTATGAGCTCAAGACCATTCACCTAAAGCTTCTCATCTCCTCAGCAAGTCACACCTCTCAGTTTGTTCATTAAGTAATTTCTGTTTATTTTACTGGAAGTCATATGGGTAGAGGGGAATTGCAAAGTAAAAAAACCCATCTATCAATCCATGTAATATAATATGTATAATGACAGTCTCATACACAGGGCAAATTTACATGTAAATGGCAACCCATACAATTTACAAAGAAGTAAGGAATGAGCAATTGCAACTGACAACCCATAAAGATTTAAATAAATTTGTAATATGTATTAGTCTTGAAAGAAGAAAGGCTGCCTTTCAGAGTTATTTTGTCCTAACAGACAAAAAGCTACCAGCTATTGAAATTTTAGTTCAGCTATCATAAAGAGGAAACCTGAACTATTGTGCCTTACTAAGACCATGGATTACCAGTACCTAACTTTAGGCACTGACATTACCACAACGTCTAAATTCAAGACAGCAAGGTAGGACTCAAGGCTCCTGCCTTATGGCTGGTCATGGGAAGTGGCTACAAAGCTGGCATTCAGGCAGGTAAGGGCAGAATCCATCCTTTGCTCAGCAGGTTCTGCATAAAGAAGACCGGATCTTCCCTTCACAGTCCAACCATGCTGGGAGAGGGGGAATAGCTCCCATCTTTCACTTGGGACACTGCTTTTCAGGCATCATGACAAGGTGTGTGATACTGCAGCTAGCTGAGGGGAAGCAAGTGTGGGGAAAGAGCACTTGGTCTTCATCACAGGTAGCTGCAAGAAGATTAAGGGTTATAATATCCATAGAGATGACTTTATTCAAAACACAGAGGGCAGGAACATGTCTGTGGCAGTGGCTTTATCTCATCCCAATTTAGGCTCTTGGGCAGACAGATCTTGTGCTCAGTCCAGTCCCAGATCCTGCACTGGCACCCTGTTCAGCAGATGCTGAGTGATGGGGAAACATCTTCAGATGTGCCTCTGTGGAAATGCTAGACCACTGCTCCTCAGCCTCCCCAGGTCTTCCAGTTTTAGTGAAATAAGGGAACAGCTGATAAGTATCAACACTTTAAGCTAGGTTTTCAGTGGTAGGGACCGTGATTGCTATTGCCCAGGTGCTCCTAAATCTGCAGAGAATCCCCTTGCTGTTGCTTCTCCCCCAGACCAACATCACTCACTGAAGGTGTCTGTCAGCAGAGAACACTGCCACAACCAACACACGTACGCAGTGATTTATTCCTGACACTTCCAGAAGAGGCAGGTCGCTCAAAGGTCGTAGTGCTGCAGACAAAGTAAATAGCTTGCTCTAACATATGTAGTGAATAATAATTATAGAATAGAGGAGAGGAGAAGAAAATGCACATTTCCCGTTGTTTTAAATTTATTGAATGACCAGAACCTGGGGAAATGCAGTTGAAAGATGTGGATAGGAGATCCCTCTCGCAAAGGAAATATGTCTATCAATCCACGTAATGTAATATGACAATCTCATGCATAGGGCAAATTCACATGTAAATGGCAACCTTCCAATTTGCCAAAGAAGTAAGGAACAAGCTGTTTAAAAAATAAACTTTTTTTTCTCTTTCCCTATCCCTGCCTAAAATACAAAGTGCACCATATGTAACGGATGTAGTAGTGCATACCAATCCAGCAATCCATTAATTTGTCTTTGAATGTTTTAGCAAAAACTGACTGTCTCTACAAACACTCCACAGACTAACTTTCAGATACATGAGTTTTTGCTTGGTTTACCTATATGTTTTCTGAGCTCTGTGCCAAAAAGAAATTCCATTATTGCACTGAAACATAACATTGACACATGTCAAACTGCTTGTTTTGTATGGGCTTAAGCATACTTTCTCTTTGTGCTTTTTGTAGTTTCATACATATTAGACACACATCTTTGGGTTTTAATTATAAAATTAATGTAGACAGCAACCAGAAAGAAAGCTGACAAATCTAATTTCCCACGTAACTCAATATCATCTCAGAATCTCTGAGGAGGAAAAGAAAAAATTATGTCCAAGGGGTTACAAAAAAAAATTTGAAGGGACAAATTAAAAAGCAAGCAAACAAAAAAGCTGATCAGATTAATACAGGAGTATTTCCCTAGTGTCAAATTCAATATTTATCACCAGCCAGAAGAATGTGATGGTATTTTAAACATGAAATGACTTTTCATACTTCTTCCAGTCCCAGACACTTAGGGGAAAAACTATATAGATATACATCGTAAATGCATCTTAAAAGAAAATAGTTTCTAAAAATAGTTCTTTAATGACCCTATACAGTGCTGTGCTAGCTCAAACCATGTAAACTCCCTCCCACTCCTTAGATTTAATCTAAATTCTTTTTTCAAAGTGATTGACCTGTCCCAAGAATTGATATAAAGAGAGGATTTCTATAATGTAAGCAGAGAAAGCTGTTAAGAGGCACAGACAGGCTGAGACCTGCACTGCTGTGGAAGGGGCACAGGGAGCTGTTATGCTCCATGACAAAATGTCACAGAAACACAAGGATTATCTTGAACATACTAAAAATAAACAAACTTACAAATTAAAATACATTCCCATACAGCAGTTGGTTGTTCTGCCAGCAAGAAGGTCAAGAAATACAAGGAACAAAGAGAAAGCATCATTTACTAAACAAATCTAAACTCAAACTTAGATCTAAGGAAGTTTTTATTATTATTATTATCATCATTATTAATTTATGTTTTTGCTTTATTTAATCCAGTTGTTGAAGTTTGCTATTCCTGTGTCCTCCTAGGGAAGAGTATAGGACTAGGATCTGCACATACATCCATGCCTCTAAGATACTGTTGCATCCATTGAAGAGAAGCTTGCTGATGATGTGCTGCTGGAAGTAATCACGCCTTCATTAGGTAGGCTGAAGATAAAATGAGAGACATGTCCTGGAAGTGAATTTTGCCACAAGCTCATCAGCTGCAGAGAGGCTTCAGTTACTTTGAGCAACAGCTTCTGTTTCATCATGGCAAAAGGTTGTAGGCTTTTCCCATCAGCACATGTGCACCAGAGATGACCCATCCCTGTGAGGATAAGGAGGCCTTCCACCCAACATTAGTGGTGTCATCCCAGCAAATGACAGTCAGATCGATAACTGTGATTGCAATGACAAGTCTGGATGTAGCTAGACATGGATCAATATAAAAAATTGTTTCAGAACTGATTGCACTAACTCCAGTGCCAAATTACTGCCTCCTAAGTAGGTTGATTACAAGCTAACCATTACCAATACACTTGTTTGAACTAGTCCCTAAGTACACAATTGCCTGTTTCCTCTCTCAAAATACCAGTATTCAATCTATTGTAAAACAAACAGCTCTGTAAGGATTCAATATATTCAAATATGAGGGTCAGATCTTCAGAGAGTTCAGTACCTGTCCCCACTGGCCTCAGTAGAGAAGCCTTTACAGTCTGTGGAAAAGTGAGTTAATAGCCTAAGCTGAGATAGTCTGCAGGGCTCTCCAGTTAGCCAGATGTAGGTGCCTGCTTTAGGGTCAGGTGTGCACTCCTGTATCCAGCCAGCTCAAGACCCAGAATTCCCATTAAGTTCTGTAGTCTATAAAAATACTACTTTTAATCCATAACCAAAACATGCTTTGAGGTTCTTCTAGCTTTTGGCCAACGAGCCTTGATGATTTTTCAATCACTTCTGTGTCTTAAACAGTATCACTGTGAGTTGTGCACAAACGTACTTGGGCTCTAACATGCAAAACTTTTAGGAATCTTGTAAAAGCTTTCATTTGAAAGTTGAATTTATGCAAGTGTGTGTTAAAGACTTGGCATCTTAAAGGGGTTATTTTGAGTTCTATCTTTAACTTCATTACCGTTAAATTATTCCAAAGAGATGCTGGCAGCTTGTGGCCTAATGCTTTGAACCAATTTAAAAATTCATATGTAGAGTTTGTGATAGTCCACAGTCAAGAGGACATTTCGGCAGTGCGAAGCAATTAAGCAGTCTTTGGGAGGTCAGAAGGTGATTACCTTAGATGCACAATGTTGATCCTTGTTCTATATATTTTCTGCATAAAGTGAATTGGCAGTCAAAACACGAACAGGTGAAAATCTATCACAAATACTAAAATCATGTGGTGAAACACAAACCACATAATCTTTATTTTGCAAGTAATTATTGAAGGCTGAACCCTTCAGTTTATTGTCTTGCCACATGCACATAGTAAAGTTGTAAAGCTTCCAGAAATCAGGTGCCATCTGAACAATCAAACCTATATGTTTTTCACTCCTAAAGAAGATCCTAAGAGAAAACAGAATCTTGAAGGAAATATTCATCTCCAATAATCTGGCAGTGCCCTGTAAAGTCAGCATGCAGCCAGCCTAAATATCAGAAATGTATTCCATTTCCCTTATAGAAGTAATATAAAAGGTTAAAATCAGGGACTATTGGGCTTTCGCAATCCTTTATGTTATCCTAACATGGCTGTTGGGACTGCTGGTGCTAGAAGCTTCTAACTGTGGAAAAATTAGGGAATATAGTTATTCCACACAAACTCCACAAATAAAAATTGTTCTTCCTTAGCCAATGCTGCACTAAATCACTGCAAGGAAAAGAAAGTACAGACAACTTAATGTACAGTTAGATTCATCCACAGGTTAATGTGGTCAGCATAACATCTTTTAGTCACTGACCAAGGAGATAAATGACATGCTACAATCAATGACCACAGAATATATTTGCCTCACTCTAAGATCTTTTTAGAAATGGGAATTAAATATATATATATATCTTTAAAGGTAAAATCTTTGCCTTGTGCAGTGTTTTCTTGATTAGAAGAAACCTTGTTTTCATAACGATGATTTTGAGGGTAAAAGGAAATGTAAAGGGCAATTCTGACACATGAACACTTTATTTTCCTGTCATACATTTCCACGCCTCCCGAGGTTTTTGCTAAGCACTGTAAAGTTATTGTGGGGGACAATTGGTATTACCACTATAAAAGCTTCCCCTCAGTTGTCCCCAGCATGAATCAGAAGTATAAATTGCTGCGCCTAAGTGGGAGAGGTAAGAAATAGACTGTTCCCACTGGAAAGATAAGTGACTGGAAATGAGCCCAAAAATTTGTGTTTAGGAGTCTCAAAGCTGGAATACTGCTATAGTGGATTACCAGGGAAACCAGAAATGTGCAAGAACCAGAGCCTAAACATCTGACAGTTTTTGCCAGGCATATATTTTGGAGAGAGATTCAGTGTGCATAAAGAGCTCGGATTTACTTCACTGCACATCTCAATAAAGAGATGTTTTCTACTAAATTGCTGTAGGACATCATTTCTCTCTGTTTGAACCTTCAGTTTCTTAGAAGTAGTGTGCTCCTGTGTAAATCCAGTGACCCTGAGTTATAGCAAACAGCATCTTATTTTTGCCTACCTGAATGCTCTGGTATGGTGAAGGAGGGAGGAAGGAAGCTTCTGTGCCAATTTAACTCCTACTCTTTATTCTCAGCAACACTGGACCCTCTATATGTCTTTTGCCTAGTGATGGAGCTGGAACACCCACCCACCCTAAATATTTCCTCTTTTGAAAATATTGGCTATGTGACAGCCTCCTTCCAGCAGGCAATTATAGGAACAGAGTCCCCTTGACATCTCTCCCTTTCCATCTTTCCACTCTCAAAAGAAGAAGAAGAAGAAAAGGGGAAGAAGAAGAAAAGGAGAAGATGAAGAAGGAGAAGCAGAAGGGAACAGGAAAACAAGAAGAAATGAAGAAGAAGAATAAAATAAGAAGAAAAAAGAAAAGTCTTGCTACATCTTGCTTAAAATCCCTGCTACATCTTTTGGGTTTTGATTCTTCAGCCAGCCTTCAATCCCACCTTCAAGTTTTTTCCCCTGCACTTACAAGAACTGGGAATATATTTAACTGAAAGGTCTCAAAAAACACCAAGGACCCTGAGACCCTGGGAGACCTAGCCCAAACATGTGTGCAAATGCATAAAGTTGCACAAACACAGCTTCTCCGCAAGGTCTACCATCAATGTAAATTTGCCCTAATTCTGAGAAGCTCACTTCTAACCCTCCTCCACACTCACACATACTCTAATGCACTCCCTCTTGTACAAGTCCACCCTCTCCCACGCTGACATATATATTCTCTCTCTCCTTCACCACTCTTTGCCTCCGAGTTAAATTACTCTACTGTGGAAATTGCCATCAGCAGTTTTCACCCTTTGCTGCTCTTTCAAGGAGTTTATGCAGTGATGCAGTCATGATATTCAGTTATCTACTTGATATCTTTTAAGATTTTTTCCAACTATTTGCACCCATGTGTTACAGGATAGCATTGTTTCTCATGACTTCCGTGTACTTAGGGCATGGGCTGGGTGAATGAGGTTGCACTTTTGTGTTGACTGAGCTCAAATGGATGTTTTGGGAACTAGACCGGTCCCATTATAAGGTCTCTGACTAAGCTTGGAAGCTTCCAACCACTTTTCAAGTCATGCCTGGTGAACATTTGCATTTTATAGGGAGAAGGTTAGTTCAGAGGCTGAAGTGGTGTCCTAAGAACTGGAGGTAGTCTCAGATCCTGGTGTTGTCACTAAGGGAATAGATGTCCTTCTGGGCTTCTTGCTAAAGTCTGTAATGTCACCCAGATTCTTCTTCCCATCTTCACAGCTTGTGGTGAACAGTGTGATAAGTGAGGTGAACACTCTGAGGCTGTTTCAGTATAGTCAACTGGGTTGTCTTAACTCTAAGCATATCCCATAAGGACACTGCAATATTCCCAGATTAGAGATGTGAAAGTTGCTGTGACCCATTTTCCTTAAAAGTAAGCTTGAAAAGAAGTGAGGAGGTCCCAGCTGGAGCTTAAATTCTTCATCTCTTATTGACTTTCTCAGGCCGTGAGAAGAGTCTTCTAACTTTTTTTGTACTTCAGTTTCTCAGTTATAACAACAGCACTTTAAAACATGGAGAAATTTTGAGGAAAACACATTAAAGACTGTGGGCACTATCACTCAACAGATGGAACAAAGGACATACAAGTGCCCAATAATTTTGTTTGTTTGTTTGTTTTTCGTATGTGAGAGTAAAAAAAACAAACAAAACAGGTTAAAATGCTTACATTTGGGATGGAGGCAAGAGTGCTGTAAGTTTTACTTATTACTTATCTCTGAAACTCTGAGACACTATAGAACCTGTTGGTGTAAGAATTACACTGTTATCTACAGAGGCTGATGAGCTGAACCAGCCCTGGAAGATGATTCTATTTATTTATTTATTTATTTACTTTAAAGCCATTGCTTTAGATTTATTCTTTGTGAATCACTAAAAATGTATATTTACATTTGAAGCCTGCAGAACCTCTCTTATGAAGACAGGCTGAGGGAGTTGGGGTTGTTCAGCCTGGAGGAGAGAAGGCTCCAGGGAGACCTCATAGCAGCCTTCAAGTGCCTGAAGGGGGCCTACAGGAAAGCTGGGGAGGGACTCTTTGTAAGGGGGCATAGTGATAGGATAAGGGATAATGGCTTTCAACTAAAAGAGGGTAGGTTTGGTTTAGATATAAGGAAGAAATTCTTCACTGTGAGGTTGGTGAAGCAGTGGCACAGGTTCCCCAGAGAAGCTGTGGCTGCCCCATCCCTGGAGGTGTTCAAGGCCAGGCTGGATGGGACTTTGGGCAACCTGGTCTGCGGGGAGGTGTCTCTGCCCATGGCAGGTGTTGGTTCCTTCCAACCAAAACCATTCCATAAATCTATACAGGTGTATTTAAAGGAGAAAATTTGTTGTGGATTGAGGAAGTAGATGAATCTTTATTTCACATCAAAATGGTGGCTCCTTCATACTGATAATTCTGTCAATACCACTGGTGGTTATGTTGAAGAAGCTGGGCCTAAGCATTCAGTGGCTGAAGGACGAACAGCAGTGATAATTCATTTCTCACCTAAAGGAATGTCAAAGAAGCAGTAGTTTAGGTAAACTGTAGCCCTTGAATATCTATATTAGTATCTAGAGATATCCTTGAAAAGTTTCCACTGACAATACCTGTTCCTCCATAGCCCAAGTGAAAAGGTCAGGTTCCAAGAACAGCTTTCTGTTCATGAGAAATGCTGATTTTGTGCGAAGCGAAGGAAACCTTCACTCAGCTGTTCTGATCTTTTAAGTAAATATTTATTTATTTTCTGTATGAAGTTATAAAGTTTCTTGGGAATACAGATAATGTAGCAGGAGGAAAAGTAATTACCGTAATTTTGCCTGTGCTTTTGGAAAATAATCCATCTGATATGCACTCCATTTACATTTTGCGAATTGCACAGCTCAGCATATGAACATCTTAACTAGATGCATGCAGTCCCTGTTTATCAACCACTATCATTCTCACGCTAACAGAAGCACTTGTCTTGGCCTCTTGCTTTTCAAAGAACATGTGACTAAGATGTCACGGACTTTAAGCGTGCTTTGCATCCATTTTTTTGAGAAATGGCCTGGTTGCTGCTCAGAGATGCTCCCTGAGGGTTAGCAGTGCTTTGAAATGGGAAAGAGGAACCTCAGCCTGTGAAGGCAGCCAGGCACGGAGAAGTTGCCTGTTCTTTTCTACATGGCTCTTCCCAGCATTCTGGGAAGGGGGTGGTACAAGCATAAAACCAGCTCGCTTTCTTCTTCTTCCTAGATGTTTATCTTCTAACAGAGGGAAATATTTATCACTGATTTTCTGGGGACAAACAGACTCTGAAGGAAAACCTCATGAATTTCCTGTGCTATAGATGACATCAAAAAAGACATGCTTTAGGAAGAGAAGCGACAGCCTGCAGGGAATGAGAACTGACCTAGCATCCATGCCTGCCAGGTAGCCGGAGGATTGTCTGTTCCCATCAACATGAATGAGGACTGAAGGCACTCAGCACCTTGCATGATTAAACCCAAAGTGAGAGCAAACTTTCTCATCAAAATTGCGCTCCCTTCCTCCCTCCCAAAAGGCACATCGATCTGTACGACTGCTATCCTCGGTAATTGTTTCCAACTGAGCTCTTTTGACCTCCCTTTCCATCATTTGATGGGAGAGCAAGACTTTCATGCACACCAGCTAAGAGCTTCAGGAATCTTCAAAGGCAGCCCACAGCTACTTCCATTGCCCACACCATCTTTCTCTCCCAAGAAAAGTGCTTTTTGGGCAACTACAGGGCAGAGCCGGGCGGCTATTTTCTCACAGCAAGATGGGATGTAGGAGACAGGCCTCCTTCCCCACTTCCATGACGTGGTTGTCACAGTGGCACCTCCATCATGGAACCAATGCAGTGGGAGGAGGGAATGGAGGAAAAGAAACATCCCACCTTAGCTCAGCATCATCTGTGCCTGCAGGAGAGCATTTCCAAGCAAAGCCTGGGAAGGCTGGAGAATCTCCATCACAGTTTGCTGCTTCATTCAGCGTAGGTTCAGGGTCTGCAAGGATATCCATGTCACCCACTGTCCAAGCATGTGAAGAAGGCAGGCAGGATGCCCTCTGCTTGGAAGAGTCTGAGAGCTTCTCTCCTCCCTGTCCCTTTCCTACCAACCCTCATGGCAGCTGAGCTGTGGCTTCCCATTAGGCTGCTAGCAGCAAAGTTGTTTTTTATATTCTGCTATGTTTTGCACAGAAATCTGTAACTCTGCAACAGCGTTCATGTGACATACAACAATACATTACTTTTTTTTTTTCTGCTGAATATTTTCCCCTTAAAAACACTTTCCTTTGCAGAGCAACACACATAATATTTCTAAGGCATCGAGCTTGTTACACAGATTTTTCCTCACTGCCTATATGCCAAAGCATTTCACAGCAGTAAAAATTATGAGGCTGCATACAGTGAAATGTAAGGAAAGCTGTTGCAGAGCAGCACTGCACAGCGTGTGTGGGAGAGGGAAGGAGGAGTCAGTCATGAGACCAACAACTGAAGGAGAAATAAATTAAGAGTCATAAAACAAACTGCCATTCAAAACTCCCTTTCCACAGCAAGGCCATTACTGTGCTTTCTGACAGCTTTACAAAATGAGGATAATTTGGGAACGGTCCTGAGGATACATCTCTGCTCCTGTCCTGTGGTACATGTCAGACCTCTTCCACAGCCACGCTCTGAAATCCAGCAGAGCGCAGGAATGGGGCATTCATAAAGATAATGAGAACAGCCATAGTTAGAGCAAATGAATGAAAAAGGGAAAGGGAAGTAAGGTTTGGCTTCCAAAGCAAAATCCGTTGCCAACTGCTCTCCCACTGGAAGCCCATTGCCCAGTGCTTCCTTGCCTGGCATGTAGTTGTGTTATTATCGGTACGTATGTGTCCCACAGCAGTATCCTACAGGCTGGGTAGGCAGATCACTGGCTCGGTTTGGTGGGACACCCACCCTATGATCAATCTGTGTTTCTGCATTCAGGAGCCCTGTGTGGATGCACGAGTTTCCCAGGGTACCCACCTACCTCAGACAGGCATAAAAAGATGAAATAACATCTGGATGAGCTGCATGGAATGGCACTGCCACAGCACGGAGCATCCTTGCATATATTGAGGGCAGAGAGCTCTAAAGGAGGAAAGCAAACTGGACGGTAAAAATGCTAACGTGGTGGGAAACACATGCCCCAGCCTATGCTTTTTATTGTCTACTTGCAGATACAGAGGAAAATGTAGCTGGCTTGGGGACCCCCTGTATCTGTCTGATTCAAAGTATATGAAGAAAACAGCGGTCACAAAATGGTATGGTGTTAGCACCTATCCCAGTGCTTTGCTCCTAAAGGTATCCCGCTTGCTACTGCCAATGTTGCAGAACAATGTAAGACTTTTTTTTTAATCTTGATTGCACTTACATATAAAAAAAATATGCCCAAATTACTGATTGTTTTGTATGTATAAACTGTCAGTGTGAAATAGAGAAGAAACTGGTGATGCAAAATATAAATGTGCCACTAAGTGCTCTCAAAATGAAAGGAACATGATTTTTTTTTTTTTACTGACCTCTCAACTTAGTCTTACAACATCTCTTGAGACACTGAGCAAACAAAACATTGCGCGTGTCTCTCATCAAAGCTCATTTCTTCTCATTTTCACCATGAATCTCTACCCTGGCATGCTCGATGAAAAGGAAAACAACCGAAAGGAAAACTCTGTGTAATGGAGGTTGGATAATCTTCCGCCTTTGGAAGAAATCTCTGCAGACAAAAAAAAAATATATATATATATATCACTTGGTACTGCTTATTTTTCGCACCTTCTCCTCTGCTTCCCATACACCCTCCCTACCTGTTGCTGGTTTTGTGGACTAGCCATCTTACTTGGATTGCAAACAATTACTTGTTCTTGTCCAAAAACACTGCAGATGGCAGTAGGGCTGTGAAAATAATAGTCAGCTTAAAGCCTCATCAGTAACTATGCCAGATAAAAATTGAGTTCAAAATTAAATGGTTAGTGGAAATGAATATACAAAACACAGCGTCACATAGGAAAAAAAAAAAAAGAAAGATGACTTTGGGAGAGATGTGCTTGGGATCACTGGATGCAATGGGTGTGCTTCCCCCCGTACACAATTACCACTCCTTTTCGTGGGTATGACACATTTGTGCAGACACTTATATAGCTCTTGTGCCTTCAACCAGCTCTGGTGCTTGCCTGCACAACTGCTGCCCCTACAACTGCACGGAGTGAAGATGAGGGATGGGAAAAGGTAGGTCACTGAATCCAGTGGTACTTTTGAATACTTTTTCATCCTCTTTGGGTGGCACGTAATAGAAAAGATTTAGGAATGCCTTTTCCTCCAAACACATCCATAACAGCAAGCTGTTCCTGAGCAAACAAGATCCTTATACACCTTCTGGCTCAGTATCCAGACTCTTATCCATTTCTCCAACAGATTGAAATACAAAATCACTTGGGTCTTGAAGCAAATAACTCACAAATTCAGATGCTATTTCCAGTAAGGTGTGATGCCTCTGTTGCAGCTGTCAGCAAGATGGTAATTTACTTAATTTTAAGTGTGCAGCATGTTAGAAGCTGTTTGTGCTTGCATTGGTGTGAAAGCAGTTGGGGGTCTCCTGTTTCTTGTGAACTGCATTTAGCCAACCTCGTTGCATGCACACCAACCTCTGCACTGTGAATTGCTAGGGTTTGCTATTGCTAGTTAACCAAAGCCAATTTCACAAAATTATTTGTGCATTGCCACAGTCAAGCACCTCACAGATGCACAATATGTATAGTACAACCACAACCTATGTGGAGAACATCCGTCACACGTGGTGGGTCAAACAGTGCTTCCCAGTAGGTCTGTGCAAAGCAGAGAGACACCAGTATGTTGTGCAGATAACAAATAAGAACAAGAGAGGCAGATCTTGCCTCGAGTGGTGGAATCTGAGTTCCATGTTCTTCTTTCAAGGGTTGTTGTTGTGTTTTAAGCAAACAGTCTTTGGAGCAGAAAACAAATATCAGGACTTTCCATCTCTTTCCTTATCATGGACATGTTCTTTGGGTTCTTCAAAGACATATAGGAGCTACACCCTACAAGATCAAGGGCACGCTTCCCATTTTGTTTTGAAAGACACCTACACATGCCAAAATGTTTTGTGTAGCACCCATTCCATTAGGCACTAGACATCCTCAGAGAACAGCTAGCAGTGGAGACCCTTGGTATCACTGAATGCCTACTGTGTATTCAGGGTTTTGCCAGGAACTTACAGCACTGTGGCTGGATTTTTTAGAGGATTCTCCCTTTCCTCACAGGTGACAGAGCACTGAGGAGGTCTCAGATCACTTGTAGAGGGGGCAGCCTGACAGCAGGTGCAAGGTTATTTGTTGGAGGTTATTCGTTGAATTTAAGGTTGGAGGCCATCCCTTGCTCTTTTTGTCGTCGAGTTGATGCTGGCCCATGAGGTTGCAGATGATTCTGGTTGCACCTGGGTGCGGCATCCCCAGGACTGGAGACCTTCAGTGATGGAAACCCACTGTGTGCAGCCTTCTTGTGCCTGTTGTAGAGCAGGGTAGTAGCAGAGCAGAAGTTTCTAGGATCTCCACTTTGGATTGTCTCAATGCCATCCAACGCATCTATTGTAGGGACAGACCTTAATTCATATTTAAACCAGCAGTAGTAGCCTTCTGGGATTCTCAGCATGGTACATGGACTATAATGTCCTTCTGAACCATCTGCCATATCTGGGAGAAGAGCTCTCTCTTTGAATATGATATAACCTGATCTTTCCCAACAGGTATTGATTACATTTTTGCCTTCCTTCAAACATTCACAGGTCAGCTGATGCCTGTGGTCTTTTAATTAAGTAACAACAGGCTCTGTTGTAATGACTGGTGGCCTGAGAATTTTAAAATACATACTGGCAAAGGGTAAGTTGCAATATTTTGCCACCAAGAGTTTTATGATATATATTTCCAGAGAGCAACTAGGTCTCCCACAGTCTTTATCAATGCAATCATACCTGTTCTTTATACACCTAAAGCTGTGCTAACACGTATTCACAACTCCCCTCTTAGGAGATGATGATGATGCAGAACATGAGGGACTTTCTCAAGGTCAAGGAAGGTGCATATCAGGCTGGCGTTATTGTTTCTGAGTGCCACAACAGTTTCACCTGTCACAGATTTTTTTCCAAAACATTAAATAATCTTTGCAAGATAACATGTCTAGAAGCCATGTCACACAAGGTAATTAGAAGCTTACCACACAAATTTCAGCCTGTTTTAAATCTGAGACAGGCTGTAATATTTCAGTTGCTAAACATAACACTTGTTTTTTCCTTTGTCTTTAGCTTGCCAGGTACAGTGAGGTTTTGAATTTGGAAAGCCCCTTCCTTTTCCCCTATTGTTCTGCTTCTCTGGATCCCTAAATCCTGCAAATGAAAAGCTACAGTTTTCTCCTGCACCCAAACAGCTCTGTACAAAAGGATAAGGAGATTAAAATACATAAATTGACCATTTCATATCTGAAGCCTTGAAAGAACTGCAGGATAGGTTTTGGGGAGCAGGGGAGGGAAGGTTCTGGAGGGTGATATTTCCTAAAGATTCATCTTAGCAGTTGCAATTAGCTTCCTCAATACCATTTTGGATAAAAGTTATCAGATAAGAGATCAAGAGAGAGAACATGATTCAGCTTTAGCACATCTCAATTTACAGTCTGTCTTCCTTGATCTGAGTTCATTTTTGCAACTCGTGTCATGTTCTTCTCTTGCAGAGATGGAAGAAAGAGTTTAAGTCAAAATAGGTAAGTGTAGAGTCTCTGGAAGCCAAAATGAAATGTCTCTTAATGGCATCTTTATGGCACTCCCAGGATATCTCCATATCCTACAGGGCTATTATAATGGGAATTTCATCAGCTTTACTCAAAAAAAGGGCTTTGGTGACATTCTGAAAAAATGTCTAATGCAGGAATTTAAAATAACTTAAATATTTTGTTCAGATTTCCTGGATTTCAGCTCTGTCTGAGAAAAAGTGGTGGCAGGATGCAAAAGAGAAAGGAAGAAATTAGAAATAACCTTCTTTCTTCTCTTTTTGCTCATGTTTTTCCCAACTACTCTCTCTTACTTTCAAAATCATCCTGAGGATAGAAATAGAGGATGCTCCTATTCAAGAGCACTGGCTAGCAGAGAGGTCTGATTTTCATGAGTGCAAATGGGAGACCTCTCCCTGATCATGCTTCCAGGCCAGGATTATTAATGGTCATAGTTTCAGCCCTTTAATTGCTTCCCCTTCTAGTAATGTCTTTTTTAGTCTTTCTTCAGCAACTAAGTGCTCAGTGCGTATGAAGTGATGAAAATGCACAATCAAGGCACACACGCCTTGCCACTGCTGTTTATACTTGAGGATTTAAAACTGGTAACAGGGGAGGTTAATGTTATTCTTGGGAGATAAGGCTTGTTGCCATGGTGAAGACATCTTCTGTCATTCACTGTTGGGAAGATGGCGCCTGTGTTGTGAACGCTTGACAGTATTTTTGCTTTCAAGATTAGCAATAGTAATTATTTCATTGCAGATTCCCATACAGATGCTGTGTATCAAAATAGGCTCATCTCTGCCTTCTCGGTGGGCTCCACATACCAGTAGAGTAGTGACAGCGGTTTTTGACACCTGAAGAAACAATGGAAAACAGCAAGAGCTTGCCTCTGAAGATAATAACAGTCTTGCAACAAATAAAGTAGTAGAGAATTTAATTTTTCTTTGTCTAAAGTACATTGCTGTTTGCATCATGTTGTGGAGATCCTTCAGCTTTCTGAAATATATAACATTTCACTAGGCCTGATCCACTGCTCACAACTTCATGATCTGCACTTCCTGCTGAAATTTATTCAGGCAATAATCCACAAGAAATTGGTTGTTTTCAGCAGTTTATGACTTGTTATTTAACATTTAACAGAATGGCAGTTTATTTTGGTAACAACCAATACTGAGAGGTTTATTGCCATTGTAAACCATAATCAACTGTTTGTATCATTACTAGTTTTTCAAGATATAAAAATGGCCAGCTGCATTGGAAAATTGTTTAGCAGCCATAAACATTTGCATTGAAGACTATGTGTGAGGCTATTTCACCTTAAAGGTCAAAAGTAGTTAGAGAAACCACTCACTTCAGTGTAAATTATTCAGCAGATTGGTAAAGCCCAATCCCTGAAAGATAATACTGAAGCAATTTCAGTAATTTTTTTAATTATGGTCATGAAAAAGGAATCTGTCAGAGATGGACAATGCAGAAGATTGCTTTTTCTTCATTACAGCATCAGGCCAGAGACTAAGGCTTGGTGCCTTTATAGATGCTGCAACTGTTTTGCTGAATAATTTATTGTACTGTACTCAGAAATAGCTTAATCATCAAGGTTTTCTGTTTCTCTCTTGGCATGAGGCAACTGGCCACAGAATTCATAAATGACATGTTTAGAAAAAATTAAAATACTTCCATGTTGGTTGGAATAGGTTTCAAATGACAGCACACATGTTTTCTAACAGCACATCAGTTCTTCATCTTAGACCATTATTATGGGCCAAATCCTCAGCAGAAATAAAAGAATAATTCATGGTGAATAATTCAGGTGTTCAAATTAGTTCCTATTGCTGCTCTCAAAACATATCTACAAGCAGACTGCAATTTCCTTTCTTCTATTTATTTCACTACTGTTTCTTTTTACTCTGTAGTTGTACAAGTAGTTATAGCAGAATATTTGAGCTGAGTTTAATCACAATAGCTCTTCTGTTGCCACTATCTCTGTGGATATATATTTGCACAATTCTTGCAAATGCTGTTGTGAATTAAAAAAAAAATAATGTTTCTTTTAACACTTGTGCCTGGCTATAAAGTTCATTTATACAGACTGTTTGTGCTAGTAAAACTTTCACATAGAACAACTGTAAGCAGAGGAAAAATGGATGAAAAATGTTAAGCCTTTGAGCACTTAAAAGGAGTTTTGTTTTTTTCGTCATTGTTGTTTTGTTTGTGTTTTTTTTTTTTTTTAATTTATGTTTAATAGTATCCATTCACCTCTTCCCTTCAAAGCTGATTGGAATTTCTGGCAGGAAGCTTTAACTTATTTTTCCTCCAGTCTTCAAACATTATGAAGCAAATTAATCCCTACTATAACTCCAGTGAATTTGAGGACATTATATAACAGAGATGACTTTGGCACTATATTTCTCATTTAAAGTGCTTACCTGCTCATGCACACTTTTTATGCAGTCAAGAATGATGGTTGCTGGGTTTCATTATTCACATTCAAATGACATAAAATATGAGCGATGCCCTGGCTTTAAATCTCACCTAATTTTTGTGGGTTTCACCTTCTGTAACTTGAAATGGGTTCTTAAGGATTTCCAGGTATATGCAGCTGTTGCCACACTACTTAACTAGAAACAGGTTTTCTGCATCTTGACAGAGGTGCCCAGCACTGTGGTGAAGAAAAGAAAAATGAGGAGACATCCCCCTCGGAAGCGTGGTCCACCATGTCAATCCCTTTTGAAGGGAGAAGAGAATTTCTCTTAAAAAAAAAAAATCAAAAGAACAACAAACACTTATTTTTCCCTCCCTCTCAAGCCTAGAAATAATATGTGAGATGAAAGGAAGTGAAACAAAGTCCTCAGGAAAAAGAAATCCAAACACAAACCTTGTGCCTAGTCATGTTCAGTTTGCCTTTCATGCTCTTAAAAATTCTCTTCAGCCCTGGGCATTGGTGGCAGAAGCACGGCAATGAGGATCAGGCAATCTTTCCTGTCAGTCAGAGGCATTAGCTTTTTGCTGCTTGCAGAAAAAATAAAAAATAAAAATAAAAGCCAAGTATTTCATAAAGCAACAAAAGTCAGGCAGCTTGCTTTCTAGTGGGCTCTATCAGTATAGCTGTAGGCTACCAGGCATTGGAGATGAAGAGCATTTAGAGCTGTTTGATGCTTTTTCACAAATGCAAGCAGGGATACAAAAGGAAGACTCAGAAGTTGACAGAACAGCTGCATTCTTCCATTTACTTGTATTTACTGAAGTGAAACTAGATATTTGCAATCAGAATCACTATCATCCTTTGCTAGTTTGATGCAGTAGAGGAACATGTGAATCGGAGGGCAGCTTTTCCAGGCATGGGTGAGTTATTTAGTTGAAAAGATACTTTTGTCTTTCGTGAAGTCATTTCACCTCCGTATTTTTATAAAACATTGAGTTATTAAAAAAAAATAAAAAATAAAGCACTTATCTTCACACTTCTTTCTGAATTTCAGGTAATATCGTTAAATAATGATATCACATTTTTCCCCTTTTCTGTAAGTGAATCACAGGATATTCCAAGTTGGAAGGGACTCACAAGGATCACTGAGTCCAGCTCCTGGCTCCACATTGTACAACCCAAAAATCAGACTAACATATCTGAGAGCGTTCTCCAAATGCTTCTTGAACTCTATCAGGCTTGGTGCCGTGACCACTGCCCTGGGGAGCCTGTTCCAGTGCACAGTAGGTGTGCACTTACTGTTTCTTTTCTTCTTTGGTCTGGAATCTTGTGGGCCAGCAGTTGGTATCATTAATAACTTTTGAGTCATTGTGTTTCAACTTCTAAATTGGGCTTTAAAAGACTAGGCTTGCGTGTTTATTAGGGGCTACTGCTAACACCAGCTTGTATCAGAAGACTCATTTTCAGGGCTGTAAAGTCATTTGCTTATGAGTTCAGCATCCTCACCGTGGTGGCATCCTGAAACCTGGAATTAATCAGGCAGCAAAGATCCCTCAACAAACATTGCTGCTTCTGTTTTCTTGTTATCCATGGACAGGTTTCCGAAATAAGACTTTGATGATATAGAACAAAATTATGTGCCCTCCCTGCCTCTATTCCCAATCCAACAAAAAACGCGTGTTTGTGGCTAAGCTTCGAGTCAACATGAATAACCAGGTTACACTTCCAAAGTACCGTCTGCTTGGCAGCTAGCACTGAAGTAGCATAAGGTAATTTAAATTCTGTAAGGTCATTTAAACTCTCAAGTGTTAAGCTAAAGTGTCAGCCAGGTCCCAGTGGAGCAAGTCTCTGCAGCTCTTGGAGCACTTATTAGGAGGGCAGTTTCATCCCTCATTCAAAATAATTTTGCATCTTTCCTTCCTTCCTTTACTGGAAGGAGTAATTAGGAATAGTTATCACTGCCGATGTTCAAAGCGTTAATAGAATTGAAGCCCACTGAAACAAGCAGGGAATTTGTATCTTTTGTATGAACTCCTGAAAACGCAGTCATTGTTAGACTGCAGGAGGGTCACTTTAAAGCTTTCCTCAGCTTCAGCGCCAGAAACCTGGCTTTTATTACAAACCAAGAAGACAAGAGTACAGCAGCTGCTGCCTGAACCTCTGGCTTGGCCTTTCTTTGTCCAGATTTTGTAGGAAGCTGTTCAAAAGAGTAAAAGAAGCCCCGGCAAACTTCTCTGTTTTGAAGTCTGACACCTCCTTCTTGTGCTCACTTTTGCTACCACATTAACCTCTGCAGAGGCTATTCATTAGCTTTGGCTAAATAACTTTTGTAAGGTGCTGTCTCTGGGTTTTGTCACTTCAAAATTTCAGCTGAGCATAAAGAGACAAGCACCTATTGCTTTGGTGGGGGGAATGAAATCAGGGGAAAGATCATACAGCCAAATAGTGGTAAATCACTGACCTGAAGAACGCATAAGCTGTCCGTTTGTGATTGGCATTAATCCAGAAGACTCCTGGAGTGTGTTGAGGATAACTTCCTGGTCCAGGTATGAGACAACCCAACTGGAGGAGAAGCGTTACTGGGCCTGGTGCTCACCAGTGGGGATGAACTCCTTAAAAAGGTTAAGACTGGAGGCAGTCTGGGCTGCAGTGAGCACGCCCTGGCTGAGTTTGTGGTCTCAAGGAATATGGGCCTGGCAAAGAGCAATGTCAGGACCATGACCTTCAAAAGAGTGAAAGTTGGTAAGGAATTGGCTTAAAGGACACACTCAGAGATTGGTGGCCAATGGCTGCGTGTCCAGGTGGAGGCTGGTGATGAGCGGTGTCCCTCAGGAATCCGTCTTGGGACCAGTGCTGTTCAATGTCTTCTTTATCAATGTCATAGACAGTGGGATCAAGTGCACCCTCAGCCAGTCTGAAGATGACACCAAGCTGAGTGGTGCAGTCATACACCAGCAGGAAGGGATGCCATCCAGAGGGACCTGGACAGGCTGGAGAAGTAGGCCCACGTGAACCCAGTGAGGTTCAACAAGTCCAAGTGCAAGGTGCAGCACCTGGGTTGGGGCAATCCCAGCCATGAGCACAGACTGGGAGAAGAGCTCACTGAGAGCAGCCCTGAGGAGAGGGACTTGGGGTTCTGGTGGACAAAAAGCTGGACAGGAGCCGTCAGCGTGTGCCTGCAGCCCAGCAGGCCAACTGCGTCCTGGGCTGCACCACCAGAGGGGTGGGCAGCAGGGGAGGGAGGGCATTGTGCCCCTCTGCTCTGCCCTCGTGAGGCCCCACCTGGAGTGCTGCGTCCAGGGCTGGGCCCAGCACAAGGAGGGTGTGGGGCTGTGAGAGCGGGGCCAGAGGAGGGCCGTGAGGGTGGTCAGGGGGCTGGAGCACCTCTCCTGGGAAGAAAGGCTGAGAGAGCTGCGGCTGTTCAGCCTGAAGAAGAGAAGGTTCCGGGGAGACCTCATGGTGGCCTTTCAGTACTCCCTGCCAGGTGAGGCACTAGAACAGATTGCCCAGAGAAGCTGTGGATGCTGTGGTGTTCAGTGCCAGGTTCAATGGGGCTTTGAGCAACTTGATGTAATGGGTGACATCCCTCCCACGGTGGCGGGGTTGGAATTAGGTGATCTTTAAGGCCCCTTCCAACCTAAGCTGTTCTATGATTCTATGATAAATGGGTCTAAGACATGCCACAGTCAAAGGCTACTCCTCTCCAGCACCTGTGTGTGTGTCCCTATTCATTAATGTCAGTGCAAGCCAGAGACCGTGCAGTTATAAGATTTGTTGCAATTAAAGCCCCATCACAAGCCCTAATGCAAGGGGGAACCATGAATAAACCAAGGGTGCTTTCAGGAGCTGCAATGGTATTTTAACTTGGTGTAAGCAGGTCATGCTACTGCAACCTCTGCCCACAGAAAATCTGATAGAGATTCCTAGACGCTCAGGAAGAGGTATGCCATTTTCATTCCAGCTTCAGCCTCTGATAGAGCCATAAGAATCTAGGTTCATATCTTCTAAGCCTTATCACTAGGTAGAGAAAGTGGAGTGGGAAAGAGAGCCCCTTCCCATTTAATTCTCAGCAGTTGGTACTCTAATCAACTTGCTAACCAGCTTTACATATGCAACTTCAGTGCTTAGCAGTAGATAGATTCACACGTGTAAGGAAGAGAAAAAAATACCAAAAATAGATCACGTTTATAAATTCCAGGCAGATTCCAGTACCAAAATGGAAGCATGGATAAAGTGTCCAGAAACTTAGGAGAAAAAAAAAATCCCTTTGAGTGCTGCTGAAAAAAAAGACTTATAAAGTCTACAGAAGACTTCATTATAGTGTAATCCTTCCATCCCCCAAAACATTTTTAAGCAATCTTCTCTGTTCCTGATTGCCTTTATATTGTCATTGACATTGTGTTGCATTAAGTCAGTCTCTAATATTAGATGCAATTATGATACGTGACATTGAAATCGTGCTTAAAGTAAGATTCCACTTGAAGAAGTCACCTTAAGATCTATGCCTCTGTAAGGCTGTTTATTGCTTTTGTGATTGTGCTATCAAGTATTCTTTCTATACAAATACCAAGGTGCTAACAGCCAGATCCAAAACAGATAAAGAGACAAACTTTTGAGTAACTTGAATTCCAATGTCTGTGGTCAAATTTGTACTCTAGAAACCCTTCAACAGCTGCTTCCTCACCTCAGCTTTGAAATGCACTGCAGCTATGTATTTGCTTGTTTTAACCCCTGTTTTCCCAAAACTACATTCTGCCTTTGCATGTTAGAAGAAATAAGCCCATTAGTGCTAACCACCCTGATGTCCTACAGATACCAATAAAACTAGAAAATTAGATGAGCTATGAGTTTTGTTGGAGCCAAAGTGATTCTGGACCCACAACTGTACATACTGGCATCTCTACAGTTAAGTCCTGTGGAAATTAAGATTTGAAGACATTTGGTGGATTTATCTCTGGATTCTCTGTTAACAGTTTTTTTCCCCAGACTTACCAATCTGGACCACAGCCTGATCTTTCCATCACCCTCACTGACTAATGCTTCTGCGGTCAGATTGCACCATGGGTAACACTGACTTGGGCTTTCTGTCTTGAGCAAATGCCCGTAGCACCGTCTGCCTCATCAGTGGCAACTCACACAACTGTAACTCACTGGCAATTAATCCCACAAGGACTAGGACCTGCCCAATTCAGGGTTAAAACCATGACAGCAATACAGCTAACAGCAGAAAACAAATTTAGAAGGAGAAAAAAAGATCAACAAAAATAGGATGTGACAAGTGCTTATTTACGTAGGCATTTTTTCAGGAGTTGAGCTGCACTTTAATACATAAATGCATTGTACCTTTAGTAAAACCTTCCTCTTGAATAGCTAATAAGTTATATTTAAGTGCTTTCACCAATGAACTGACTTACTTTAGTTACCGTGAAATCATTTTTATTATCCTTCTGTCCAAAAAAGTTGGAGGTAGCTAAAACCACTTTGGTGCACCTCCTGCAAGCTTACGAATTATTGAAGACAGAAGGTAAAGTGGCTGCACCGAGAAAAAGACTGATAGCAAGTGCATTTTCACCATTACTAAGATCGCTTGAAGGGACGACAGGAGTCCCGAAAACATCTGCAGGATTGTATGCTTAATGAAGGGGGTGGTGGAAAACACCTAAGCTGACTCACCAAAGGGTGAAATCTTTCGTTGTGCAGTATCAGCATATGAAGATGCCAACCAAGCATGTAAGCACGTTGCAGATGTTGCTCTGTAGCACAGCACCTGGCTCTCTCTCAGGTATTTCAGACCCCATGGTATCTATGTTCTGTTCAGAGCGATGTTGGCTGGTGGTTAAATCACGTACTCAGATCAGCAACAACGTAACCAATTCTCAAATGGGGATCCTGCTGCTTCTTCCCTGGCTGCGGCTAAAGAAAGCCTAACTGGGAATCTTGTATCCCTCTACTTAATTCAGGCAACCTGTGCTGCTGTCAGTAACCTCAGCACTCAGATCTTTAAGCCTCTCTTAGCTGATCAATTTGTCCCCTACAGCAATGCATACCGCAGTAATTCCCACTGACGCCAGCCAGAGAAGCACTGAACAATTACGGGCTGGCCGGTTGCTGAACCCACTAACAAGGTACTCATGATTTGAGGAGATTTCTGTCTGTTTAGGCTACTGGCAGTTTTACAAGGCTGATAGCGTTGCTCTCAGCCCAGTGGAGACTGGAAGGCTTACCCCCTCCTGGTATTAAGGACAAAGGACTGACCTGACCAGCCACACCAACACTGGGGTCAGTCTTCACCAGTACCACCAAGGAGTTGTATCACAGTACCAAGCTTCAGCTCCTCTGCAGCTCTCCAAACATTCACGACTTTTAACTACGGTTCTAAGCTCACACTAGGCCACAAATGTTGTACTTTGGACTTCACAAAAAGAAGTGGAAAAAAAAAACTATCCACAGATATTGTTACAGGGTACTTCCCAGATAAGATGGTTGTACAATTATACGTCTGCCATAGGATAGGGTAACAGAGGTTGAGAGGGACCTAAGGAGATCCCTAGTCTGTCTGTTGCTCAGAATAGAGGTGCAGCATCTGGATGTGCTTGGCTGAGTAGATGGGAAGAGATACTTCTGGCAACCAAGTGACCATGCTCCTGTCCATACTACCGTGAGGCTGCTGTCCTCCTTTGCTGCTGGCTCATGACCTCGTTGTCCTCCAGGTGTTGTCCTTCCAGCAGAGCTGCTCCCCAACCAAGCCGTGCACTGCCCATAGCGCTGTGAGGGGCTCTTCCTCCCCAGGTGCCGGGCCATCTGTGTCCTTGCCAAATTGCACGAAGGGTTTCTAGTAGCCCCTTCCTGCAGCCCACCCATGGCCCCTGAAGGTCAGCCCTGCCCTTGAGAATTGACTGGTTCCTGCAGTTTGGTGTCATCTGCAAATTCGATGCTAACCAACTTTTTTACCCATGGAATTGCTCAGTGGATTTTTGTTGAGGTTTCTCGCATCATATATTATTCACTACAGTGTTTGGGAACTCCACCATTCTTTGTAAGACAAGCTTCTCACTCACCTACCAGCACGTAATGAACACGCACAGTGCCCACGTCAATTCCAATGGGCAGGAAAAACCACTATATCCAGAAACAGGCTTCATGTGATGTTTAAATCAAACATCCATTTCAGAGAGGAATCATTCTGGAGAGGAACTTCTCAACTATTTAAAACTGGAGTTTATTACATGTAATATCTGCTATATTTAAAAAACTAATTAACCTCTCCTTGTATAAGTTAGTATACAAATAAGGAAACCGTAATAGCACAGTAGGTGGTTTTTAATGTCATATCAAGCTGTACAGCAATTATTCTGTGTACTATGACTACCTCCTGAAGAATCTTAAGAATGTTCATGTGATGGGGTTACCACTGTCAAAGTGATATTCCTTATTCTAAATATAGTTTGGTTAGTTCTTAGTATTAAATGAAGTATGCTTATTGCTATCTTGGCTAATAATTCAGGTTACTCATTAGAGAGGAGTTTCTCACCTCATGGTTCCTGGATCACCAACAGTCAGTAAGACTGACCTAAAATTCCCTCCCTAGTAGTATTCAGTGCCCTGAGCAAGTGAACAAACGTATAAAATGGGAGAAAGTCCAAATAATATATTTACATGAAGTTTTAAGTATTTGCAAATTTAATTTTTTATTTGGCAACAAAGCTCTACTTTTTTTTTTTTGTTTTCCAGAAACTTTGCTATTCTGTTTATTTAAAAAGGGTTGGGAACATGCATCTGAAAAGGAAAAAAAAAAAAAAAGCTTATATAGAGTTACAGTATTTGGGGGGAGGCAGAAACAGTGCCATAATTTCTTTGAAAGACTTAACCACATTAAGTATGTGCTCGTATCAGAGCAAAACTGGGTAGAAAGAAACTGAATATGGGTGGTGATTTTTTTTTTTTAAAAAAAGGCTTCATCTTTATGCAACAATAATTGAGATTTGCAACTTACAATGGCATTTTTATTTTTGTTTTTTTTGTCTTTAAAAAAAATGAGAGGAATTGCATGTACCAGGGAAGATGAAAGTTTTTCTCACTCTCAAATAACATTAACCTGATTTGAAAAATGAATACAGTCAAAAAAAAAGAAAAATATTTTTAAAAGTGCACTGCACTATTGGTGCACAATTCCTTAGAGGATCTTGAGAAGCGGCACGTGCATATACACACGTGTGTTTATACATACTGCATATACACACGTGTGTTTATACATACATGTACATATGCACACATTCTGTCACTTGACAGCAGTTGTTGAAATGACAAAGTTCAAAGTCCCAAGATTGTGCTGGATTCACCAATTCACACATAAGTATGTCTTGGCAACCTCCATGCCAAAAGCTGTGTTGATGACCCAAGGAAAATGTTAATTTTATCACCATTCAACTAAAAAGTTCTGGAGGCTACAGATGGAAATTTACTGCCAGTCTACTGTGCTGCTTGTCAAGGATGGAAGGACAGACAAACTCACATGAGTGTGATTTAAAGGAAAGATCCTAAAGCCCAATAAGTAGGAAGTGATGCTCCTGAAGAAGTTAACAATACTTTAGATTGTGAACATCTTCGGGAAGAAGTGAGGACTGGAGCTCACTACTCTGTTCCTTGGATCTTGCAGACTTCATGCTTTTTCTGTTCTGCAGAGAGACACAACTTCAGCAATAAGTGGGACAAGCACCATCACCTCCCCTGCCCAGCCTAATCACCAGCTTCATCTGAGTACCAGGACAGACACGAGGATTATCACACCAAGGCTGAAGGCACATTGCCTTCTGTAATGCCCTAACCACAGCTACTGGACCAGGTTTTTCAGGGAATTTAGACAACAGACACCACATCTGTGGATTAAGTGTGAGAAGAGCATTAAGATAAGCAAAGACCTGGCAAGATGGAAGCAGTCTGATATCTGTGCAGAAGCAAAAATTTAAGCATACAAGAGCACAAATTTTTACTTCTAAAATTCCAAAGAGATCAAGCAAAGGTTTTGTGAATTGTACCCTTGTGCTTGTATGTCTTGATTCTACCCAAGTCCCATTTTAGGCCAGTAAAGGTTTGCAAATTGCACTCTTGCAGTCAGATGACCAGATTTCACCAAGTCTTTCTGTGAATTTATGCCTCCTGTGGCAAGGGCAAAGGAAAGAATGATATTTCAGATTAAACTCGCATGGATTAAGAGCAAAAACCAGGCAGATGAGCAATCTGTTCTTCGTAAGTAAAATGGGAATCACCTGCAACAATGACAAACGAATGCACTCAGTCCTGTCTTGCTTCTAAAGTGATTATCATGTGAGGAGAAAACTACCTGGGAACTCCCAAGCTAAGAATTTATAGATACATACTTTTTGAGCATTAAAACACACATTAAAATTATTTTACTTGTTGCTGGAGTTACAGATGAAATTTCATCAGAATAAGTCAAATTCTATGCAGTTTTCTTACACAGATAACTTTGGCATCTGACAAAGTAGTCTCAAGAGGCTGAATATTTTTAAGGTTAAATTCATGTAAGGCTATGCTACTAAAGAAGTAGTGTCTTGTTCTTCCTAGTCCAGCTGAGGATGAAAATACCAAGCACAGGTGCTGTTCTGCATGGCAGTCTGTGTGAGCGTCCTCCGAGGACATTCCTTAGCCTGCACAATTTACAGTCAGTGACAAGAAATTGAACAGTATTTACATGATTTGCTTGACTACATCTTTCCTTTTACTGTCCTATCTTCATCCTCCCAAACATCATTTGGTAGGTAAAACATAAGCTTTGCCAGTGACCCGACAAGGAAAAAATTAGTTGCTTCCATGGATATTTATGCTATTGCATGTGTGACGTTACAGTACTGGACATACAGCTATTATGCTTTTACCACCACCATTCATTAGCTTCACTCATTTTATGGCATCTTCCAGAGACACTACTGGCCAAAGTTAATATGTCAAATTTGTTAATTTGTCATTAGTCTGCCCTGAAAAGAGGGAGAAAGCAGAACTAGAACTTGGATCTTTTCTTTTTAAATCAAGGACGACAACCTCTATCATAACTGAATATCAGAAAAAAAAAGGCTGCTTCCAAAATAATCAGATATGAATAATGAGATCAGGAAGAAAAGAATCAACACAACCATCTGACAAAAATAAACACTGTACTTCCTACAAAGATATGGGATGTTAATTTTTAAGAACAGAACTAGATTAGCCATCTTCAGTGAGTTTGTTTAAATTGATACTTTAGCTATTTATACCTCATTTTACTCAGCAACAAGAAAAGGCAATCACATGAAAAGATCAGCTAGTCAGTTCAAAATCATTAGAAGGAATATTTTTGCTACCTACCATACTCAGCAACTTTGGTTTGGGGGCAATGACTCAGATCACCTACGCTCATTCATAAAATTAGGGACAATCCCACCTCTTTCTTCCCAAAAACCTGCAAAAAACTCCCCCCCCCCCCCCCCCCTCCATACATACTGAAATACTAATGAAACGAATAACTAATCTTAAATAAGCAATAATGAGTGGCTACTCCTTCAAGAAAAATTAGTTAGGGATACTGCATGGGAATAAAGCAGCCTCTTGTACGGGAGCATTAAATGACAGAACTGTAGTACACAGTGTATGCCTATTACCATTCTCCCTGCAGCCTTTTTTGCTTTATCCAGTCAAGATACAATATGCATGTCCACTCCAATTATCAAAAAGTCTCCAAATCACCTCAATTTAGCATTTGCTGTCAGAGTCAACTTAAACTTTTTCATCTCTCCTTAATAAAAGAAAGGGAATTGTGATAAAACAGGAGGAACCTGATATATTAAAACCAAACCAAAACAATAACACAAGGTCATCATATTCTTTCATCCTTTCAAGGAAATATCCAAATAATATGGCTATCCACCATTGGGTGGGCAGGCATTTTTATGTTCTGGTGTATAGTATGTAGCTGTATGCTTTAATTATTTAACTGCTCTTATCCACTTTCCTCCAGCTAAATATCAGAGGGAATGGGAGTATCTAAATTTTATATCTGTAGCACTTCAATGAGTTGTTTGTTGTACCTAAAATAATGAGTATGAATGGATAGTAGGAAGTTTTTCAGTTTTATACTGAATCCACTAGACTGCTGTCTCATCTCATCTTTGTCCTCTTAAGAGAGCTAATTCATCTGCAGCCAACTTACTGGTAGGAATTTGCAGCAGCCAATAGTGTCTCAAATAGCATCTTCTCACAGCTGTCAATTAAAAATTGTTCTCTTTAGTCAGAGATTCATTGGCTTCAGTATTCCCAGAAACCAGCACTAAGTTGCTGCATAAGAAAGTATGTACAATACTTTGGGAAATGGAGCATAATGCAGAGATGTGAGAATTACTGGAGACCTAACCCAGAAAGTCTACACAAAGCAATAAGCAAAGCAACTGCCATCAGGCATCCAGACATGTTTGTTCCCTGCTGTATCAATCCTGCTCCAGGCTGATATGACTGGACTGACCTACACAACAAAGAGTAAAAATCCATCTGACTCCACACCATGCAGACCTACCTCCTTTGCTTCCACTGCCATGAAAACCCCCAAGTACCCCAGCTTCTACAGACTTGCCCCCTGCAAATTCAACTAAAACTATGTTCCAATAATTATTTGACATTTTCAAGGATTTTTTTTTTAATATGCAAAAGAACTAACCAAAACACAGAGTCTTCCTTCATATCTACGCCCCATATATAAAGCTAATGGAAAGTACAGTCTCTACTCCCATTGAATCACAGAACCATTAGGGTTGGACAAGACCTCCAAGATCATCTGGTCCAACCATCCCCTACCACCAGTGTCACCCACTAAACCATGTCCCTACGCACCCCGCCCAACCTTTCCTTGAACACCCCCAAGGATGGTGACTCCACCACCTCCCTGGGCAACCCGTCCCAGTGCCTGACTGCTCTTTCTGAGAAGAAATGTCTCCTCATTTCCAACCTGAACCTCCCCTGGCGCAACTTGAGGCCGTTCCCTCTAGTCCTATCACTGGTTACCTGTGAGAAGAGGCCGACCCCCAGCTCCCCACACCTTCCTTTCAGGTAGCTGTAGAGAGCAATGAGGTCTCCCCTGAGCCTCCTCTTCCCCATACTAAACAACCCCAGTTCCATTACTCATCCCCTCCCCTGAGTTGCACCACTGAAACTGCACTCATCAATAAACCCTACCATTTCACAGAGGAATGGATTCAGTTGTAAGGTAATGATGAAAACTTGCCGTATGGGATTTGTCATGTTTCCAGTGACCAAACACAGTGTCATGGATTTTCTCACAACAGTTGTCTTCAACAGTGAAGGAGAAGTCTATATTTAAGACCTTTTTCAATTTTAAGAAGGTCCAAGAGTTTCATATAAGTAACTACTTCAGAAGAAAAACACATTAAGAGAATTTTCAAAGCTTGTAATGTATCATAATTCAGTAAAAAATACACTAAATCTTAAACGTAACTGTAATAGAATTGTTTGCTTTTAAATAGTCTTACACCTTTAATTCTGACAATAAATATAAACATTCAGTGCAGTGTTAAGAAACCGTGCAGAACAAGTAGATGTACTTGTAGCTGCACACAATGAATCTATTGAATCTTCCACAGAAAGACGTGTAAAAGTTGATTTTCTTTTTTTTTTGGATCTCCTTTGATGCAAGGCTTAGGATTTCAATTTTTGGCACTGGATTCCAGCAAGTCTTTTGCTTCATTTATTTTTGTTGCTAAGTAAGGTGATCCACCTGAGAAGAAAAAAAGGTAAAGGATTACCATTTACACATCAGTATCAACTGCTTTACTTACAGAATCCCCTTATTACTTGCTTTTATTAGCTCCCCTTCCTAAGTAGATCCTTCTCATACAACTGATTAAAAAAATGACACTGATATGAAGAAAACTAATTGATACGGGAACATGAAGAATGTAATCAAAACTGAAGTCACTGAAGAATAAAGCTAAACAATTTGTCTCCTAAAGAAGTCTGAAATCTAAAACCATTTCACACTGGTGTGATTTAGACTTGCAATGCAGTTTTGCTGCAAATGTATGCAAGGTCAGCTGTCTCAAACATTCATCTAAAGCTAATAGCTATTATGCCAACCCACCCCAAAAACTAAGAGGCAAAATTTTATAAATAATTTTGACAAAATCATTAAACATGTGCACACACACACACACACACACCAAGCCTCTGCTATTCTAGATGCCCAGAATTACCAGGCAGAAACTGTCACATTAAAGCTATTTAAACATGGTACGCCTTCTAACTTCTAGTCCTGAACACTGTCATTGCTTTACGCTCCATCTAACAATTTGATTACAGTTCAGCAATCTTTTTGTGTTTGTTTTTTTACTCTCCCCCTGAGTGCCAACCATCTGCCTACAGTCACTGAAAACAGCATTACGAGGTCTGTATCAGTAACTTGCCATTTACTAGAATACACCTATATATTTTTTTAATGTAAAAATGTGATTCCAGCAGTACTATTCAGCATATCGAACAGCCTTTTCCAAGGCATCTGTTCAATCATAATTTTTCATTCATCATAAAAGACAGTGATAGAAGAAACAGAGAAGTAGTAGCAGTAAACATGTGTAAACAAAAACAAAAAGCCATTCCTGCAGCAATCCAGATCATTATAAAGTCAGTGCATGGTCTAATAAAACAAGTGGAAAAAATAATGGAGTTCAAGTCTCTTGCTCATGTTTTGGTTTTGTTTGAATGTAGTCCTAATAGCTAAAACACATTTGAGCAAAGTGAGGCAGGGAAGGGTAGAGAATCGAAATATAAAAACTAAAAACTAAAACTAATAATAATAAAAGAATTGTCTTTCTACCCAGGATTTGCTACATTGGTTGAGTATTGCTTCTTTCAAAGAGTAGACAAGAAGATAAACAGTAAAGACTATAAACTGCAATAAACAAGGTATCCAAAATATTTTTAACTTCGCCTTTTATCTTTGTCTTTCGTTTACTACATAACTACAGTGCAAGATCTTAAATTCCAATCTGCTAGAAGTGTTTTCACTACATTTACATCCTTGAGTGCCATATTAATTTTGTAGCCCTCCAATGAGAGAAAATTCAATCTCATGATTGCCTAAGTGTTTGTTTATAATTAAGGCAAGTCCAAAAGACTTATCTCTTCCTCTGTTTCTGTCAGCAAGTATTCTTTCATAAGATTATTAACTGATAAAAAATAACATACAATATATAAACATAAAAACACTTTTAAACTGAACTAAGTAAAGGTTAATAAGCAACCACTTTAGTACTGCTCACTGGGGATGTTATTATGCAAACTTCTATATATTTCTTATTTATTTCTAATCATGTTCTCTTCAACGTTTTGAGTCTCAGATAACATGTAACTTAAAAACTGTATTTACTGCTCTTTCTTCAAACAACTCCAGCTGGTAAAACATTATTTTGGAATAACACTCTAATGCTGGATATTATTTTTAAAAGCACATCTGTGCTACCAGAGCCAGAAGAAATCAAGATACATACATGTGCGAACAAATCTCTCTGTGATGCCATACGTTCAAGATCACTCCAGGCCTTAGCTCTGCAGCTGAAGACATTAGACAACATTTTTCTTTTTGGCCATGCCGGAAGAGCTGCAGGGGCAGCAAGGAGGCACAAATCCCTTCAACTGGTGTTCCTACTGTGAAAATGCTCCATCCTAATAGCGCACAGGAGGCCTCACTACATCCATCGGAACCTGCATTGTGCCCAGCTGCAGGTGCATTATGCTGTAAGAGCCGTCGGTTAAAAAGTATGATCTTTGTAACGGGAACTGCCTCCTTAGGGCTACTCAACACCCACATGGAGATTCATGGTTCTGGCTCAAGTCTCTGAATACTGCTACAATAAAACTTTGAAATTTATTATTAAAATCTTTTGACCTCCTGGGTACTCTAGCAGTTAAGAGGCATTTGACCATCATGATGTATTAAAAACGCAAAAGATAAACTAGAAAAGAAATTATATTTATGCAGCTTGTACATTACAAAAAAAGTGTAAAAAATGAAAGCATGACATCGAATAAGCAGGACGACTTCAGAATTAAATTGAGGGATGAAGACATTAAAGAAAAGCATTGACTAAACACTTCACATGGCCAGTGGTCAGTTATTTTTCCCATTTTCTTAAAATGGGGTGCAGGCAGGGAGCCCTGTAATTCTGTCAAGAAGATGTAAAAAAAAAAACCCTCTGATTTCCCCTTTTGACTTCTGAAATACAGTGCAACTCTTCACCATCTGTTATTTTAAAGTCGAAACAGCAATGAACATATGGGCTTTCTTTCTCAACCAGCTGTAGTGTAGTTAAAGTTATAATAATAGCCTTTCTGTAAGATAAATTTACATTAAAAACCTGGCCAGTAAAGCAACAGTGCCCAGCTTTACATTTTTTCCAAGTGAATTCAAGGAAGCCTGAAATTCAAAAATGATATACTTAGTGCCTGCAGAACATTTCCCCACAGAAAGTTACTTTTGTACACGTGACTGATCCATCCCATTTCAATACAGGAACAGGAGTTTAATATAAAAATGTTGTAGCTCATTTTTCCTTATTTTGCAGAAGGGTTGTTTTTTTTTTTTCTTCTTGTAAACCAGTGTGGAGCACTGTTACACAAGCTTATAGTTTTATCTGAAATAGCACAAGACAAGAAAACCTTAAAGAAAGCTGAGCAACTTACTAAAGATGTAGTTCATAAAGTCTGGAAATCAGTCTAGTTTATCTGAGATAAAATGCACAGAAGCTTAAGTCTATAAATAAACTTCATACAGTGTGGTTGTTTATACAATCAGTAAACTGAAGAGATCTCATTTAAGCCTCTTCCTTTCCAGCTTTGATTAAAAAAAGAAAAAGAAAAAGAAAAAAGAATTACTTACCTTTATCAGGATGATTCAAAATCATGATTCTTCTATGGGCTGTTCTGATTTTGGCCTTGCCAGCAGATGGACTGCAAAAATAAATTGAAGTGCTTACTATAAATGCCACTGCATTCAGGCTGTAAATTAACAGTTTATACTGGCTTCAAAAATAATTAAAACTTGAGATTTTCACCATCTTGTGGACGAAACATAAAATTGCATCTTTGAGGAAACTTAACAAAAGACATGCAAGATACTGGGAAGGACATTTTAAAAAAAGCCTGTGTATTTGACACATACAAACATCCTTCATCCTTTTTCCTTTTTTTTTCAAACTCAATACACCCACAGTGATTTAAAATACATAATTCAGGAGGAAATAAAAAAGCAGCTTTAGGTGTATCTAGTTGGTATTCTTATCATCAGATGCAGAAAAAATATTTTTTCCTCCTAGAAAAGAGGTATTTATATGACCAATGACAAAACAACAAATATTAAATATTATCATATTTTTTCTACTGTAAATATTTTTATAGTTGCTATAAATACTCTCTGTTGGAGCCTGGTGAAAAAATGTATTTGTTATTTTTGCAAAGCTGTTCAATACGTTGCATTTACGGACATGTTGATTTACAAGAGCTACATAATGCTGTTTCCTTCAATGACAGATACATAAAATATGTACTTCAACTAAATTAAATATGTACCTTACCAGACAAATAACCACTTATGGATGCAGTATGCCAGCACAGTAGACTCTGGTATGCAAAAGGACAGTTTAAATGGTTTAGTTTTTCGTAATTTGTTAGCATGCAGAAACGAAGCAATATTTTCCACTTCAGGTAGCTTCTTAATCAGCGATGATTCAATTAATCTTTTTGTAGATACAGTCTGAACGCAAGTTATCAGCCTAACTACGCTCCCGAGGTAAACAACCTCAAATTATTACTCTGTCACAGGGAAATTAGTGTATGTTACAAAAATAGTTCACAGAACTGTGTAAGAAAAGAACATTTCAGTGGAACAAAGTAATCCAGAAAGTAAGAATTAACCAGAGGGTGAAGCGCCTGGAACTACAAAAATGATTTATTATCAGATAGCTAAAAATAAGATGCCCATATTTTTACTTGTGCATCTGTTGCTTAATGTTGTAATAATAGTTTTATATCATAATAATATAAAGGGAAGTTGATATAGCACATTTAGAAATTCAAATGGCTAACTGGAAAAGTTGCTGCTGCCTATTATGGAAAATCACGCAGTTTTGTTCTAACAAGCAACTGAAAATGTGGTGTTTGTATCTCATAAACTAATGAAATTTGACATTGTCTTATCTGGCTATAAAGACTTATATATAAAGGATTAATTGCTATCAGAAAAAAAAAACCTAATGTCAAAAATCTAATTTTCATTGAACTGGTACAACCTCACAACCTGAGTCAACCCAACACCACCTCCTAACCTCCCTGACTTCCTCTGGCTGAAAAGTCTATCCCCAGGAACACTGGGAACACTTTTAAGGGCAGGGCTGACCTTCAGGGGCCCTGGGTGGGCTGCAGGAAGGGGCTACCAGGAACCCTTCATGCAATTCAGCAAGGACACAGATGCAGAGCCCGGCACCTGGCGGGGATGAGCCCTTCACAGTGCTATGGGCACTGCACAGCCGGGCTGGGGAGCAGCTCTGCTGGAAGGACGACACCTGGAGGACAACGAGGTCATGAGACAGCAGCAAAGGAGGACAGCAGCCTCATGGCAGTATGGACAGGAGCATGGTCACTTGGTTGCCAGAAGTATCTCTTCCCATCTACTCAGCCAAGCACATGAAGCGTCCAAGAAGGCCAATGGAATCCTGGCTTGTATCAGGAATAGCGTAGCCAGCAGGAGCAGGGAGGTGATAGTCCCCCTGTACTCAGCTTTGGTGAGGCCGCACCTCGAGTACTGTGTTCAGTTTTGGGCCCCTCACTACAAGAAGGACATCGAGGTGCTCGAGAGTGTTCAGAGAAGGGCAACAAAACTGGTGAGGGGTCTGGAGCACAGGTCTTACGAGGAGCAGCTGAGGGAGCTGGGGGTGTTTAGTCTGGAGAAGAGGAGGCTCAGGGCACTCAGGGCACCTCACCGCACTCTACAACTTCTTGAAGGGACGTTGTGATGAGGAGGGGGTCGGCCTCTTCTCCCAGGTAATTAATGATAAGACTTGAGGAAATGGCCACAAATTGTGCCTGGGGAGATTTAGATTAGCTATCAGGAAAAACTCTCTCTCTCACAGAGTGGTCAGGCACTGGAACAACCTGCCCAGGGAGGTGGTGGAGTCACCCATCTCTCACGGTGTTCAAGAAGCATCTGGACAAGCTGATAGGAGATACGATTTAGTAGCTTAGTGGGTAGTATTGGTGATAGGAGGACAGCTGGGCTAAATGATCTTGTAGGTTCTTTCCAACCTTGTGTTTCCATGATTCTATGATTCTGTCACATCCAGATGCTGCACCCCTGCACAGAGCAGATGTAGAGCAACCAGAGCAGGTTCAGGAAAGGCCCCACCTTGCTCAGGGGCTGGAGCATTTGCCTTGTGAGAAGGGGCTGAGGGAATGGGGCTTGTTCAGCCTGGAAAAAGCAGCCCCTCAGTGCCTACACAGAGATAGGGAAGAGTACGGGTCCAGGCCCTCCACAGGGACTCATGGTGGGAAGGTGAGAGAAAATGGGCGAGAAGTGAGATGAGAGGTTTGGACCGGACACGATACTTTCTGCTCAACCAGGACAGCCCAACAGTGACACAGGTTGCCCAGAGCATCTTTGAAGACCCTCTGGGTAAAGAGCTGAGCAACCTTGTTTTGAGCAACAGAAAGGACTAGAGAGCTCCTGAGGTCTCTCCCAACTTGAGTGGCCTTACAATCATACAATATACCTATGTTTACAATGAAAAATAAAACACAAGGAAAAAAAAAAAGAATCAAAACTACCGAATCTTAAATACTGTTTATTTAGTGCATGTTCTTTTACGTAACCTTTAAAAAAAAAAGCTGTTAAGTGATTCATGTTTTAAAAATCACAACAAACATTTTCAACTAATGCATAATTATCGTAATTCACTTTGTACATTAACAAACACTTTCTTTGGAAAGAAATATTTTGCATCTCTTTCCGTGGAAGAAATGGTATGGTATAGATAATTTTATTAATTTTTATCTAGAATTTTAACTTACAATTTTCATCAGACATTTTCTAACTTCAGAAATTCAGCAGCAGGGATTTGATAGTAGTAAGCCATTATACTTAAGACGTCCATAGGCAAAATTATTTTATACTGGCAAATCTAATGTTTGGATAACACTCCTAACATTTTCACTTTCTATCTCATCTCAGACATTTCCCCATCTCTCCCACCAGCAGTTCCTCCTAGAGGGTATATAGCTGTTAAAAATTATTGCCATTTTGTACTGAATTTCAGTAATCTGTTCTGCTTAATAATAAAACTTGAAAATAGTTGGTATTTTTAGTACAGTACTCTGTAGCTTTGGATACATTTTACATAGTTTAAATATAAACAATGCACATACATGTTTCTGTTGAAAACCTTGCAATCTTAGAAAATGTCTATTGGAGTATAATATCTGGAATGTGTAAAGAGCCAATGTATTTGAAATGTAAAAGCTGCCATTGTATGTTCACCTTTATCATGCCTCTTTATTTACAGAGTGCCCACATACATACTGAGCACTTAAAATAATGAAAAAAGTCTCTGCCCCCAAATTTAACATGACTTGGAAGCGAAGACACAGAAGACAAAAGCTACAAAAATAAGATCAATGCCCAGGCAAAAATCTAGTTTATTCATAGCTTGGCAGTTTCCATAATACTTTAAAACACACTCGTTTTTTTTAAATGGCACCTTTATACATACTGAGTAATACTGAGTTAAAAACTGGTCTATGAAGGTGTTTTCAAACAATGTGAAAGCTTCCTATAAAGGTATTAGCCATGCAGCTACACAATTAAAGGCTCAATTCTTTAAACATTAAGAACATTCCTTATATCTGATTAAGAATGGTATTTGCAAGCCTGAGCCCAAACACATCAAGCAGTGTCACTGTTCCCTGTGCAGACTCAAGCTATTAAAATAAAAAATTAATCAGGGACTGACTTCAGATGTGAAGAAACTTCAGGCATGTACATGAGCAGTGTTCAGACTAAGCATTACCACTGTAAACAGACTTTAATGAGCTGCAGTGTGCTACTCTGCAACACGACTGAATCTGCCCTTATAAAGTAAGTGAAAATGTAAATACATTATCAAACATAAAGGTCAAAGGAAATATTTCTGAGTAGCATTCATATAAATCTCCTGTTCAGTGTTCAAGCACAAAATATTTCAAATGTAGTTTTTTATTTTACAAATTCTTGAAATGAATGCTACATCTCCATGATTTCCATTATGTTAGAAGTAAACACAAATAGCACACGAACAAGATTCTAAGTCTCAATTTTCACCACCTGAAATAATTTCTTCTGGAGATAATTAAAACCATCCTCTTTATTTTTCCTAATCTTAGAATTCAGAACTAATCTAAACCAGAAATAGGATATCTACTACCTAAGGTCAGATCTGCTCCTCTCATCTGGAGAGCCTTTAAACTCACCATTTGCTTTACAGAACCTGCTAAAACATGTCCTACCACTGGCCAACCACGTTTCTGAAAAAAAATCCACTTGAAAATCCATTGATTCCTCAGCCTGGAAATGACTTGCTATACCCACTCTAAATGACAAGTCTCTCAATGTACTTTTTGTTTGGAGTATGCTGTAACTCTTAATCCATACAAACTGAAGAGTAGGGAGAAGAAAAAAAATACTGACAAAAAAAAGAGCAAAATTGATTTGTTTTCCTTATTTATCAATATAATCTACAATATTGCTCATATCAGGGTTTTTATTGGAAACCAAGCCATGTGATTGCACTAATTAGCACAGTATGTGCTATTCTGATTATTTTAAGAGCACTAATTCTCCAATGCAGTATGTTGCCATACCTTCAAGCCAAACGTAAGTCGCATGTTCCATCACTATTTTATTATTTGCTTTCTAGCTTAAACAGAATATTAGAATGGTTTAAGCCATTAGGTGTCTTTAAAAAAAATACATGGTTTTGGCCGGAGTATTCCACATTCTTTCAACATGCATTTTCTTCATTCACTCAACAAACAAAAACACATTAATGCAACACACCTACCTTACACCTAAAATAAGACTTGCTTCTCGCCTACTCATTTTCTGTTCAAATCCTCCTTTATAGTAGGATGAAAGACTCTAAGAAGAAAAAAGACAAAACCAGCAATAATTAGTTTCATATACAAGGTGCCAGGACCTAAATCCTATTTATTTGACCCCAGTCAGAGCATAACATTCATCTATAATTTATTTTGAAGGCATGGAGTGAGTAGAAACCAGATAATATGAAAGGACTTCTCCTGGGTGTTAACACATACAAAAGCCAACTTAAAAATAGCTATCTGTGTTTTTACAATCTTCTACTACTAATAGAAGATATTAATAGCTACAACCATTAAAATCCTGCCTTCAGGCAAAACAGTCCAGAATCTAAGTACATGCTAGTATAAAGCAGTACACTGCCTGTGTTTGGGGAGGAAGGGAAGGGAAAGGAGGAAAGTTGTTTAGAATAGTACTGGATGCACTGAAATGGAAAATGGCAAGAGTCACAACATTCTGGCATCCAAGGAATTATGGATGATCACTCTGAATTCCACATATTTCTACAAAGAAAGTAGGTATAAGCTATAATAAAACGATAAGAATGATAAATATAATAAACTGATGAGTCAATTTTTTTATATGAATCAATGTTACTTAAAAAAATATATCAAAGAATTATTTGAAGAAACCCTGAAAAAAAAAAAAGAGAAAAGGTTTAGAAAAAACTGCAAGCTCTATTTCAGGAAATCACTGTGCTGGAGAAGACGGGAAAGTAGCAGAGTACATGGGAAAACACTAGCCAGGTTTTTCCTTTATATCCTTCCCTAGACACTGATGACTGATCAAGATTGGAAACAGGATTTGGGGTTAGTTTTTCATAAAAAACTCACTAGCATGTGCGACTTTAGCCACTGTTTTAAGACAAAAGTAAGAAAAAAAAAGGAAAAGAACATTAAAGAAGAGATAGAGATGAGAGTAAATCATTGCAACAATTAATTGTCATAGGGAATAGGTTGAAAGTATACTTGTCAACTGTAAATACATTTTAAAATAAATTTTTAAACAGTTACTGAACCACAAGGATGGTTAGCAATGATTTCCTCAATGTAAATGTTTCTTACAGAAGAATTAGGGATAGCCCACTGCTATACAAATAACAGTCCCAGAGGCAACAGACACAGCTCCAAGACAGCCTGCCTCTGGGAATTGGCACACAGTGCCAACTGAATCTGCACTCAACAAGACTGAAGTTTTTTTTTCCTCAGTGCAAACCCTATCATCTAGGGAAAAATAAGCTTCTTTTGCTGCTGTCAAAGGGAAGTCTGGCCTGAGAGCTGAGATTACTTTTTAAATGTTCCTTTTACCCCCCAGTAAACATGTGCCTGGCCCTTAATAAAACACTTTTCTCACTAGCTACACTAAATATATCCATTCATATCCAGCAAGAATTTTGCCTTACGTTTATAGATATTCTCTCTCAAGTAATTTCAAATGCATTAAAGCATTTATAAGGCTCTGTCTATGATATCTAAATAAAGCCTTTAATTAAGGTTGGGAACGACATTCACCCAAAAGCATGGTTCAGAAATAATCACCTATTGCCACCGGTACAGAACGTCTCTGAAGGCAGCAATACCCTCGTGTAGCCAGGAAGTCTCACACAGCCACAGGAAAGATATATATATACATTATTTTTTTGTCAACTTTTTTTGTGCTGCTATAATCTGTAGCAAATCTTACTTTTCTGCTTCCCACCCCACTCAAAACATACATGAAATTACCACCACTGTAACACTCTGGTTATCAAAACCAAAGCAACTGCAGGCATGCCATGCCTACAACAAAAATCTGTTGATGAACCACTGCTACAGCTGTAGGGTAACACAAAGCAGGTCTGTCATAGTGCACAGCAACATTAGAGGTTACAGTACACAGGGAACACAAATGGTTTCTCCAGTCCAAGAGGAAATTATTCTAATGATTTAATGGTCACCAGGTAACATCCTTGAGGAGGTAAACGTGCCCAGAAATTTGCAAGGACATCGAAGAATTACTACAGCCATGAGAAAAGAAAAAAGCATGCTTTAATGCCCTGTGAAATATTTTCCAGAACTTCTTACAAAGAAACTTAAATACAGATGGATTACTGAAAAGGTTAATTCTTCAACCCCAGCATACAGCTCTAACAATTGGACACTGATTCATGTACAGAAAAGCAATATTTGAATTCTCTCTAATAAAGCTCCTCTCTGTTCTTGGTAGATTTCATCTAAAATAGCTCATTTGAAATCAGGGAATAGAGAGAGAGATGGCTATAGGCTTAAATTCAGAAATATTTTTTCATGTTTTTAAAGCACTTTTCCTTGACATTGCTCCAACCTCAGGAAGCCTTGATTTGGTTCACTTCCAAGAGAAATCAAAAAAGAAATTCTGTTGTCTATGTCCTTTGGCACATAAACAAATAGGAACCTTCAAAAACACTGTGTGCAAGTGGGCATCAGGAAAAAGTATATTCTTCTCAGAAATGAAGCACAGGGCAAGAATAATCATTTTGTTAAATTAAAGTATTGAACCTAAACAGAATTTAAAGCAAAAGGAAATTAGACATCGAAGCCACTGTTCCTCTTGGTTAGAATATGGGGAAGAAGCATTAAGTCTTCATTTTAGGAAACATCTTGGCAAATTTCTAGTTCCCATATAAAACAACTTTTCCACGCTATTGAAATTAAAACTAAGAAAAAATGCTTTCTTTTCTAAGTAATGACTACAGTGAATGAAAAAATACTCAGGTATTTTTCTGTTAAGAGAACTTTCTGATGTGTAGATAGTTCCAGACACTTTATTATTTATTAACTCTGGCTATTGCAGAAAAATTTTATACTGGAAGAATCACTAAGATGAGCTCTCCGTTTCTTCATCCTATTGGAGAGGGGCAGGGGAACTTCCATTTAATTTACTCATTTCCTTGCATATTGTTACTGTTTAGCAACTTATATAAGCAAATTCTGCTTACTGAACAAATGCTATTAATAGGTTGAGGGTGAAACAGAAGATGGCTGAACTTGTTCTGCAAACATGCATTCACTCTTGTAATTTTTCACAAAATCCAATTCATTTGGACTGTGACATCTTCAAGATACTTTTCCTGGAATAGCACAGAGAAAGCATAATGACTAGTTCCATGCAAGATAAATGATATTCAAAACTCCATAACTGAAACCAGACATCACATCAAATTATATGAGGTAGTGTTTTTTTTTTTTTTCTGATAACTTTTTGTGTTGGTCCACCACCACCACAGTTCCCCACAGAAAAAGGTAATAAACACAGTGTGTGCGTGTGCTATTTAGAAGCTGTGTTTATAAAGTAAACTAAAATTTGCTGAGATCATCATAGAGATTAACATAAAATGGGCTGCAAATTGTATTAATCTCTGGAAGTTTTATTTTCAATGAAGGACAAGATGGATGATTGCTACTCTTACTTCTTAATTCAGAACTCTACGCATCTGAGAAGAAATGGATCAAATAAAGGAAACAGTGGAAAAAATTCACATGAGGTGCTATAGAAGGGACCATTGTTTTCTGGACCACAATTTTCAGGGTTGGGGAATTTGAGGATTTTAACAAATTTGCCTAGAATTGCTGTTTCTATAGCTGAATATTAAATATCATTGATTAAAAAAGGAAAAGCAGTGCTCTTGAAATATTTTTTATTTACTCTTATAAGAAAATATTAACATTATGATTAATAGCATTAAGGTCTCTCTGAGGAAGAAAAAACAATTGACTACTTAGCACCATGAACCTTCTATTTGCAATACATTCAAGACGTTACCCAGAGAAACAAAACAGTGTCATTGGCATTAGTGATACGAGTAACAAAATAAGGTTCAAGCTAAAAATAAATAAATTTAAAAACAAAGTGTTTCTGTGGAAACCATCGTGATGGACTTGTTATAGAGGAGAAATAAAAATGTTCCCTCTTATGTCGTCTTCCCCTGAAAAACGATGGCAGAAAATGTCAGTACTAAATCACAGCAGCATTTACTCTTTACACTTAAAAAGTCTATATATTTAATTGCCATAAGTTAAAGCTAAATGAGAGGTAGGAATTCAGAATAAAATGTAACACTTTTTAGTTGCCTTTACTTGCTCCTTTTAGCTAGAAGATGAGTGGAATTGTTGACTCTACACATTAGTTATTTAGGTAAATAAATAGTGTCAGGTACTCAAGATCCAACAAGCAGGCACTTTAAATGATCACTTCGTAACTGCTCAACTTGACCTCACGTAAGTAATTTATTAGCGAGCAGGAAGAAAGCGTAACACTATGCAACTGCAGCTAACAAGAGTTGCAATTTCTATTGTGAACAGGAAAAAAAAAGTAACCGCAAACGTGGGGAGAAGAAGAGTAGGGGCTTACAGAAAGAACCAGCTTGCATTTCAACAGGCAGCTGCTTCACACACCCCCCAAAAACGAAGGCTATGAGGGACAGGGTTTGATTCTAGAAAACGAGAGTAACCACTGAAAAATACAGTGACCAAGTTAGGAGCCTCCAAACACTTCAGGAAACCAGCAAAGTAGCACTAAGCCTAGACACGAAATGAATACCAGGTGCTTTTTCCAGTAAACACAGGCAGAAGTACTAACTGCTTGATTTCCATTGTCAGCACAGTTTAGAGAGCAACAAGCTGCAAAGAGACATGATGAAAGTGCTAACCCATAGATTACATTCAGCAGCTTCAAATTCCCCAAAACAAAATCATGTGAAGCACTAAAGAAGTTTGGACAACAAACACTTACCTAGAATCTTTGTATATAGTATTTTCTCTTTCTATTGTTTTACAGACAAATTACAAATAGGAAATGATTGTTAAGGGGAAAAAAAATCTCAGAAAACATGCAATCCAATAAAGTTGTACCTGTAGAGTAATAGAGAACAGATAACCTTGGCTTTGGAATTAGACAAGGGACTTAAATTTGGACTATGATTGTAGAAAAAAAAATTGCCATTACCCTCACAAGTATACAGTTAACAAATACTTGCAGTTAATGGCAAACCAGAAAAGAGTTTTAGTATATCCAGCAGATCTCATGTTATATTGAAAACTTCTATTTTTATTATCAGCAATAGAAGAGAAGCACCCTACTGGAGATCAACATAAAACTCTGGGCTTTAAGGCAGGATGTGAAGGCAGAAACAGGACTCAACTCCATGACCACTGAGAATTCAGAAGGTACTCTGGGTTGTTGGTGAATTCTGCAGGACTGTGGAAGTCATTAAGGTAAAAATGAAATAGACCTCGACTGAGCCAGGCTCAGCCAACATACTGGTTCTGAGGGGTACTGTTTCCTAGGAACAGGCACCTCTCTGTGCAGTAGCATGTCATATTTCAATGTATTAAAGAGAGTCACCACCTGCATTCTTGCATGCAAATGTCTGAATTTAGATTCACTAGTCCGTAGCTACAAGTGGATAGATGAAGTGCTGGACAAACTTCTGGAGAAGGAGAATGAAGACTGAAGCACTCCCTACTCTGAAGCTACATCCTTACCGCTTGCTAGTTCTAGTCACAGTGTATCTGCTTCACATGATAGCAATTTAATTCACAATGCCTAAAGTCCCCTCTGATGTTTTGGCAGGCAACATGGGAATCTCTCCAAAAATGACTTTAGAAAGGAAAAATGAAATTGGTGTTGGTCACACGACAGCAATGCAATAGAGGGACAGAGAGCAAAAATTGATCCAGGCACACCATTTCTGGCTGATACACATCACAATTAAGAACAAGCGTGGAACTGCCCTAAGAGGACAGCCCACGTTTTGAGTCTTTCCCTCCCCCAGAAGCTTGCACTGATCGTCCTTGCACCTTCAGCACATCAACACGAAGGAGAGAAGGCAAACAAATCTGGCCTCTAGCTTCTGCCTATTCTTGACATGCAGTATATAGACAAGCTCCACGTTGCAACTGGCCTCACAAATACATGCAACGTTAAGGAACACTTCAAAAATCCTGCATGTTTTTTTCAGAAAATAATCATCTGCAATAACTATTCACTCACGCTCACACATCAAAAGGTGAATGGTGGAATTATCCACTTCCATCTTGGACAAGTGTTCGCAGACTGAACTTTGAAAGAATCAGTTGCTATAAGCAGTCACCTACCTCAGTAGGAATTACTTTAAACAAACTGGAATGGAACATATTTATTTATTTACCAGAGAACAGTGCAGTCATTGAAGCCAAAAAGAAAGCGCTCTGGAATATTTCCTGTATTTCCTCCTCTCACAACAGCCTACCTTTTGATTTGTCTTCTTCATTATTTTATTTTAAAACAAGTGGAGCAATAAAGAAAACAGGATCTTGGTTAAGAGCTCAAACGTTGTAGCTGGGGAACAACAACAAAAAAAGACAACTCGTGTGCAAAGAGATAGAGGACCTTGTTTTCTTGTTCACACATGAGTTGCAAAGAAAGAAAACAAGCTCCTCCATCTCTTTGGCAACCTTTCCTGGAAGTTTATCTGTAAGAAAAATGACTGAATTTGTTCCTTTTTAGCTTCTTAAAATGAAACTGCAGGTCATTGCTTTGTAATTGCTAGGATTTAGCTATCTTCTCACAGCCCACTTCAACAACTTCTTGTAAGACTTACTAGTAAAAAGTTCTGAAACAGAATGTCACCAGAAAAATCAGAATTGCTTATGAAATCTCACAAACATTTTTTGATACAGTTTCATCTACAGAGACTTAAAATATACCCAATAAAATGCTATAACATACAGAGTAAGGAGCACCCTCACCCTGGGGAAAAAAAAAAATCTAGCTGGCACTTACCATGTTCAAACATAAAATGGCTCCTTTCTAAATACGTAGAATTTAAAAATGATTTAGCTATTATGAAGTAACCTCTAAACTTACAGAAGTTGAAATCTTCCTTGCTGTCTCTGTAATTGCTTGCTCCAATGGCTTCCAAAGATGGAATGCATAACGGCCTGGAAAAGATTGAAGTTAGATGAACTTATAATCAACATTCACACATACACACACAAATAGCCTCTGACATCTGCTCCTCACCTTACAGAAGAAAGAGTTTTCATTAAAAAAAAATAAATCAAAATCATTCTTCATTGTTAATCTTTTCATTTCATTTATTTGTTGTACAGCACTGTTGCACTTTACTGCTTTTCAAGATATTCCCTCAACAGCTGGTTTTGGATCTTGCCCAGCAGAAATCCTGTGATAAACCTGCAGTGGTTTACATTTTTCAGTCTTTATATTGGGACTGGGGGCAGGAGAATGCTGATACACTGAATATAAAAACCCAGTCACAGAGCGCAAAGATCTGTTGTGCTTGCGCACAAAATAAATAGATTTAAATGCATTTCAATATGACAAATGAAGTTATCTGCCTTGTGAACTTTAAGAAAAAGCAAAATATGAAACATTAGCCTTCAATAAACATTATTTATTAAATACTGTTCAAAGGTTACGTCTTCCAAAGAAATCTATATACTACATGTTTCTTGGTATGATGTTGTACGCTTAATCACATATTGTAAGCACTGCATTTTTTATTTTGTTACAAAGAGAAGGCCTTTTGGGATTCATAGCCATTCAACTCCCAAATGGCAGTGAGCATCTATAGCTAAGAAAGACTACATCACACTAAATCAGGCTGTATTCTCTGAAGCACAAAGAGGGTCTACCAACTAAACAATCAAAATTTGTATTGCATTACTGGCAGGTTTTCCCTGTAGGTCCCCTTCCCCCAATTTATGTTTTGATTAATCATTCATTAGCAACATAACTTACTATTATACACAATGGAAAAGCATTTTATCAAATGTGTCTCTGCTTTACTCTTATAACATCTTGCTTTCATTCTTAAAATACAGGATGTCTCCATAGGTTATTTTAGCCATTTAAGTCTGTGCCTACACTAACATACAAGTTAAAACCACTGCTGGAGTATCATTGCTGAAATGCTGTCATGTACAAATAACATACTACCTCACCTTCTTCTTAAAGCTTTCTTTTACCACTTCATTGCTAGCTGTCACTACTACTTCAGCTCAACCAGCAAAAGAAATTCTAAAAGCACTCCTCTTCTGCTTCCACACAAGCACATATAACAACAAACTTAACAGGTGTACATCACCAAAAATCCTGACTTTCCTTCCCCTAATTAAAATAAAACAGCTGTACCCACAAAACACCTGCTGAATTTTAGCACAACTTGTTCATCTGTGTGCATCTATTCTTGGTGTACACATTTGCACATGTCTGAGCATGGCCGATTTTACGTCCTGGAAGTAATGGATACCAACTTGTGTATTTCAATACCAGAACAGACCAGTTATGCCATCTGAATCAACCCGCATGTAAATCATGTTAAGCCAACGGCCCACGTTCACACTGGAATACTTTTTCAGAAAAAACAAAGTCCAGATACAAAGAGTTCAGGTAACAAACAAGCTATTATAGGTACAGTTTAATCTGATAAAGCACTGTAGCCACTAAAGCCTTTTATTTTTCTCTATTTGAATTTGTCTAGCATCACCTTCACACCAGAAGATCCTGCTACGCACTTCTGTACTAAAGAACCTCTTCCTTGCAATATCCTTGTGTGTGCGTGCATGTATAATGTCATCATCTTACATTATATTTTGCAGAGAAAGAATATGCAGAACCTTTTCACTGCTGCCCATAAAATATGTTTCTCTAGCAGCGACTTTTTCAAAGAGAATTTTGGAAAACGTATCAGGGAATTTTGAAGGGACAGGAGCTACAACTGGGCACAATTCTCCATAGCGCTCTCAGGCAACTTCCACTTCCCAAAATAAATATTCATAAAAACTCCATTAACGTGTTTGGAAACAGCAGCAGACAGATAGCAGTTCCACAGTCTGCTAGAAATTCAGCTTACCTGCAAATGCAACGGTTGCAATGCCAAGTCCAACTGCTATCATAGATCTGGCCTAAAGCAGAAAAACAGGAAACAAAATAAACTGCAAATTCAATTTGAAATACAGGCATCTTTAACAGCGAGTATTTCTTATGCCTGCCATATATAATTTATATGAAATATAAAAGAAGGTTCTGTATTCCACAGGCTACATCAGATTTTATACTTCAGCCCCACAAACCCAATGCTTCAGGTTTAACTTGCAACTATCCATTAGCATATCAGTGAATAAACACTAACAGCTTACTATATGCAATAATAAAAACATAAGGCAGACACTGCCCAGGATTACCTGAATTTTTTTTTGCGCAGACTAGTTCAACACAGTCTGAAATAACGTTTGCCATAACAGAAGGTGTTAGTTTATTACAAAAACATGGGGAGCAAAAAAAAAAAGTCCCATCCCACAGCCGTAGCCACAAACAGTAATGTCTTCCACCTCTCACTCTGTGACTCATGGAAGCACCATAGTCAACACATGGAGACTGGACATTTCATTATTTACTGTCTGTACTTAGAGTAAAAATATTTGTAAAGAAACTTAAGACAGTTTTCATTTTCAGCTTAAATTTGCTTCAAGTCTAACTGGACTCTTGGAACCAAACTCTCCAAAAGACTTGACCATCTGATTCACTAGCAACTCCTACCTTTTGCTAGCTGAAAGGCCCCGGAAGGGGTATGTAAATTTTTCTACACAGTTTTTGAAGAAAGTCAAGCATCTTATGAAGGATATTGAACAAGAAGCTACTACACAATACTTAGTAAACCTTGAAGATGGGACTGACTCCTCAACCTTCTCCAGAACTCAGGAATGGTAACAAGCATCACAACCACACGTCTGGTGTGTCAGGCTATCTATCCACATCTGAAAAGCCTATGTTTAACATTTGAAAAAAAACTGAAATAATGTTATCTGTGGCATTACCTGTTTTATGATGGTTTAATAATGCCTTGAAGTTTATGCCAGAAATCATGAGAAATCAGATTAAGCCTGTTTAGTTAGAACTCAAAACATAAGTACGGTGAAAATGCTTTTATCACCAGATTGCCTCTTCTGTGTATGGCTTTCTGCTCCTATTACTTCTGCATTTATCCAAAAACTGGCTTATAAGATTTCTACCAACAAAGCTGAGAGCAGGACTGGAGGCCCAATTTTCTACATTAGTGTCCCAGTAACAGGATCTGGAACCATGCAGTCTTCACTACTAAGACCCCCCAGGGCTAAAATTCTTTGTAGCCAATCCTATTTCTAGACAGAGGAGGGGAAGAGTTGGGAAATACAGGTTTTAAAGCCTTCAAGAATTGGATTATCAGGGGCTAGAACCCAGCTAGAGCTCCAAAGTTAAGACTGGGGGAGTTTTATACAGAAGTGCTTAACATCCACCTGTCTATCCCATTTTATTTGTCTAACTCTCCATTTCAGTGTAGCCTTAAGTCTTGATATTAGCAATCATTTCTGAACTATAAGCATGTAAAAATAACGTAGTAGTTTAATGTCTGTTGTTCCTTTCAGTTGCACAAAATTTCCCTTCATCTTCAGACCATGAAAAAAATATAAGTATGCTGCCTTAAATGGCAGATGAAATAAAACGGTGAAGCACACAGTTCATCTCCTCACTAAACTAAAATTCGTTTCATTTCTTCTCACAAATCGGTTTTCCCAGGCTCTCAATATACAAAAACCTTCCACGAAATTCTTCTGATCTCTGTTTAGAGACTAAGCAGCAACTGCCACGTTTCTGGAAATATCAAAACCCTATAGAAATCCTATATTATTCTGTGGTCTGTGATCATGGATTTATATGCAGTACAGACTTTCCAGAACTCATTCAGAGTGACAGCGAGAATCTTTCACTAAGTGGTTACAGCCAATTAAGAGCCCAACAATGTGTGAAATAGATCATATTGGGAAAAAAATATATATTTATTAACCTGTGCTTGTCAAAATTAAGTTATACTTGCTTTGCCACCAACAAGGTGGCTTATGTCAGCGATTTATAGCAAGGTACACTGCCACTGGTAAGAGACACCTCCTCGCAGGTAAAGGCAGAGCAGAAACCAGGCTAATAAATAAAACCTGGACCCTGTCAGCTCAGCGCAGACATTGCTTAAGTGTTTTTGCAGAGTGGTTTGGGAACACAGGGCAGAGATCCCTGAGGGCCTTTGATAGAGTCAGTCACGTCCACTGGCACATACTATTGCAATCTCAGTGGAAAGCACTCGCAGTTACTGGAAAGCTAGTGGAAAGCAGATTTAAAAGGAAAAAAAAAAGGTAAAAAAAAAAAAAAGTGTCAGCAGCTCAAGGTTAAAAACTGTAAGGAAGATCAGCAGGAATCTGAAGACCAGCCAGAAAAGTAGCTAAAAGGCATTGGAAGATCAAGCCAGAGAGGCATGAAAGATTGTCCACATTTACAGGTGAGGTACCCAAAAAGCTGAGGAACGTTGGTTTAAAAACTGAATTTAAATCAATGGAAGAAAGATTGCATGGTTCATCTTTTACTGTCACAGCCTCTCTCATAAAATCAGAGGTAACTTCAAGTACTAACCAGTAAATCCTTTAAGTCCAGTCTGCTTCAGATTCCTTTTCCATGCTCACTTAACTCAGATGATTATTTAGAAGAATAAATCAAGGCTACTCTGGTGCTTTGAAATAAAGAACACAATTTTATTCTTATAGTGAGTGCAGAGCTTTAATTAAATGCACCCTTTTCTCATCAATATTAAAGAAAACAATTCATTCTCAATGTGAAAGGGATCAGCTTATTTATGGCACGCTAAGACAACAAGCACCATGACTATTTTGGATCACATTGCTTGAAAATGCCTGCTATTTCAGACTCAAAGGCTCAAAAAAACCCACCACCAACAAAAAGCAACAACTCTGACTTTCAACTATGACAGAACTACCTTTTTTTTCCCCAAAAAATAAACAAGTTTAAGAAATTTAAAATATGTGGGTTTTTATATGAAAGCATTCTTTTAAGATCCAAGAGGGAAAAATAAAGAAATAAAAGATTAAAAAGTAAAATCTGTCCCTTTCTTGATTCAATGAATCAGCTCCCAAAGGTAAGTCATCAACCCTGTGCTATTCTGCTGATCTCAGTATTTTAATTTTACTATGTATTTCAGTTTTCAGTAACAAACCCTCTTCGATACAGATAATAAAAGAAAGTTTTGCTAAATCTGCAAAACCTGGATTTTTTTTTTTTTATTATTCTTTTGAGAATTATGTATTAGGAAATACACACATTAGAAAGGCAACTGCAATACCTGACTTATCAGAGCATTTGGCAAACAAAAAAGGATAAAGCGTATTAACTAACATACAGTATATATGCAGAGGTACACATTTTATGCTGTTAGCATAGAGATCTATGGCCTAGTTTTTTAATACTCAATTTTCCAGAAACCTTAATTTTTGAGAAGAAACTGGGAAGAGTAAAACTGGGAAGAATAAGTTATTCTTTCTGCAAATTCATAATCCACTGTGCCCTGCTAACTTAACTGTGCTCAAAAAGGTAACTTCTGTAACTTGTAGCATTACAACTTTTTCTTCTATGTAGTGGAAAAAAAAGGTAATTTAGCAAACATAAAGAGAATTTCAAATACACGCTTTTAAAGTTTCAGCACAATACATCTGACTACAGGCTACCCAAACCAACTTCACAAATGTCAAAATATACCTGTTTAAACAGGGTTTGGATTTTATACTCTGCTTCTTCTACTACTATCAGTGAAAACACCTTTCTTGGTTAAATGAAAAATATTTTGCTTTTCCCGCAATTAGCTTTCAGATACACAGCAAGAGCTGGATTCTTTTTTGGGCCACAGAAAGCTACAGTCTAATGGAATAAAAAGCACACAGAAAACAGTAATTTGTTCTGATGGGCTGGACAGCAATTTATTAGTCTTTTTTCTCTTTAAACAGCTGTATGCTGCTAAGAAATAGGATTCAAAAGTATATTAACCAAGCATACAAAAATATTTCTGAATATTGTTTAATATTCAGAATAAATAAAAATGCCTGAAATAAATGATTGTATTTGGCATAGAAGGCAGAAGGTTTCTTCTACTCCTCAGAAGAGTAGCTACAGCTTATTAGAAGCCTGTTTCAGAGCAAACCACCTAATCAGCTCTATATGGAGCCGGATACGTTGGGATTATATCATAAACTATCTGCAACAGATTTGATTTCATAACCTAATGCCTTGCATCCACTCTTACCTTCCTATGAAATTTAATTTCTTTTCCAATAGTAAATTAAAAGTAATTTCAGCTGGATACTCCTCTCCATACTCACCCAATTTTCATGTCATTTTTTATCATCTATTTTACAGCATTTTTTTCTCTTTTCTGTTTAAAAAGAAAACTCTTGCATGCTCTCAGCTGATGGGGGACTTCAACCACCTGGCTGTGAGCTGGGGAAGCCCCACAGCAGGCTCTGACCAATCCAGGAGACTCCCGGAGTGCGTTGAGGACAACTGCCTGGTCCAGGTATGAGACAACCCAACTGGAGGAGAAGCGTTACCAGACCTGGTGCTCACCAGTGGGGATGAACTTGTTGAAAAGGTTAAGGCTGGAGGCAGTCTGAGCTGCAGTGACCATGTCCTAGCTGAGTTTGTGATTTCAAGAAATACAGTCCTGGCAAAGAGCAAAGTCAGGACCCTCAACTTCCAAAGACCAAAATTCCAGCTGTTTATAGACCTAGTGGATGGGATCCCCTGGAACACGGTCCTTAGGGACAAAGGAGCTGACCAGAGCTGGCAGCTCTTTAAGGATGTTTTCCTTAGAGTGCAAGAACTCTCAATCTCCTGTGTAAGAAAGCGGGCAGGGAGGGCAGACAGCCAGCATGGCTGAGCCAGGAGCTGCTGGTCAGACTGAGGTGCAAGAAGGAAATGCACAGGCAGGGGAAGCAGGGACACGTGGCCTGGGAAGAGCACAGGGATGCTGTCCGGGTGTGCAGGGATGGGGCAGGAAAGCCAAGGCATGGATGGAACTGAGCTTGGCGAGGGATGCAAAGAATGACAAGAAGGGATTCTCTCGGTACATTGGCCAGAAAAGAAAGGCCATGGAGAGTGTGCCCCCTCTGATAAACAAGAGAGAAGAACTGGCAAGGAAAGACATGGAGAAGGCTGAGGTACTCAGCAACTTCTTGACCTCAGTCTTCGCTGCCAGTCAGGCTTCCCACGTCTCTCGAGTCCCTGAACCTCTGGGCGAGGTTTGGCTGGGGGAGCGAAGTGCCTCCCACTGCAAGCAAAGAGCAGGTTCGAGACCACCTGATGGAACTGAACAGGTACAAGTCTGTGGGGCCCGACGCTGTGCATCCCAGAGTCCTGAGGGAATGGGCTGATGGAGTTGCCAAGCCTCTCTCCATCCTACTTGAAAAGTCCTGGCAGTCAGGTGAAGTCCCTGGTGAATGGAGAAAGGGAAACATCACTCCCATTTTTAAAAAGGATAGAAAGGAAGACCTGGGCAACTACAGACCTGTGAGCCTCACCTCAGTGCCTGGGAAGATCATGGAACATTTCCTCCTGGAAGCAATGTCAAGGCACATGCAGGAGGACAAGGAGGGGATCCGAGACAGCCAGCATGGCTTCACCAAGGGCAAATCATGCCTCACCAACCTGGTTTCTTCTATGATGGAATGGGTGTATCAGTTGACAATGGAAGACTAACCAGGATCATTTCCCTAGACTTCTGTACGGCCTTTGACACAGTCCCACGTAACATCCTGATCTCCACATTGGCGAGAGATGATTTGAAGGGCAGACCATTCAGTGCAGAAGGAATTGGCTTGAAGGCTGCACCCAGAGAGTGGTGGCCAACGGCTCCATGTCCAAGTGGAGACCAGTGACAACCAGTGTCCCTCAGGGGTCTGTCCTGGGAATGGTCCTGTTTAATATCTTAATCAATGTCAAGGTAGGAGAGGGTGCATGGGGCGGGGAAGGTGTTTTTAGTTTGCTTTTAGTTTCTCACTGTTCTAATCTGTTAGTAACAGGGAATAAATTATATTAATCTCCCTATGCCGAATCTATTTTGCCTGTGATGGTAATTGGTGAGTGATCTGCTTGCCGTTATCTCAAACCTTAAGCCCTTTTTCGTCATATTTTCTCCCCCTGTTCGTTTGAGGAGGGGGAGTGAGCGCGCAGTGTGATGGAGTTTACGTAGCCATTAGTGTGAAACTACCACAAGACACTCTTAACCTTGGATGCGGTAATGAATAGACGCACAATGCTACAGCTGATCTTGCTACACCTTTGAATTTAGTAAAAAATAAATAAATAAATAAATAAATAAAAATTGCTTTGTCCTGCAACATCTTTGCATTTAATTATATACAACTTCACCTCCTTCTGAATTCCAGAATTCCTTAGCTGGGAATCTAATAAGCATGTACCCTGTCTCTTATTCCACTGCTTACATGAGGCCATGAAATAGGTTCCAGTCAAACTACAAATTAGCTCCCATAGCCAACCATTTGTTACAAGAAGTATGGCTGAAAATGCATTTTATAAGACATTGACAAGTTAAAGATGAGCTTCATGAAGAAGCACTTCAGGATAAATCTAGTCAAGACTGAGAGAATATGAGTTAGAGATGAAGCCATTTTAATTAATTTATATTCCCGCCTTTTACTGAACAGTAGTCTCTAACTATCACAGAAATGGCATGTCTTTACCAATGTTATTCCTCAAAAAGTACGGATTATCAATTATAGTTAAATGTAAAAACGTATCTTAGCACCTGGAAGCTCAAGGGCGAGCTTTCTTCCCTTTTTTCTTCAAGGCTCTGATCGTGGTACCGCATGGATTTTCATTTAGACTTGCTGTTGTTCATAGCCTCTGAACCTGAATGTGTGAACACCGCAGCTGGTCCCTATGGTACCAAGCTGGCTGACATGTTTTAGGCTACACAAATCATAGAATATCCCAAGTTGGAAGGGACCCACAAGGATCGCTGAGTCCAACTCCTGGCACCACACATGTCTACCCAAAAATTTGGATCATATAACTACAAGCACAGTCCAAACGCTTCTTAAACTCAGGCTTGGTGCTGTGACTGCATCCTTGGGGAGCCTGTTCCAGCGCACGACAAAAGCCCACTCTGAAATACTTCGCACTTCTTCTGTAATGTCAGTTTAAGGTCCTTATCTTCAAAGCAGTTACAGGATCACTCTCCAGCTCCCACTAAAACCTAAGCGCTAATCCTACAAATCCCCGTGACAGAAGCCCAAAGACCACAGCCCCAGCAGAAACCCTTAAAAGCTGAGGACACTGCATTCTCCACCAAAAGGTGGGAGAAAATCCCAAAGGTCCAGAACCCGGTAATATAAAACCCTTCCACGTAACCCAGAACACACCAAGAACACGACAAAACAACTCCCGCTGTAGACACTGTACTCCTAGACTGCTGTAACAAAGGATAGATAGGTCACAGAACCCATATATCATATATAGAGAACTGTGATGTGAAAAACGGCATTAAAAAGTAAACTCGTAGGAGCAGACGCGTGGACACGAGCATGTATTCACAGGCATTTAATAAGCGTGAAACCCAATCCCCCTGGTGCGGGCAGAGCCCGTCCTTGTCCCCCCCCCCCCCCAGTGCCCGCCCCGCCCGCCCGCCGCGCAGCGCGCTCACCAGCCCCCGGCCCGGCTCGGTTTGGCCCTTGCCGGCACCCGTAGCGGCCCCGGTGTATTCGGCATAGCGGAGGGCCTCGGAGGAGGCCCCGGCTCCCTCCATAATGGCGGCGGGGACGGCACGCTACGGGCTGCCCGGAGGGACAAACCAGTTGAAACGCGAAGCTCCGCCCCGTGTCACTCTGCCCTGACAGAGAGAGGGGCCCCCTTGGCGGGGAGCGGGGCGGGCGGTACCACATCGGCTTGGCGGGGGTGTGTGGGATTGGAGACTCGGCCTTCACCTCCTCGTCCCCGCTTCGTGGCCGCCCTCGCGTAGACTGCCGATTCTGCTAAAAGAGGCTGAGGGCTCGGCTTTACCGCTGAGGTTACCGTGAGGGCGCTCATCCCTCAGGTGGAAGTTGAGCCCCCCCCGTCTCACCGCAGGTGGTACGCACCGCGCTGAGGAGGGGCGGTTGGGCGCGGCGCGGTGCTTTGCCCCCTGAGGGGGCCTGGGGGGGGAGGCGGGATGGTGCCTGCGACGCCGTCCCCTTCTGTTGTCCTTCGGCCACCCTGAGGAGCTGGGGGGCTGCCAGACGGGTGGCTCCTTGTTCAAAATCCAGAGAAAGAAAGGGAGAAGGGGGATGAGAAAGGGATGAGGGAAAAGGTATGCATTAAAAGTTAGGGTAAGAAGTGCAAGAAGGAAAACACTTGAAAGGAGGAAAGGCCAGGCAGAAGTTATTCATGTCGCTCTTCAGAGAGTAGAGTATTTTATAAAGGGGAAGACGTCTACAAAGGAAACGACAAAGGAAGTCAGATCTAGGGGAAAAAAAATAATGATAATAAAAAATTCTTCTTTAATATTTATATTTTTGCACCTTGGCTGATGTCTGCATCTGTCAATGTATTTTGATGTCCTGAAAATCCTGGCAGCTGGGGGTCATAGTTCACCCCGCTGAAGATCTTCAAGTGATACTTCAAATGCATCAGTTGCTGGTCACCGTTAGTCCTGTATCACCAGCTAAAACGTTCCATCTCTTCTCAGTAATGCAGCATTACTGATCTTCTTTTGTCCTTACCTTACTTCAACCTTAATCTTACCTTAACCTTACCTTACCTTTGCAGTACTGGCACTGGAATTGTCTGGACACCCTGGTACTCAAGAATAAAAAAAAATAATAAAAGTATCTCCTGTTTCAAAGTGATTTTTCTTCAGACACATCATTTTGAGCCTGTATCGTGATTTTGTATATCTGATTGATACTCACCAATCTTCTCTAACACTGGCAGGCAACTACTTTAATTCATCTTTAAGTATCTTCATAAAGTACAGCTGCTATTAGCTGTAAAGGTGAGAATAGCATTTCATTAATCTCAGACAGATATATAAATTTAACTTGCTGCAGCACAGAAGTCGTTGGGAGTTGTCTGATGATTCATCTGGGAAGAAATATATACCTTTTTACTTCTTCATTCAACACATAACATATGATCATGTATGATTAATATTTAAATTTTCAGTGGAATTGAATTTCTTGTAATCTTGAAACCTATTTCAAAATCAATAAAGATGTCCCCAACTGATCATTTTTTGTTCATTGATTTGCATAGAAGTAATGCAGAGTAGCATGTCACTTGCTACCTTTTTGATTAGCAAACTCCGTTTAAAAGTAATAAATTTAAAATAGTGGAATTGAGTAGGCTTTTTTCCCCCTTAATTCTCCTCTCCTGCATTTTATTGCAACGTGTTTAAAAAATCTGTCTCTCCTGATGAGAAAGTACTCTTTGACAAAAGATAATCAGCTATAAGAGGAGAAACATTGTATTTGTTTTGGGGAGAAAACTGACATGGTAGGAAATGAAAGAAAGCCAAACAAATAAGAGCAGGGGAAAGTAAGAGGCAAGTCTGTGAAGTGAAAGACTGCAGGAAATATTTTTTCCTCATTCTGCTATGTATAGTTTTCTTTGGTAATAGCACCAGTATTTTCAAATTGAGAAATCCCGAGAAAGTAATGAAACTACCTACTTTACTTTTTGTCCTCTCCAACTTTTTATAGAGAAAAATGATGAATGTATTACCAACAAAAGTTAATAACATCAAAAATCAAAAGCAAGGGAGTAAGTTTGGAAAGGGAAGCCAAGCAACAACACATCTTACCTGTAACTTCAAAAATGTGTTATTAGTTTTCTGGTTGCTGGTAGCACATCAAGGACCAGCAGCGCTGGGAAATAGCTGTCGACAAAGGCATTTGGTCAACATCTGACCACAATACAAGGACGTTGTACTTAATATGTAATAATCTGAGCTGCCTAGTGAAACATCTACTTGTGAAAAATTTAACGTTATACTTGAAGTGATATACTGTAGTAGTGCGGTATATTAAACAATGTATTTCTGCTAGGTTGTTTTGTTTTGTTTTTTCTCTTAGTATTTAGTGCACCTATGATAATTTAGGGAAGAGGCTACTACAGCTAGTCGTGGTGATGCAGATCTTTGGCTGAAGATAGCAGAGCAAAGAAGATATTTACCATGTAAAAAACTGCTACATCAAATATTTAGTGTAAATGGCAAGTGGAAAATTCTTGGAACAGCCCTACAGATGTGGTGACCCAAGGCACTGTCATAGAATCAGAGAATTGTTTTGGTTGCAAAGGACCTCTTGTCTGTTTGAGCATTGGTTCTGTATTCCTCATGGGTTGCCTACCACTGCTTCCACCACTTGCACACTTTTTTATATTTGAGTTGAGTCTGGAGCAGGTTGTTCATCCATGCAGGCCTCCTGCTGCCCTGGCCTGACTTCTGCATGTTGGCATGGACTGCTCTTAAGCTTGTAGAAGGTGTTCCTTAAGAATCAAACAGCTCTCTTGGACTCCTCTTCAGTACTATATCCCATGGGATCCTTCCAAGCAGATCTCTAAGATCCCTGAACAGTCTAAAGTCTGCTTTCTTCAAGTCCAGGGTTGTGATCCTGCTATTTGCCCTAATTAATGTCTCAGTATCACTGCAGCCAAGGCTGCCCTCAACCTCCATACCCCTGGCCAGTTCTTCCCTTTTTTTAAAGTGTTAGATCCAGCAGAGCATCTCCCCTTGTCAGCTCCTTGATCACCTCTGCAGGGATATTATCATCAGTGAACTCCAGTAACATCTTATGCCATTGAAAGGGTAGCAGAACTTGGCCTTTAAAGACATGGAGACACGTTATGGTCCATCCAAATACGGCTGGTCAAGCTCTGAGATGGAAAATGTTGCTCTGAATGCCTTCCTCATATCACCAGCTATGCTACTATTAGCACATTCTGAAGAGTTAGACTCCAGAAGAATGTAGATTAAGCAGAGCTAACCAGTCAATCAACACAAGGAAAATCAATCCTTTCCTGGGAGTGAAAGACACTAGGTCATTTCCCTTGGAAGCAAAGAGGGGAGGAATGAAAGCTGCAGGCTCTTTGGTTATGGTTGTCTCCCTGCGCTCCTCACAGCATGGCACAGTTGCGTGCTGTGCTGTGCACAGGATGGTGCTGGTAGAGACAATCTGTCCATTACTATTTTAATGTAATCCTAAGCACTGATAACGCTCCAGCATTTTTTCACTATTAATGTGTAGCAATGTTGTCCATATTTGTTATGCCATTTAAGTTAATTGTCTGCATATTTTTCCTGTAAATGACTTTCCTAAACAGTCTGTGTTACAGCATTCCGCGTTGCAGTCAGGATCAATGTTGGCAAGAATCTCTGTCGGGAAGGAAGGAGAAACAGAAACCAGATTAAAGCTTGTGAAACTGATAACAAGGACTTTGGATTTACTCTTTAATACTGAGAGTTGACAAAGTGCCTGCAAATGCAGCAGCTGACCAGTGACATGAGAATGGCAGGGACTGAAGCTTCATGCTGAAGATTAAAGTTTCTGAGGTCATGCAGAGAAGGGAGTATAATTACGAGTTATCAAGAAAATCATAAGGCGTATCATATAAAATTGGTAGAGTCAGTACTTGAGCCTTGCTGAACTGTCATGTGCATACAAATGAATAAAGAAAGAATCTTTCCAGGCACTGCACCAGGATTAGAGGTTGGAAGGGTTCCTTGCTCCTAAAAGCATTTGTATGTTTCTTTAATTACCACAATATACGATAAAAGCAAAACGAGGCATGGGCTGTGGGCTTCTCCTAATTTCTTTAAGTAACATATTCTGAAACATTAAACAATAAAGAATGTAATGTTCTTTCTAGGTACCATAATAACTGTATGATACCTTTGGTTGACTAGATACCGCAGGGAAATATATTATATGAAATCCCACGCTGGAACTAATCATGGCCTTCAGGAATTACAAGAGTACAATTATTCCTTGAAGACATGGTGGAGAAGATGGTATGTATATACAGCAAGAGGCTCAGGTACCTTTTGCGAGTAAGAGTGTTAAAATAATTTATGCAGAAGTCAGTCTCCACTTTAAAAAACTGTTAAGAAAAAGATATATTCATGAATTTTAAAAATATTATGTTAATGTTGCCAGACCTCCCAAGGACTTTTCCTTCTGGACGCAATGCTGGAGCGCTAGCTGTAAGAGTCCTTTGTTTCTAATACCATTTGTTTGTGTAGTTTAACAGTTGATCTGGTAATTGTCTTTCCCAACAGATTTATTACAGACAGGTATTTTTGATGGCATAAAGCACTCATTTGTAGTCCTGATACTTTTTATAACATCAGACCATTGAAATAACCCTGCTTTATTATTTACTATTGTTTATATAGTCATATAGATATGCATAGCACTCTCCAGGCATAAGAATAACCTACACCTATTGTGTAGCAATAATTTTCAGGCACTACTTCAGGACCTCAATATAGCAAGTTCTGGACATCAGCTCAATTATATTTTCAATCTGCTCTTCCTTTTACTAAAGTGGTATTAGATAAGGGAGAGGTGGACCTGCTCTAGTGCTGGAGGATAGTGCAGAGAAAGCAAGGGTCAATTTTCTTTCAGAGAGTGGAAGATGATCGTTTTTGACAGGTACTGTCAATTTCAGCTTTTCGCAATAAAATGGGAAGTGTGTGCAGCATTTTACATCTCCTAAATAGATTACCCAGCACAGACACACACACACACACTTGTCAAAGCTAATGACATTCTTTCTGCGGAGTCTGACAAATTCCAGTTCTAAATCCAAACAAGAATAAATCTTGGCCAAATGTAACATTTTGCCGACCTTCTGGGGCTACCTCTCCAGGGATCAGTGAAATTTCTCTTCTTCAGCATCCTGAGCTGTAAAAATTAGTGCTATAAACCTTGCAGAACGCACTGTCGGCGCCACATAACAGTCTCGCTCCTAACAGAGCGTGTTAAGTGAAGTGCACAGAGCTGACTGCATCCCAAAACCAAAGTCTTACTACAGCATTCATTCATATTAATGTTTTGTGGTTTTGGTCTACAAGTGAGCTCAGATATTTTGCTTGCCGTAAGCATGTTTCAGATCAAGTATTTTAAAAGCAGAACTGAATGTTACTGTGTTTTCTGGTTTTAAGGTTTTCCATTCATGACTAATTGGACAACAAGCTAGAGCAGTCAGCCAGAAGAAACCTTGGTAAAGTAAAATAAATGCATCTTTAAAAATTCAATTTCCAATTTGCCATCACAGTATATAAAGACTCTATATGCAATGCTAATTATAGGTATATTTCTGTGTATTTTTGGCATTCCCCTAAAATATAGAGAGATGTTCCCAATGATCAATTACATGTAGTAGTAGTGTAGTGTAGTGTGTCTTACCTAATTAGCCAAAACATCCAAGGAAAAAACCGCGTATGTGAACCTTTGAGCATCGCAAACAGATGTAGGGCTAAGTATTTTAGCTGACAGCAACAAAAAAGCAGCTCTCCAGCAGTTCAGGTCTTCTGATACCATTTGCTGACTCCTGAGAAAAAATGAGAGAGTGGGGCTGTAGGAAACCTATCCTGTCCTGTCTGTCTTTCTCAAAAGTCATTTGCTTTTCTTCAGTTTTAGGCTTGTAGTCTTCGGATTAAATGTAGATCTTAGCTTTTAATGAAAAGTGTACGTGGTTGTAGAAAAAATAAATAAATAAAAGTGTGAAAACTTTAAATCCAGATACCAACAATGAAATAATGAAGAATACGTAGGTGTTTTCATGGGAGGAGAGGTAGGGGCCCTGGCATTGTTTTAAATACTTATTTTGTTTTTCCTTTTTAATACTATTTCTTTTATAGAAGAAAGTTTTATCCTCTCTGACATTCCCCAGAAAAGGGCTGATGAGGATTGAAAGTATCCTTTATAGAGAGAAAGGATCTCTGATATCTTTCACTTTTGGAAGAGTTCATGGTGCTACTGAGATGGAAATAAAAGTTCAATATAGAATGTTCCTCTCCAGAAATTATTTAGCTATATTATTGCAATTTCATGGTAAAAACAGCTGAGGGAAGGAATGTGGTGATTTTTAATGTTTTACATCTCCACCGACGGAATTTCTCAATTTAAAAGAAAGTTCATTTTCTACTGAGGACTTTTCTCCTGCAAAATAGAGAAAAAAATGTTAATAGCTGGAGGAAACAGAGCTTTACATTTACAGACATAAAAACAACAGCAACAACAACAACAACAAAACCACACAAGATGTTTTTTAAGCATGGTAACTGTTAGGAAGCTTAGAGTTATTCTCTATTCTTCTCCTGCCTACCAGGTTCTCATTTTGGTAATCCTTTTTTTATTTTTATTTTTATTTTTTTTTTTTTTGAAGTGAAGAGTCAAATCTCTGGGAAGTCTAATAGCACGGTTTACTCCTATTTACCAGCAAGACACATCTATGTTATATGTTTAGCAGTTCATGTTAAAAGCTAAAAGGAAAAACAAGAAAAAAAAATGCTCTTTTTGCCCTTCTTTGTTAATTAAGTGTAATCAGGCCAAGTGTGCTTGGCTCTGGTATAAGCCATATGCTGTCAAGCTTTATGAGACTGGCTAAAGTGGTGGGGAATGAGAGGACTATGAAGTGAAATTGAGCCTGGACAAGTTGGAGGAAAACTGTTTTCCCAAAGTCCTTAAATGTTTGTCTTTTTTTTGATTTCCCAGTACTCAAATCAGTAATGAAATATTTATGCTAATTGGCAACAAATTAGGTTAAATTCCCCAAGTCAAGTCTGTTTTGCCTGCAACAATAGCTGGCAAGTGGTTTCCCTGTCTTTATTTTAACAGATGAGTTTTGTCACTCTTTTTCCTGTTTTCTCCCCTGTTCGACTGTCAGGGAGGAAGTGGGGCCAGCTGTGTGGGTGCTTGTCTGCTAGAAAGGGCCAATACACCACGGCATCTGACACAGTTAGGGATGTAAGACAACTATAAATACAAACAGTAGCCAATATTTGATGAGTCTAGAAAAATTTAAGTACTGTGTTAAAATTCTTATAGAGTATTCGGGAAGGGTTGAGATTTGGCAGGAGATTATGTTTTAGGAGGCTGAATGCATCAGTATTGTGAAATTTAGGAAGCACAGACTCTTTAGCATTTATTTAGCATCTATAATGCTGAATAAAATAGGTCCAGAAACTGATACCTCATCTTAAATCCAGATATCACAGACTTGATCATATCTAGGCTACCTAAGACTAACCTCCACTAGGCTAGAAGGAATTAGAAGGAGCCTAGTGGAGGCAGTACACGTCCATACTATATAGTACTTAGATACAAGCGTCCTGAGAGCCCCAGGTGATACTGCTGTGACCCCAAAACATTATTATTTCAGGGGATATTTCATCTCAATGTGTCTGAAAAAGTTTGAGGGAAGTGTTGTAGCCCATTAAATGCTGTGTTTTAGTAGCATGAAGGGGTGAATGACATACTGTGGAGTATAACAAAGAGGCTGGATGCATTTGATATGCAGAGATGGTGTTAGTGGGGAGGAAGAAACTAAACCTGGTGCAGTCATATCTATACTGACTTTCTGGGAGTTGTGTTGGTATGAGCCATCCTCCAAGCTAAGCCTGGACATGTCCTGGAGAGAGATAGTTCGGATTGTCCAAAACAGAACGAAGAAATAAACTACTGTTGAAGCAACATGAGTGATTGAGTTTCTAGTGCTTGGGTTCATTTTACATCCCTCTCTTTTTGAGCAATATAGATGTAACCTGTATAGGTTCTACAGTTACTGTTTGCAGCCAAAACTTTACAAGTTTCAGCAGGAAACAGTTCTTAGATCTGAATTTTACATAACAATGTGGGATAGAAGATACAGCAGCAGTAGGTGCATTCATTATAATCGATTTTGGTAATTAAATTTGGGTTGTTTAAACATAAATGTGCATGGGTTAAGAAGAATACAGATGTTGGAGCTGGATTTTTACCAAGTAGAATGCCTGTAGGCCCAGCTGGGCCACAAATCTTTGCTGTCCTCAGACATGACTTTCCAAACACTTGCTCTGCACTTCACGTAGGACTCCGCAGTCCTACATAATGGACTAAACCTGATGCTTACTTTCATTTGCCAGCACCTTGTACATAAAGAAATCAATGTGAAGATGAAAGGGAACCTGTGTTAAGAGATCTTCCCCGCTGTAACTGGCAGCCCACATGAAGCAGGACAGCAAGGCTCAAGCCTCCTGACCTACCTGAACCCCTTTCTGGACTACTAGGGGATGACTCAAGTTTTCAAGTGCCTGACATCAGATTTCTGAGGAGAGATCGATCACTATCCAGGCCAAAATATCTGTGTTCTCTGGAAAGACCAGAAAAGAGTAAGCCCACACAACTACTCCAAGGCCCCTTGTGAGGCCCCTTGCTCTTTTAGCAGCTCCTGAAGACGTGGCAGAGGAGACACTCTTTCCCAGAGTGGAGCTGGATTTCCTTAGCTCTGTTGCATAAAGTTGCATTATTAGTATGCTTTCCGTGGGTTAGGAACTGCCCAACATCTTTATTGTACTATGGATATTAAGTTGGTTCCTAGTTTTCACCAGCCCTCTGGATTTCACAGTACCTCATCTGATTGATACAGTACCACTGGTCAGGTGTGTTCACTGAGAGGATCTGTGTTTTTGCTTAAAAGGATCATGTATTTGTTCTTTTTTCATGAGCTAGAATTAGGAAGATTAAAGTAAAAAATAAATAAAAAATAAAAAAATCTGACTGAGCAGAACTGAAAGTCAGAGCTGGAATTTTGTATGACCATCACCTTAGGATTAGCTATTATTAGGATTAGCTAACTATTATTAGTTAGCTATTAGTTTCACTTTCATCTTTCTATGTACACTCCTCAAAAAATTAAACCAATAAATAATAATAATAATAATAATAATAATAATAATAATAATAATAATAATAATAAAAACAGCATCCTTCCCCTCCCTCGTTGGGAAATTTGAAGTGCTGGGGTAAAAAATCATCAGAAATATGGCTTTCAGCCAGACCTCCCCTTGCTTATCAGTCTATTCAAAGATTGCACAAAGTGTTACTTGTATGTTTTATTAGCAAAAATCAGCATTGCTGCCAGCTGATGACTCCACCTCTGGTCTTACTCAATGCTGTGGTTCAGAAGATCAAATCGAGCTTCAACTGGAGGATGAAACAGAAAGGAGTTTGTGGATTTGAATGTCCTATGGCTGCAAGTCCAGCTGGGGGTGGGTCTTACAGGGAATTGAAACTTAATTGAAAGAAGTCAGTGTTGGGCTTTTCCCTAGCCTTAGCTGCAGTCCTCCTTCCTGACAAGGATGTCTGGGGTTGGAGGATGGAGGGGAGGCAGCAGGTACAGGATGGCTGCTGCCTCCAGTACCCCATTTTCCTCTCAGGGTTACAACAATCAACCAGAGGCGGCTGGAAAACCCCAGCAGCTGATGACATCTGGAGAGGAGCAAAGGCACCAAGCATCAGCCTACCATCAGCAGCAAGAGCAGCAGTAAGTAGAAAGGAGCCTAGGTGAGATTTACTAGGTGAGATCACTTTACTCAAGGTACGGACCTGTAAATGTAGAAATACTTTACAGAGATCCTGTGAAAGGGATTGGGCACAGAAGCAGCATGTCCTCCTGCACTCAGAGAAGCCTACCCACCAGCAATGCTTCCTAAATGGCACCTGAGGTGTGCTGACAGGTTTTGTGACAGTGTGGCTCACGCCTGGGGCTGCTTGTATGCGATGTGTGTGGACAGCATCAGTGCTACGTGTGATAGCAGCAGCCAGTTCTGTGCATTTGGTATTGCTGTACATGGCATCTGCTTCTTGGCATCGTTTTCTAACCAGAATTTCAAATCCGGTCCTACCTCCCTGTTTTCTCTCTCCTAATATTTCATCCTGGAAAGTCTAAAAATACTTCTTTTGGCTGCAGAGACGGATGTCGGCTGCGTTCCAGCACTGATCTGAATGCAATCCAGGACATGGAACAGCTTCTAACAACTTCATACTGACAGAAGTAAAACCAAAGCTTCAGCCCCAAATTTCATTTTAAGTTTTACTGGGATCTATGCCCTGTCCGCCTCTGGTTTTCTAGTGACAAGCTTAGATACCTTATAAGCTCTAACATGCAAAAATAGTGCAAAATATAAATTGTCAGTAGCATGTGTGTATTTTGTACCCATGTGCTTAGCTGACCAAAACTAATTGTTAACAGTTTTTTTCCCCAAATCTTTTTTTTTTTCTTTTTCTGAGCTGTTAGTAACAGTGCATGTAATTTTGTTATTATTGTGCACTGAGTTTGCTTGACTTGCTTTTTCTCCCCCATCTTTCATAGTGCAGCTGATGGAAACTGGTTTCACTATCTAGAGGCTGTTTCAGTTTCCTTTCCTTGAAGAAGGAGGAGCCAGGCTGTGCAAGAGGCGGCAGACTGCTGGTCATGAGCAGCAATCAGCAGCTTGCCACTGTAACCCGTGAATGACTATCTACTAGGCAGTAATAATACATGGACTATTAAGAGCTGGGCTGCTTGGAAATCCTTGAGCACTTTATCAACTCACCTTCAGGAAAGCAAACAGCCATTCTCAAGTTATTCTATGTTTATTTCATGCCACTTCCAAACATGAAGGACCCTCTGCCTTGCCTTCCTGCACACTGGCATATATCCACAGTACAGTGAAGGCAGCCCAGGTACTTGCCATGTGTGGAATTTTATTTTTCTCTTGGGGATGGGCAGTAGACTTTTCCCATGGATGTAGCTGTCTTTGCCCAAGGCTTGGTCTGGGGTACAGCCCCCTGGTTAAAGTTAAGTAAATACTTAATCAGTTGGTTCGCCTGAGTTCCCTGCAAAATTTACAGCAAGAGTAAATATATCTACATAGATTTTGGCCAGATGATGGAATCCCTATAAAACCAGGTAAACTTTTGGGGAAGAATAATTAAAAGTCCTGTTTCATGTGTTTCATGTTTATATGATGCTTGCAGAGGGAAAACTGGTACACATCTACTACAAGGGCTGCACACAATATTTTTCACTATGTGATATGAAAGAGTCTCTCTGCACATCTTCATAAAGCTGTAACAGTGAATTCATTCCTAAACCAGGAGTATACAAATTAAAGTCTACAGTATTATGAAGTTAATGAGAAAGAGGAATGAACGAGAGGCTGGGTCAAAGAGGAACCATGTAATATGAGTGGGAAACAAACACTGAAAGAAGTGAACAAGATTGGGGTTTCCTCACTGCCCTTGGGGAGAAGAGCACCAACGTTGGTGAAGAGACTAGAAACACGAGTTATGAGGAGCAGCTGAGGAAATTGGGGCTTTTTACTTTGGAATAAAAAGAGTCTGAAGGAAGACATCATCACTCTACATCTACCTGAAAAGTGGTTGCAGCAAGGAGAATGTCGGTCTCTTTGCTCAGGTCTCAGGTGACAAGTGATAGGACATAAGGAAATGGTCTCAATTTGTGCCAGTGGAAGTTTAAACTGGGCATCAGGAAGAATTTCTTCATGGAGAGGGTGATCAAGCATTGGAATAGGCTGCCCAGGGAAGTGGTGAAGTCTCCATCCTTGGAGGTATTTAAGAGTTGTATGGATATAGCACTAAGGGACACATTGAGTGATAGGACTTGGTGGGTCAGGCAGATGGTTGGACTTGAGGATCTTGACGGTGCTTTCCAACCTGGATTATTCAATGACTCTATGAGTTGAAGCCACTTAAATGGGGATTTCTTTAACTAAACCAAGTGAAAGTGGTAGAAAGTATCTGAAATGCTGAAGCAGACAAGAGGAGTCTTCTGTTCTTAAACCAAAAACTATAACATTTGTTGATAAATATTTGTTCTGTTATTTCAAGTTATGTTTCAAGCCAGCTCTCATATTAAAATATCCTTTCAGTAGTGGCAAAGCTAACTCAGCCTTTTGGCTCTCGGTCCCTTTGAACATGATGCTTCAAACTAAAATGCTAGCACACCCTCAGAATAGTCCAGGTTTTCAGGCTCAGGGTTAACAAAGGGTTGAACAGAGAAGTTTGTCAGGTAATGTCGAAGGGTGTCTGCAGAATTAAAAAATCCACAGACAAGCATTAGTTAGGAGGCTTTCTGGTGTATGTGTAGCAGAGGAAACATGAGGGGCCCAAGAAGGATGCCTCTGTGCCAAGATGTGGCTCTATTCCAGTCAGTGTGCTGCTCGCCATTTTCCAGAAACAGCCAAGATTTGGTCTTGATGCCAACAGAGCAGGAGTCTGAGCCTCTGTTGAAGCCTGTGTGTGAGTAGGGTGTGTGTATGTTGTTTCCATGCAAAGTCTCAGCCTGTGCTTCGGAGCAATTAGAAGTGGGAAAACACCTTGGCAGCATCTTAGTGTGGGATCAGGTGATGGTTCAGGTAGACAGGACATGTGAAATACATGTGAGATGTGATATGTTAAAGCCTCACCCACCAGCCAAATCAAAGTTTACTCTTTCCCAGAAAAGTGCAAGTTGGGCAACTGGTATTAGATGGTAATTTGTCTCTTGCTTTGGAAAAGCTCTTATACGATATGTTGAGGCTGTGAAGTGATTATAAAGTGGTTCTAATTAAGTTACAAAAAATACTTGTTCAAATGCAAAATTGAAATGAAACTTCACACATCGCCCCCCTCCAGTTCTGTACAAGATGTGGTTTCAGGCTATGGAGAAAAAACACCAGGATGACAAGTGCTTGAAACTGCTTATAATAATAAGCTTGCATTTAAGTTACTTCACTTTGTCTGCTAAGTGCCATGAAATTAACTTGTAGAAAGTGAATTCCCAAATTGCCCCTGTTCATATCTATTCAGAAACAAAAGTCTGTACAGAAGAAAAGGTGGAGGAAAGTGGGGAAATTAGAAGCTGAACTATTGCTAGTGTCTGAAAAAGAAAAAAGTTGTGATAGTCCCTGCCCCCATTCAGCAACGGCAGCCTGTCCATGGTGTCTTTAAACCACACAAGAATTATATTGGTTCTGGTAAAATACATTTAAAAAAAAATCAAATTCAAAGTAATAAAATGTGAAGATATATTGTCACACAGCTGGTAATAGTCCTTTATTGTCCAGAGTGAAAGGAGAGCAGTTACTAGAACGCTTGACTTGAGAAATGTTATTCTTTGACTGCAGGAGCCAAATCCATCAGGGCTTTCTTTCCTTCCTTTCCCAATCTTCATCCTGAACTAAAAAGAAAATCTATAGTGTTGTAGCATCTCTTAATCTTTTGCTGATAGAGTGTCCTTAGCAGTTCTTAGGAAAATTATTTTGTTTCACAATCTGAAATTTCTTCTTTTTAATAACTCCAAAATGGTCTCTTAAACTGGAGGAGGCTTCTTCTCTAAATGCTTCTTTTGTCCACTGGTGGTACTGGTGTATGTGTAATCTGAATTACAGACAATTTGTTTAGAGTTGACCGCTGTATTTGCTGCACAGGACAAAATCTCCCAGCTCTGTATCTTTCAGGGTGATGTACTAATCTTTGCAGCACGGTGGGGCGATTCAGAGGTGCCTGGCTTTGGTGTTATCAGTAGCCAGCCTTATCTCCAGTTAAGCATTCAGTGACTGAGTCTACATAGGAGGATAGCTATGCAGTAAGATTTGGGGACTGCTGTGTTCTTCATAAGGTGTGTGTGTGTCCTAACTCTGCATTAGAAGACTTCCTAGGAAGATCTTGATTTCCTAGGAAGTTGTTCTCTTGATGCATAACTTGATGAGGAGCTATGGTTAAGAAAAATAGCACATCGGCAGGGAATGAAAGGACACCAGTATTATGGTAGAGGGGGAGTGGAGGAGGAAGCATATTGTTGGAAAGAAAGTGGTAGAAGCGGAGGTGAAAACATGCCACTAGTTTAGGTCTTAGTCTTCGTGTGGTAGGCTGACCTGCTCAGCTCTCCAGGTGTGCTGGCAAGCACAACTCACGGCACGCAGATGCCTCTGTGGGGCTTAGCTCAGCTCAGCACTGATGCTGCCAAGCCCAGTGCCTGGCCTGTCTCAGTATAGATGCTCTGTGCTGCTGATTTCCAGGTGCTCCAGCTGACTCTGGCACACTACCGCATCCCTGGCACTGTGCTGCGCTAAGGCAAATGAACTATTTGGGGACAGCATAAATACAAATGTGTCTGACAGCAGGGACTTCATGGAGTTTGTTGGGTCTAGTGTTCTATTTTCTGTTTATTTGGGTTGGAAAAGACCTTCAAGATCCCCAAGTCCAATTATCAACCTACTGAACCCCATCACTAAATCACGTCCCTTAGTGCCATGTCCATACATCTCTTAAATACCCCCAGGGACTGGCACTCCACCACTTCCCTGAGCAGCCTGTTCCAATGCTTGACCACCCTCTCCATGAAGAAATTCTTCATAATGTCCGATTTAAATCTCCCCTTGTGGACCTGCCATTCTTCCTGCGGTGCTATCACACACCAAGCCCAAAGCAAGCTGCTGAGTCTTAGCTGGGAAATTCAGTTCTGAGTTTTGGTCTTACTCTTTGGACCTGATTTTAACTTCAGGAAGTTCTCTAGCAGCTTCTGAGAGTTGAGATTTGAGTGCACGGCTGTTGCTTTACTGCTTGTTTCTCAGTCAAACCTTCTCCCGGGCCCTTCTTTGCTGCTGTTTTCCTTCTCACTCATTCCCAGTGCAAGTTCACATCTCCAGGATTTAACTCTTTGTTTTATCCTTAGGCCTCAACTATAGCAAAAAATGTTGGTTTAATGAAAGCTTTAGCTAAACAGAGGGACCAGATACAGAAGTGAGTTATCCTAGTTTAATAAGCTTCCAGACATCAGCTGAACTGTGGTAATTAAGTGCACTCCTAGCCTGTGGCAAGTACAGGACAAAACCCATGAACATAGATTTTCAGTGGTAAACATTTTCTGCTAAAAGCAGTTTATTTTCGGTCTGTCATGTTAAGAAAGCTAGGATGACTCAGGCAGTGTATAACGTTAAGACCCGGTAATTCACTTTTGTGTCTGAGCTGCAAACTGGTAAGATACTGTTGCTCATAAAAATAGAAAGCCAGAACCCCAAACCTGCAAGCAAGATTCGTACATATGGGTGCAAAGCATATCGAATGACCGAGGTCTAACGCTAGGGCTGTTGATTATCATTAGCCTGTGCACTGCACAGTACAGATACCTATAGGGCAGTTGTCTCCTTGCTGGGGTTTGGAGTCTCGTAGCCCTCTGATCTGGCAGCTTTCATGCTGTTTAGCATCATATGGGCTGCTCCATCAGGCACGGGAGCCTTGGTGAAAACAATATTTTGTGGTGGTGTTGACGTGACTGTTGTCAAGCAATTCCTGGTAACTGGATGCAAAGTTCAGTGTAGTGTGTCTTTGAAGAAGGCTTTATGATTGTCCTTGGTAGTTTGCTCCTTTTGTTTTTCTCTTAAAGTCAGCCGGTCTTAACATATTCTCTAATGCAGTATTTCATCTGTTTCTTCTGCCTTAAGCATATACATTAAGCACATGTACTATAAAAAGAGGAAAAAGTACGCACGCATATACCCACAGTCATGCACATAAACGTGTGCAAGTACGTGTCTACATACCTGTGTATTTTTTCTTTGTGCTTCTCTTTTCATTGATTACTGAATATAAATGAACCTTTTCTTTTCAGTGGTTCATATGCAGATGCATATAGAGCCCCACAAGGGTTCTCTTCAGTCCTTCCTCTAGACTAAACCTTCCTTTTTTTTTTTTCTTTCACCAAGCTTTAGTAATTTGTGTTGCTCTCCCCTGCACGCTCCTTGGTTTCTGGCTCTTATTGAATGCAGACAGCACATTGCCTAGCAGAGCAAAATATTTAGCTTTCAGCTTTGTGGCATTCATGTACTGATGCACCAGCAATATAAAACACAGTGGAACTGGAAATAGTTTATAACAGCCATTACTTTTGTAACTCTTTAAACTATTTCACACTTCATTTGGAAGGCTCCCCAGTGGTAGCTGGCTGGAGTGGGCTCGAGGAAATACTGAAGGGCACAGCTCTGCAAAAAACATTATTGGTGAACAGCAGTTCTCATGTGTTTATTCAACTTCAGAAATAATCTATTTTATACAAACCTAGAAGAAAGTAGCGCAAAGGCTGTGCCCTGAAAACACTGAAGACTAGTCCTTAAGTAGTGTGAGTTAAATGTGTCAAGTCGCCCACAGACTTACAAATTTAAGATTGCAGACATGGTGTTCTCAGTGTTGCTGATAATTCAAACTGTAAGCTATCTTTGCAGATTTTTTTTGTGAGGCTATTGTATGTTTCTCCTGATTGAAAGATTTTTCTATTTGTATATATTGCTATATAGATATTAATCTTCTTATTATTGAGATATTTGATGTCTATGTGTTTGAAAACTCATATGAGGTTGCTTTTTGAGTTTTATCCCAATACAGATGCATTCTCTTATTGGGTTATAACTTTTTCACAATTGTTGATATTTGCTCAGTCTGAGTAATTAGGCAATACATTCCCCTTTTCTGTGGGAAAAAAAAATAAACCAAAAAAGTCTTATCAAGATTAATGTGACTTATAAAGGCAGAATAGGGTTTGTTTCTCTTTTATGAAGAGCTATAACCTGGGTAAGATGTTCTTCCCGCTCCCAGTGACTTCCATATTTGTATTTATAAATCAACCATACGTCAAAGATAGATTTAAGTCATAGAACAATAAGAATCATTATTAGGGAACCTGAAAAGTAAAATTCTCTGTAAACGTTTCAACTTCACTTCATGTATTGGTATAAAGTACAAAAGGTATGCACACTGCTGGTAGCTTAAAATCTTTACATTTCCTTAATTGCTATCCAGGTAAGTAGGATAATTTACTCCAGACTTAAAGCTGCAGTGGCAACTCAGAAACTGCCTGAAATATTAAATTCACAGGCTGTAGCATATTCTATGGCTTTACTGGATCAGAGGTTCTGTCTGGACAAAGTACTAACTTGCAATATACTCCAAACTGGCTAAAACATGAGGTGAAAGCTGCTGGTGGATTTTTTACTTTCTTTCCTAAAAAAATAAAAAATAAAAATAAAGAAAATAAGGGACAGTCAGTGTGGATTTGAATTTTAGCTTTAGAACTAGTAGGCAGGTGGAATCTCTTGGGCAGCAGATCATCTGGCTCCTCCTGTGGCTGCAGATTTGAAAAGCAAGGATGGGTTCAATCCCTGGCTTTCACCCATCCCATGGGAATCTTACTATATGCTTGCTCTTCCTTCTCCCAGTCCAAATACCCAATGTTACACTTTGACATGTCTATCTTTCCAGAGAGACCAAGGTGAGCACTATCAAAATAGATAAGCTCACTAATGCTTATATATATATTTTTTTGAAATTATTATTATTATTATTTATCTTGGACTAAAATAGAGCATGTGGTATAAATACTAGGTAAAGGAAAAACAAAAGTATCCTGTTCTCCTTTTTATTCCTGAACTGGAGACTTGAAATCCTCATTTTATTTTAACTTTGCTTTTATTTCAATAACATGAAAACCAAACTGGACTTTAAACAAGCACTTTTTTAACCACAGTGACTCTTACTCTTTGGAAAACAAAGCTGAGCTGTCTCTAGCAGTAAGTGTAGTTCCCTGTCACTGGTCTCACTTCTATCCCTTTAATGAACTGATTGATCTTTGTTATATTTCATGTCCCGTCCTTCTGAACTCCTGGATAATGGCCATGGACAAATATCAAAAGAGTGGCCTCACCTTGGCCTCCTCCAGCCAAAAAGCAAAAGCAGATAAAGGAAATGATTCATGGCACAAAGGCTATCGTGTCATAAAGCCTAGAGTTGATATCATGATTCTTAAATATGTGCAGACACACAGAGCTCCTTGTTGTCTTTTTAATTGGATTCCTTATTTAGAAAAAAAAAAAAAAAACAGAAAAAAAAAAAAAAACGGAATGTCATCAAAGTACATCTAATGATATTAAAAACTTTTCTGCCCCTTATGCTATGAATCAGTGGGATGTCTTAGATGCACTAATGTTTTTTTTGAGGGGGAGAAGTGTGTAGTCTTGTAACTTAACAATTCCAGCCTTTTTTTTTTTTCACTGACAAAGGGATGGCAGTGCATACTTTTTAAAGTATGCAATTTTTTTGTGTGTATGAATTTGAGAGAAATATGATATTAATACCTGAAAAAGTCAAGAAAAAAATAATACTTATTGAAACTGACCAGCTGTACAGCAGCTTGTTGGGGCAGTAATGGAGAACATTATGCTATAGCATGCAAAGGTTGTCAAAACTTACTTTAAGTAATGGCTGAAATTGTGCAATGATGCTGGAAGGGCAATGCAGCTACCTTGCTCCTGCCTCTGAGGGCCTGGGGTTTGGTGGAGAGGCGAGGAACAGTCTCACTGGGCACCAGAGGAAGCTGGCAGGCAGGGAAAGGTCCACATTAAAATGACACCATTAAAGCTCGCAGCTCTGTCTTTGCTAGTTTAATCTCACAAATTAATCCACATCCTCCTAGAACAAGTCTTCAAAGAGAAAGAGGTAATTGGATATAAATGCTTTCCTTCCCAAATGCCGAATTACAGTGATATGGCAGCAGGCGGCTTTTTGCACTTTGATCTCTTTGCATGATTTTCATTCCTCTTTTTAGCCTTTGTCTCAGACCTCCTTCTCTCATTACTTTTCCACAGCCAACTGAGCTCTCTCTCCTTCCTAGCTTGTCCTCTAGCCCTTTCTTCTTTCAAGGGGCGCAGTTTTCATCTCTCATTAGTCTTTGTTTTCTGCTCTTCTCCTTCTGCCTTCCCAAAGATAACATCAAATAAAATACCAGTGCCCACGTGCGCAGATAAAGCTGTGCCGAACGCTGCAGAGATGTGAGCACACTCTGATACGTGGAGCCAACCTCTGCTCAGTGCGCGGCTGGTGAACCTGCACCCCTGTGGCTTTGCTTTTGCTGAGGTGGAGTGCAGGCAGTCCAAACTCCTACCCACACAGTATACCTTGTAGATTAAAAACCTTTGTTTCCTCCGAGTGAAACTGACATGTTTTCATCAGTCATTTGATCACCTCCAGTCTCTAATACACTCCGAGCCCTGTCCTGTTTCTTTGCTGTCATGCTAGATTGATAGCTCTTTGAGACGGCAACTGTGTTTTGAATTCAGCCTAAAAAAACAGGGCCTCAGCCCTTACTCAGTGTGTTGGACCTGAGGCGTGACAGCAAAATAAATATGCCTGAGGAATTCCTGGTACCGGACAAACACAAATCTGACAGAAACTGAGGCTTGGTCAGGCAGCAAGTCACCTAAGCCCATGACAAACAACATGCCTTCATGCACTCTTTGGACAACTCTTGGGCAGACTGCCTGAATTTGTGAGGAGTTCAGTGCCATTGAGGCATGGGGTGGGACTACCAACACGAGTGCTCTTCCCCATAGACAGTGACCTGTGACCTGTGCTTGAGCAAGCTGTGCCGGAAAGCACCAATAGCCCTGCTGGGGAAGTAGTCCTCTACCAAGAGGAACTTCGTGATGTGAGGAAGTGATTTGATTTGAAACAGCTGAGATTTGAGGTCTGCAGTCTAGAGTGAGACTTAATAAGAAACATGGAGACTGTGCCAAAAGTTTCTGAAAATATTATCCTTGGTATTCACTGTCTACTACAAATATAACTATTTCTAAAGTATTTACCAAAAATTCCGGAAGAGCTGAATCAAAGTAAAAACTGGTTTTGATATAATTTTTTTTTTTGTTACAACAGCAGAACACCGACCTCACTGATGAAGAAAACCCCTTCCAGTCCAATTGTTTTTCTGTAGAGAGAAAAAATAAGAGAGTGTTTTCTTTCATTCTAGTGTCAGCTCGTACGTCTTGATAACTCCAAATGAAACCAGAAGAAACCAGTTGCAACAAAGTAAGCTGAGATGTCTAATGCATTATTTCTACTTGAATAAGTTTATTTTTGTGTGTGTTTTATCACCCTTGCAACTTTTACCTGCATCTTTTCAATACTTTTTATGTCTGCAGCTGTAAGTATAAGGTCAGGGCTATGAGCCTTCGCCATCACCCTGTAGGCTTTTCTCAAGATCAACTTCTCATCTGGCTAAACTTCACACATAGTAAGGCTTCTTTGGGAACAGGTTTTTGGTAATAGCAGTGCTGTAGCTCCTCAAGCTGACTTGTACAAGAGTCATCTGGAATTAACTCAACCCTGTATTTGCAGGATTGAATTTAGATTGGAGAACCCAGCTTTGAACACTCTTTAGGTTATGGGGAGGAAGAAGAAAAATACAAGCAAGAAATATTTTTGAAAGTGCTCTCATGTGGAAGCTAACGTAACTCGAACCACACCATCTGTTGGTTCCTGAATCCCTGTTTAAAGATTGTATATGGATCTTTTAATGAAGGTGGGAAAGATTTTAGATGGCAAAACACCTGCAGTTATATAAGATCACTTTCGCGGGGCTTCAAGTCTTGCTGGTGAAAGTAGGTAAGCAGGAACAACCTGAAGCTGTACCAGAAGGAATAGGCACGTTAAAAGTCTTCCATTGACCAAAGTTGCTACAAAAGAGCCATGAAAAAAATCTGTGTACAGACATGACCAAACTCTGCAGTCCTGCACTCCTGGCTGTTTATTTGTGCAGAATATGACAGCTGAGGGAGTGTCAGTCAGCACTCCTCAAGTTTTGAGCCCTCAAGTAAATAATGCAATTAAAACAATTCTTCTCAAACATCATGAGTTTGGCTGAAATGCTCTATCAGCAGGCTAGCATGGGGTGGGATTTCCTTTGCTTGCAAGAAAGAAAATGGACTTTCACTGAACCAAACCATAATCCTCTGGAAGGAGGAATGAAAGCAGGCCATCTGAGAGGTGACTGACTCTAAGAGGATAGGTTCTGCTGCTTTAGTAAAGGTCTGTTTTGACTTTGTGCCACCAGCATGCAAAGTCTCAAGCATGCAGAGTGCTTCCACCTTCAATACTGGCAGAAAGGGGGCCTCACTGAATCCAATCCCAAACTAAGGCCTTGTTTTAAAGGTGAAATAAGAAGCTGGTGTCAGTCTTGGGGCTCTTTAGAGACCTGCCCATGGACTGGCAGGTTATCCTGTTAGAGGAGAACTGGTGCTAGCATCTGTTAGCTGTAGCCTGGCATTAGAAAATACAGTTCATGTGTTTAGTACAAGTGAGTAACTGAGGTACTACTTTAAAACACAGCTCCTTTTCTCATGCGTTTTATGGACTTTGATATAAAATAAATTGCCTTTTTCTCCGTCAGCTAAATCTGGGGAACAATTTAATTAACCAGCCATCCTAGAGCATAGGGCTGGCTCCACAAGTCTCCCAGTGCCTCTGGCTGCACTGACTGGATTTCCAATGTATACACTGGGAGCTTGGCACCCAGCTCGTCTGTGGACATCTATGTTGAGGTGTCTTAATTTGAAGCTGAATTGTGCATGCCTCTTGCTTTTATTTAAGAAACAGGGTCAGGAGGGAAAAAGTACTTACCATATGGTTTTAAGTTAACAAAAATATTTGCCTCTCCATCTGATTGTTCCAGTGACTGTGTAACCTCTTGCAGGGGTGTCTGCATCCCTTGAGAACAAGTGGGTCTGTTCCTGGATGAGTCTTCAGTGTTATATACAGCTAAAGACACTTACCTGCTTTTTAGGATGGCTTCTAACTTCCACGCATTTGTTTCGTTTTGTACCTGTTCAGTTGCTAAGAAAGAGCTAGATGACCTGGAGCGCTGGAAGGAAGAGCACAGGCCAAGGCCAATTAAGTTGATTCCACAGAGACTGGGTAAGACATTTAAATCAGCTATTATGAATTGGAAAATCAGTACTTTTTGTTTTATGCAATACATACTATATACACTCACATACCCTTTATGACATAAAGACATCTTTCACTGTTTTTCTCTCATGCTACTTATTAAGGAGATTTGGTGTCAATAAGGGCTGACATGAGCCTGCTGTATGCGCTCCGTGCTTTTTGATGGTCGTGACAATGAAGATGTTTCTGAAGAAAAACAGCACAGAATGTCACTCAAGAAATTTGTCAACATCAGTGTAGAAAATCTATAGTTACATTTGGAAAAAAAGAGGCTGATGAGTCCTTCTGCTGGTAACATTGATCGGTTGATGTGTCAGAGGGGTTGCACATATGGCATTAACATGCAGGTGGACAGTATGTGTTGGAGACCCTCTGGTTATCCATAAAAAAACTCCTCTGGTTTAGGGGACAGTACACATGCTTTCCTGATTTCTGGCTCCTAAAGAGGTAGAAGTGATCCCTGCAGCTTCAGGCATTTGCAGGCTACATGTGCATGAGGCTCTGTATTACCAATTTTATAAAAAGTAACTACAAGGGTGGGTAAATGAAAAGCAGGATAAAAAGCTGCATAAACTTAGGTCACGCTGAATTGAGCTGATGTGCTTGATAAGATAACCAACCTTTTTTTTTTTTTCTAGACAAGTGAGAGGAACTGTAGCAGATCTCTTCAACTGTAACCACTATAAAGCATTTAATGTAGTGCTTTGGGACAGTTAGTGGTTTGGTTTTTTTTTTTTTGTGTGTGTGTGTGTGTGCATGTGTGTTTTAATTAGAAATTGAAAGAAAAAAGCCAACAACCCACCCTTAGTCTTCTATAGAAAATAGGGTTGCGGGTTGTGCTACAGCAAGGAGAAGGTTATTAGAAATGCTTTCAGGTATCAGTCTTCAGACCTATCTTGTTTTAATATCTTTCTTTAATGTCTTTGGCACAAAAGGTAGGAGAGAGCTGATGAAACTTGCTGACAAGACAGAAGTTGGAAGCATCATTCTTATAGAACATGATGAGGATATTGAGCAGCAAAGTGGGATGACCTTGAGGGCCTGCATTAGCAGAAATGGGGCAAAATTCATTATGACAAAATGTATGATTATAACGATGCCTTTATTAGTTTTATAAATGTAGAGCTCCTCTTCCTTCTTTTGGCTGTCGTAGGGGATTTGGGGGTGTACACTGCAGGTTATTGTCTGCCTTGACCTCCTGGGAATGGAGCTGGTAAGCCATGCTACCCAAGATTAGTCTGGGTTGGCTTTGTGCACTTAAAAATTGATACTGGATGGGAGTTGGAGAAATCTGAACTGTCTTTAGCCCAGATTTATTTCTGGAGTCAAGGTGATACTGGTCCCAGTTGCGGCCTGAGTCCCAGTTGTTGGCACTGATGAGACAACCTTTGCAAGTTCGTGTCAGGCCTTGTGTTTCCGCTCCCACATGCAGTCGTGTGGCCAGATGTACTCTTTGTGAGCTCGTGTGTACTAGCTGCTTCCTACCTGTGAGCAATTCCTAGAAGAGATGCTTGTGTCCCAAGAGGACTGCAAAGTTTATTGCTGAAGAAAGTGAGATCTGAAAAACAGAAAGTTGGTGTGTGGTGTCTGCTCAGGAAGCGTGCAGGCTGACTGCGTGGCTGGGGACGTGGTGGGAAGCCTGCAGTGGATGTGGGGAGCCTTAACGTCCCTCTGATCTCACCGCGTTTAAAAACTTCCCAAGGAAAGAAGTGAATTTAAAAAATAAAGAAAAAAAAAAAAAGAAAAAAAAAGATGAAAAAAAAAAAAGCTTCTGAAAGAATTCAAGGTTATATGAACTCTTCAGTCTCCATCTAGCTGCCATTTAGAAAGACCCCTGGAGACTGAGACACATGCACTATGTTCAGTGTCTCTGCAAAGAGGAAAGGTGCAAAGATTATTAGATCTTAGCATTCCCAGAGGAACAAATTTGGAACAGAAGAGAGCTCAAGCAGGGAGAAAACAAATCTAGCATCTCTAATTTCACAACTGTAGGTACTCATTAAGGTAAAAAAGTATCCTATGTTATTTTCTCAGAATGATTTTAAGAGACTACCCATCTAGTCCAAATCACCAGAGAATTCTTGAAGTTTCTTTACACTCATGCTTTCCACAGGGAAATAAGTATTCTGGATTTCAACTCTGTAGTATTTGACTGGCAAAGTTTCAGGTACCATGGAGGGATGAGAGCAATGAATGATGCAAGTGGCACCCTCCTCCATGAGCAATGAGTGGAGGAAAAAAAAATCATGCCTGTTAAATGCAATGGCCTCTTTTTCCACCATATTGTATAAATTTAGCCAGTCATAACACATCCTGACTTCAGTGAAACATTTGACAGATTACAGTCTAACCAACTTGAAGGAATTAAACCTGTCTGAAAAGCTGTAGGCAATGGCAATTAATGATAAGTAAAATACTTATTTAGATCTGATATCTAGCAATACATGCAGAAACAAACAGTGAGCACAAGTATGTTAAATGTTGACAAGAGAAGGTTAGAAAGAAAGAAATACCAAGCATCTGGAAGGTTTCAGAACTTGTTTAGTAACGATTGTATTTCCCACACTTCACAATGCCAGCTGTATGCTTGTTGCTACTGTAAGCTTGTTGCTTGTATCCTGCACGGCCAGTCATTCCTGAGTGCTCAATCCTACGAAGTTTTTTGTGTGCATAAGAATGTTTTTGCGCTTAGGGAATTGATCTCCCATTTGCTGAATCTCACAAAGTCACGTAAGGATTGGTTGTCTTCCATTAGTAAGGGGAGAACACTACTTTTGTCAAGGGTGATCCATCCTGAAGGATCTAGCATGGTTGTCTTATATTTCAGGCACCCCAGGTAGCACAGATTGGTCCAGCTGATTGTATTAAACTAACGCTCATTTAGTGGGGAATTTTGCAGAAAATCAGTAGGTGTAAATATAGCCCTCATCCTCAGAATGGAGTGGGGACTGCTGTTGTTTTTTCTGTTTGTTTGTTTGCTTGCTTCCAACAACCAAGGGAATAAATTATTGGCTTTCCTAAAGCAAGAAAATACTTTGGAATATAATAGAGCAGAATAATTGAATCAAAAGCACTCCTTCACATCCCTTGGGAGCTACTAGCACTTTCTATTTGTTCTGCTTTCTTTTTTTTTTTTTATTGGAAGCCTGAACATCATGGGCAGAGGTCTAGGTGGTCTCAGTAGAGAGCCTTTGCCTTTGGAAAGGACACCTTCTGCTAGCTGGATATGAATATGAGGTCTGTGGAAAAAGTTTTGATTTCCATTTCAGAAAGCAGATTCTTCCTCAAGCCCCAAGACATTGCTAAGAAGATACACAAATGATAGTATCCCATTACAGCTGGCAGAAACTCCAGGCTCCTAAACTTGATAAAAGAGAAACCCTTGGTCAGTAAAGTTTTTGACTCAGTATGTGTGCGTGACAAACTGAGCAAAGGTGGGGTGAGCTAGATCTGAAAATCAAGACTCATCTGCAAAGCATGACTGATCTTCTGAAAATGTAATGGTTCCCCACTAAACTGATCATATACAGTAGGATATATTTGCTGCTAGAGTGGATGATACAGTGGATGCTCTGCAAATAATAAGCTAGTGCTTTTGACGGATGGATAAAATGATCAAAAAGGTCTCCTGCCCATTCTCTTTAATGTCAGACAGCTACTGTAATTATGAAAAAATTTCTGTATATGCGTACATTCAATTTGTTATATTGCTCTGTTCAGAAATGACTGGCATTTTAACTTTAAATGCTCATGCAAAATGCAATTTATACTTTTTTTTTTTTTAAGGAGGAAAGGAATCAGAGGCTGAAGCAAGACAAAAACAGCAAATGATGCTCGTGCAATCTAAATACCAACAAAAGGTCAGGAAGAATAAATTTGTTTGTTTATTTCAGGAATTCAAAAAAGGCTTTTCATGAAGTGTTTCATATGGCTATCAAATGAACTCACAGCTGCTCAACAAAAGAAAGTCATGAAACCTGAAGGAAGCAGCAGAAAACTAGAAACAAATGATCTTCACCAAAGAAAATGAGAAATCTGCCCATGAATATGTATCAAACAGTATCACAGATCATATCCAAAATGATAACCAGTACAGACACTTATAAGCCTCACTGTATCTTTCAGCGTGCTGCCTACAGTTTCACTAATTGATCAATGCACCACCCCCATCCAGTGCTATGTAGTAGATGTGTTGTTCCTTTTATAAAAGGTATAAATGCTTGTAAGTTATCAGTCATCTGTGTGATTCCTTGCATGGGTGCCCATTCATTAGTCACAGATTTCTCAGCCTTCCTAAAGCCAATATTGGAGCAGTGGTTACACAGCCTGCTTTATTCAGTGTCTCTAAGAAAAAATTCTGGAAACTTTCATCAAATGCACTCCAGTTTTGCAAGACATGTGGTACAAGAGTCATGTTACCTTATGTGTTCTTTTTATATACATATGTAAAATATTTTTTAATCTTAATTTCATACAGCACAAGAGAGAAGAATACATGAAAGCAAAAAAAGCAGCTGAAGAAGCTGAAATCCTAAAAAAGAAAGCAATTCAGAGAGAAAAGGTAAAACGTGATTACTGCAGATTTGGAACCAAACAGCAAAGTTTATTTCTTGATGCTTGATTTTGCTGAACTATATGAAACAGGCTCATTAAATGAAATGGTAGTCCTGGATAACATCAGGGAAATGGGAAATCCAGCCCTCCTCATAGTAGCTCACTAAAGAATATCTGGCCTGGTTTTCTTTGGGGTTTGTGCCTTCCTTTGGTTTTTCAGAAACTCTAGCTTTGTGTTTGCATGCAACCTGGAGAGTTAGTAGAGAGAAAGGGAGAACACTAGGATCAGGGCGAATATTGTGACTAGTGATATAGCTTATACAGTTCACTTTGGCACAAGCTTTCTCTGTAAGATCTGATTGTGGCAAGTGGCACAAAGGCTATAGAAATCCATAGCTGCTTGCTGTACACACAGGAAGAACACAAGAAAATCCAGCCTGTCATGGTGGAAGAGGCATCCAAACATGAAAAGGTCATTATAGCCTAACTGCATTGTGCTGAGTGCCCCTGGAATTCCTGATGCTTCTCCAGCCCCTCTATGGCCTGCACACTCAGGTGCATAGCTAAAATGTTAAGATCTCTTTTCCTTCTAGTTTTGACTGTATATCCTTATACTGACACCAGCAACAGCTCACTTCCAAATCATCAGTTTTATTTTGCAAGTGTTTGTCTTGTTGAGTTAGTTATTCCCACAAAGCGTTTTCTCATCATGTGTGCTCTACAAACCTTTGTAAAAATTCTTTCATTTCTCCTTGGTGGACACCAAGTAGCACTTGGTTGAGAATGTAGCATTTTTAAACAACAACAACAACAACAAAAGAGGAGGGGGAACAGACACTGATGTGTACAATAGTAATGAGGGAAAGGGAGATTTCAGGTTTGCAAGTTTTGTCTCCATAACAATAAAAATGATCTTCTGTGCAGAAGCTGAAAGCTGAGAGTTAATTCCCAAATCGTCGCTACTGGATTGCATACAAGGAGATGCATAAACAAAAATAGCCTTAATTGCCTCTAGATGAAGCTTAGTCTGTTCCCAGTCTTTTAGTGGTTAGCATTAATCTTTGTGAAAAAGCCCATACACAATAACTCGCAGAGGCAATAGATAGTACCATCTGAAATGTTTTTAACAGTTACCAGCTCATGTGTAGCTCCAGAAGCAGTGATGATAGCAATGGTAGAAAGGGGATTAATTATATTTTATTCAGCTATTAAATATATGTTTTTTGCCCATGGGCATTGGACAAGAAGTTGTTGCAAGACTGCAATAACTTATAGTTACACCTAGAAAATATATTGATATATCAGTTTTGTTTTCATGCTCTTTAATTTCCTTACCTCCACACCGACAAATTATAAAATCTTTATAGGTGTTGTAGATAGTAAAACTGTAACTATCAGTTTCTTCTAAAGAAGACTGCAACATCATGGCAAACATCTTTGCCAAACAAACTGTTTAATTTGAATAAACAAACTTACACCCACAAAGCAAGCAAACAAAACTGAGAAGCATGAAGGGGAACTCTTAATCTGAATTTGTTTATTCGTGTTGTCTCCCACAATAGTAATTGAGCTGATGAAGATTTCTGCTTGGAAGACATTAGTATATTAAAAAGGCAACTCTGTGGTTAAGGAAAGCATGCTAGAAAGCCACTAAAAGATGCTTATTTGCATATCTCACCCAGATATCTCTCACCCAGAGAGCTAGACATGACAGAAAGGGAATCCTAAAGAACTAGTGCTTTAGGTACTGGTACTCTAGGCTACCACAGGAGATAAACTTTTTTTTCTTTTTTTAAGTCATAGATTTGTAGACCACTGAGCCAAAGGGGATTGGCTGAGAGAAAGTCTTTCTGCAAATTCACAAGCCGCCTTCTTCCTGGCCAGCCCTTCTTTTGCTCAAGGTTATAATTCATTCAACAACAACAAAATTGATGGTCTGAAAGGCTATCTGCCTTTATTGTCAGGGACCCTGAAACTTTCACAGTTGGAGAGCTACTCTGCCAACAAACTCGAATGGTGAGGCCCTACAGACTAATGTGTCTTGACAAGAACATGTCTTGTCTTGACAAGAACAGGTGCTGGTGCTCAGCTCAGTTCTCCCTTGACTCTCAGGATGATGTGCTGTAACCCAACACTGCTCGTGAACATAGGAGCTGTTTATGTTAATACTTAAATAGTTGTTTTTCACAGAAAATCAACATCCACTCTTCCTTTATCTTTGTGACCAAGAGAAAAATGGGTGTTTGCCTAAGCTGTAACCAAATGTGGAAGGTCTGTGTGACCACATGTACGAGTCCACCTGCCTGTCTCTGTTGTTCTTTAATTAACCATGAGGGTAGATGCCGGAATAGCAACACTCTTGGCATCAACCTTGTCTCTCTCCAACTCCCAAAGAAAAGAAGGGGGTTCCTTCCCCACCATTCTATATTCCACAAAACCAGTTTCTGTGTGTAGGATCGAGCAGGGATTTGGGATCACTTTTGCTCAATGTCAGCCAGCTCGTCCTGGGACTGCTTTGATTTGTTCATGGGGTAACCCGAGGTTGCATGAGTTCATCTTTTCCTTTCCCTTAAGCTAGTGAGCTCTGAGTGCTCACAGAAATAATTTTGAAGAGATTTTGTAATGTTAGCAAGGGAATTCCTATTTCTGTATTTCTCCCTAGTGCTGAGATATGTGTCTGATCTGCAGACAGTGTGGGAGTACGGGAGAAGCAGTGTTGTTATTTGCTCATTAGTAGCAGGCATCTGCAGCTTGGTGTCTTTTATACAGCCTTCACATGACAGATTTTGACCAGACTGAGCCATAACTTACTTTGAGTCTTTTGGATGAAAGGACTGTCAAAATTCCCAAGAAAATAAACAAGTGGCTGACATTTGGCTTCTTGATTTTTAAGCTTTCTGTATACCAAATAGCGTAACTTCAGTGTGCTGCATGTTTCTGTTTCCTGTCACTCAGTCTCTGTTCCTGTTATCCTGCCTTTAGCCTTTCCTGTGTATATTCTAAATGTTGACTAAATATTAGAAGGTTAGAAGATTTGAAGTAAAAAGGCTGAGTGTAATTCAACTGCATGCCACTTTCTTACTTCTGCTCTTACATTGCATAGTAATGATCTTGCCATCTTTAGAAACTGTCCTGTTTAGAACAAACTGTAATTTCATTTTATTCTTTATCAAATCGTGCTCTTTAATTTGACTGTGTTAATCATCACAAATGGCCTTTTTCAGGAATTTGTTAAGACCAGGCACTTCACAGACCTTCTGCTAATGCTTTTCAACATGTTTACCTTCAATATCACAGCTGTTCCACGTTTGGCTTTGTTTTTGAAGACGATGCCAAATGTGGAGTGCTTTGGCAATGCCTACTGATAGATTGTCATTAGTTAGAGAATGTCCGAGTCCCGTTTCCCATCACTTGTATGCATCCTAAGCAAGGGTCCCAGGGTAAACCTCCGTAATAGGAAGCAGTTGCACCAGCCACTAGTAAGTAATTTGAATATGCTGGGATTTTCTTCAGGCAGCCTCCTGGTGGGAGAACAGCTGTAGGATATTTCCTTCTTTTTTTATCTAGTGGGAGATGGGGGTGATACTGTGATACTGAAGGATTATATTTATTACTGTGTTGTCCTATCTAGGAGATAGAGCAGGGCAACTCCAGCGAGCTTTGGATTTGAACTTAAAGGAAGCCTGCATGATGGTGGATCCCGTTTCAAATGGTCTTTCGGAGGTGAAGGCATCAGCTTTCACTGTTGAGCAGTGATTGTGAAAAGTCTGGGAACTCTCACTGCTGCCATGAGGGTATCAGCATCACCTTTGCCAATAACAGGATGCCATCAGATTCTTTGTCTTTCCTTTCTTCCCTTGTAAGTTAAGTTGCACAGATGGATGGGAATCTTTTGCCTAAAAAATCATCAGTCTCTGGATGAAGGGGATAGGAGCAAACAAGCTATTCTTTAAACAGTCAAAATTTACTCATATTGTGGGGTGATATGCCTTACTTTAATCTGAGTTTTCTTTTAGTTATGTCAGTACTTCCTGCATCCTACTACTGTCTCGACATCCCAACTGCCTGAGCAACAGGACACCTTATTCAGAGATTTGTCTTTGTTCTTTTGTTTAATTTCCCATTGCCTTTTTCTAAATAACAACCTGTAAGTCATTTGTCTTTCAACAGTTTATATCATTGTTACACAACACAGTGGCTCTTTTCCTGTCTGCATACATCTGACAGGAATTTTTTTTCTTAATCCAACACATGCTGAGAAGGAATTTGCACTTGTTAGGCAAATCTCTTCCAGACAGTCATTCTTTATCCAATTAAAAAATACCCACCCCGAAATCACTGAAGGCAAAGTAATTGAGTGACTGGCAGTAAACAGCATTTTTTCTGAAATTCTATTGATTGTACTACAGAAAGAAAATGATGGGATGGGGGGTTACAGCCATATTTCTAACATCAATTTTCCCCTTTATATCCCCCGACACACACATACACAATTTTCTTCCTGGTCTTGCACAACACCTCCACCCAGGTCCCAGTGTCATCTCCAGTTTGGGGCTCTGCCCAAATAGCCCATTCCCAGCTACAGTCCCTTTCTCATTTCTTTAAGGTATTTTCTGAAATTTCCAGGGCACTTTGTTTAGAGCAAGGTCTGGTTGCTGGGTTACCAAACAATTGCTTTTTTTCATCTGAAGGTGGGAGGTGAGCAGAGTGACACTTGAAGGTGGCAGTGTCTGCTTGCTCAATGTGGTGGCAGCTGTTCTGAGCTTCAGATAGGTGCTCTCCTTGCAGCATCCCCCCACCAACTGCAGAGTGGGAGCCTTGTGCTCAAAATATAGCAGGGCTGAAATCACGGTTTGGCACTTCTGATTTGTTGCTTTTAATACACTGAACTGCCTTTTGACTGCTCTTCCCACTGGACCTACTTACAACCTGTGTGTCAAAAAAAAAAATATAAAAAATTGGCTGGCCTCCTTTTGTCTGGAATTTAGCTTGAGCTACATATTGCTGCTGCAGAAAGTTCTCTAGCTTCTGCTCTATTTTAACATTTTATTCTGCTTCAGCTTCTGAGGGATGGGGTAGCTCAGACTATCTTTCCACTGGGAATTGTGCAATTTTATGTTAAAGGACCTGATTGTTTGTGTGGTATCCAGATTTGCCCACGAGTTTTATGTGTTGAGACTTTGGTTGACTCTTGCACTGGACATAGTATCTGAGGTAGAGTTGGATAAGCATAAATGGATAACACTGGATAAGCATAAATGTCTCCCATCCTCATCAGCCTTAACATTTATCCAAACTGACCAGTACCTGATGCTCCTGAAGGCCACAGGTCCATCTTCTTGAATCATTGTCCTTTCAGTGCTACAGGGCTATGACTGGCTTTTGTGCTCTGGTTCTCATCCTCTACCTTCTCACTAGAACCAATGTTGCACCAGTTGTTTGGAGACATGGTCCTAACAGTGGTGTGAGAGTCATGAAGGCTTACAAGGCCCCTTGTGAGGGTACACCTATCATCCAGGAGCATGGTGTTATTTTCAGACTAGTTTCTTGATGAGTTTAGTAGGAGTTGTTTGTCTGGTTGTGCTTGAATACTTTAAAATTTGGGATTGGGTTACTTGTGCACCCACCTATTGTTCTTCTGAGAACCAGAATATAGAAATGCTTGAATTGAAATAATCGTAATTTTTTTCTTGCTGACTAGAAATCTCAAGTATGTTTTCCTGTTTTTAATGCTGTAGGCAGAGAGACTTGAAGTTAAAAAAAGGCAACAAGAAATGCAAAGAAGAGAGATGTTCCTTGAAGATCAATATTAGTAAGTAAGATTTGAAACTTACTATTTAAATTTCCTCATTTGCTTGTCTTTCCGTTTTGGGGGGTTGGGCTTTCTTTTTTGCTTGCTTGGTTGGACGGTTTTCTTTTGGCTGGTCTGGGGATCAGGAAGGGTTTGGCTTCTGTTGTTGTTCTTACTTTTTTTTGACTTGAAATATTCCAAGCCTCCTCCATACCTTATCCTGTGAGCTCTTTGGTTCAGTAGATTTCTCTTAGCTTCTCAAAGCATACACTTTGAAACGAAAACTGTGAGTTATAGACTGACTTTGTGCTTTCTTTCTCTAACTGAATCAATATGTGATCATTCAATCCAAGACTAATTATCAAAGCAGTATCTAAATTACATCTCCACCCATTTATTTTAGTGAATAGTAAAGAAATCTAACCCACATGGAAAAAAAAATGAGGACTCTATATTCACTACAGTTCTACAGCTTAGATGTAGAGATCTGCTGTGAAGACCTGTTTCCCAATAATCTCTCTTTAATATCAGATTTAGATAGGGCTTAAGTCCTGACATAATTAATTCCTTTGGCAATGAAGTTCCTGCCTTGCTAATTCACTCTACCCTATTTATTTATTTTTAACTGATCCAAACTAATTCTATCACATAATTAACACACAATGCTGTTCAGTCACCTTTACCTTTTTTTATCTTTGACTCTTGAAATTACTCACCTGTGTTTCTAGCATGATTGATTGCTCTTTCTTCCTCTGTGACCTTTGGAGGAGTCAGTTTTGTCCCATACTAGAAGCTCCAGTTCCTTCATCATTTGCCCAGACTCTGTTCTCTAATCTATAGACATTTTAGGGCTTTCTCACTGATCTCAGCCTTTCTTGACATTTTTCTCTTATTTCTTCCTGTTTAGTTTTAGGTACAGTTCTTTCCTAAAATATATTGCTAATGTTCGTCTATATATATTGGCATTTTGCCTGCAGTTTTTCCTCTACTTTTCCCAGCATGGATTTCCCCTCAGCACACCCTGATTCCTCAGGATTTCTGAAGACCCTGCACAATGTTAATATCTCAGCCTGTTCTTGATAGACACTTTCATGCTCTTTGAGCCTAGCCCAAAACAACCTCATCAAATCTCTTCAGTACAGGGTCCTCAGTTATGGGACTTGTTTTTTTCCTGTGGGGATTGTGAGGGTTCTTATTTTCCTGTTTAAATTGTTTATTTGTCTTAAGGCTTATTTAGTCATGAATGGAGACACATCTTTCCCTTTCCCTCATCTTCTCTATCTGTATCTTTTTTTTTTTTCCCTTAGGGTGAAAGGAATTCTGCTGGTTAGTGCTTTTTCTGTTAAAAGTAAGCTTGGTCATGTCAAAAGCAATCCCAAATGCTCTGAAACACCTTCATGTGGGCAGTCAGTCTGTCCCCAGGGGTAGCAGGGGCTCAGGCAGGCTGGGCACTGAGAGGAGACTGGCTGGCAGCCACTCTGTCCACTGATTTAGGAGAGTCTTGTGAGTGTTCAGCTGGAGTCATCCCAGGAAACCAAACTGACTGACATGACTGAAATTAAAGGGGGACTGTTGAGCTCCATTGCAGCAGAGATGTCTAGCTGTCAAAAGATTATTTGTATATACTGTTTATTAAACATATACCAGGAGAGTCCTGTGGATACTGAAAGATGTGAGCTGAAAGCCTACCTACAACAAATGCAATTTTGGAAAACCCTTCATATTGTACAAAATAACATTACTGCCTTCCCTGGTACAATGAAATCCCCTGATGGGAAGAGGAAGGGAGGACTTGAGCAGTAATGGATTTACCACCAGATGTTGAAGTCACTGGTAAGATACATTGGTGTTTCGGAGCACACCATCCCATAGTAATGGGAAGATGTTGTGTGACACTTCAGATCTTGCCAAGTAACTCCACTGATGCACTGCTATTTATTAGAAAAGTGCTTGGTATTTAAAGCAGTTGTGTGCTTTTGTGCACTATGCAAAAATGAGTGACTCATTACTTCCATCATCTAAGAGCTTGTGTCTAGTGGCGAAGAGAACAAATATGAGGTTGTGCCCCCTTCCTTACTGTCTGTGCTAGAATATTTTGATTTCCTTCCCTGCCTGGGAGAGGTCATGCACTGCATATAAAGCAGTGACCTCTGCAAAGCCATGTCTGCGGAACGATTTTAAAAAATAAGCTGCCTTGTTAGTCTGTCTTCTGCAAGCATCTCTAGCTGCAACATCAGTATTTTCCTGGGGAGATCAATGCCTATCAATGGTCTCATTAGCTGGGAAACCTTTTAAATTGATCACCACCATCAGCTGTATCTTCCTCCACAGGGTACAGCCCGATGAATACCTCTCTGGTATGAAATGCTGATTGTATTTGATATGGAAAGGCACATATGGTTCTCGTGTCATTAGCATGCTCTGCAAATAAAGCATAATACTGCCCAGAAGTTCCTTGTTCTGATTAAATTCCAGTCATTATTAAAAACATGAACTCCTCAGTGAAATCCCCTTTCAAACGGTGTATACGTGAAGTGAGCAAATGCCAACAAGAAAAATTGCCTGCTGCCTTGTCCCCTGCCTGCAGACTACAGGTATTTCCTATCTCCTGAAACCCCTGTTAGCATCTTTGTATGGAGCTGGCCCTTGAAAGTCAACTGTATGTGTTATCGCAGTTGTTTGAGTAAGTGTTGTTTTCTTGCAAGAATGAGGTCTAGGCATGCATGCAGAGTATTGTGGAAAAGGCTGTGAGTCTTTTGGGGGATCAGCTGGACGCAGGCTCTATCAGGCGACTGAACTGGGTAAAACTCACAAGGTATGTCCTAAAGTAGCTTTTTATACAAAGTCCAAACAACATTCAGGAGCAGACTTTGGGCTGAAGGAATTGCTTCATGACAGGATTGCTGGGGTTGGTGCTAACACCTGAGGGATTTATTGGTGATAGCATTGCTGTGGCTCTGCCTCTGCAGATACCAGATCTAGAAAATACAGAGTACGTGCACATTTCCCTGCTGAAAGCTACTTATATGTGAAATGGAGTCCTTTCTTCTGAGTAATGGTGTCTTGGATGCATTTTACGTGGATGGCCTGTGGTAGAGACAGTATTTCTGTCAGATTGCATTAAAAGATAATAAATGTATAGTCCATGCTTTGCAATTACCTAATCCTTGTGAGGAAAAGACTGAGTGTAACGTTATAAATGGGAATGAAGAAGAGGTTAGATGGTTGGCCCAGGACTTTTCAGGATGTCCTTCTTTAGTTAGGACACAAAATTTGTCATTTAAACAGCAGTGAGGGATGGCCAGCTCGTGACTTGCTTTTCTCTGTGGCTTGCATGACTGCTCTGTGTAAGCTGTGTGAATCTGAGCCTAAATTGTGGGCTATCTTTCCACAAGGTTTTAGCTCAGCTCTCTGATAAGGTGCTTTCATTTAATTTGAATTTGACTTCCCAGAAACTGTAGCGTTGGATGTGGTCCACTGCATTTCTAATAGCCATCTACCAATTTGTGTAATGGGAAAAGCAGTCCACACAGGGTTTCATTTTAATAGCACACGATGGCAGTTGTACAACTTCACCCTTGCCTTTGTTACACACCCATGTCACTGTTTTTGTGAAGGCTGTACTTCTGTAAAAATTCCTGGCACTGTTGCACTCCGCTACATGTGTGTGCTTGATATATTCAGCTCAGAATTTGGAGCTGGAAACGCAATTTGCCAGAGTGCCTCTGAGTGCATATTCCAAACACAGTGCAGGAGCTTCACCAAACCTGATATACGCTTGCCTGCCAAAGCAGTTTTCTCAAAAGTCATAAAATGCAAGAAAATAAAACCTGAATCAAACCAGAATTTTTATTTATTTATCTATTTTTACAGGATAAATACTCGCTTCCTTGCCAGTTTTCAGTCCTCTGTGATGTGTGGTTCAAACAGAAGGCTGGTAACAAATTTTCCCCACAGAAGTGCAAATGTAAACCTGACCAGACTTTCAATGTAGGTTGCTAAAGAGAGTGAGAGGGCTCACACAAAAAGGTTTGCAGCCTTGAGAATCTTTTGTTTGCTTCTTTTCACCACAATGGTCTTCGTTTTGTTCATTTGCTCCTGATTATTTTAAGCGTTGTCAATTATTTAGCTAACAGGCAGAAAACTAGGCTTTTATAGACATCCAAAGGGACTCTCTTGAGTGTAATAATGAAGGCAGTTTATTGAACGCCTGTGAGGTTGCTTTCTAATTGTATGCATTAATCTGCCCATGCAAGCTGGCTGAAAATATAGAAGCAGATTGCACATGCAGATGGAGCACACAGAATGGAAGATCTATGCAACAGACTTATACAAAACTGCATTTTCCTTAAAACTGGATTTATGCTTATTGCTTCAGATAATAAATGAAACTTGATGTCTAAAATAACTTCCAAGAATATTGGATGAGTCGGTAGGAGGAAAAAATAACTCAGTAGCATTATTTCATTCTGTCAGGAAAACAAAAAAAAAAGGAAGTGGGTTGACACAAAAAGATAGTTTTGGGTGTGAGTGGGAAGTGATGAAAATAATTCTGCTGAGAAAGTTCCTATTTTTATTACTATTTTTATACTTTCTTCAAGCCTTATACCTAAAATGAACAATTGCCACATTTTTTGTTCTTATTCCCTAGACCTTGTGCTCAAAGACCTGCAGGCAAGAATGGCTACCAGCCAAAGATAGCACTGTTTTGATCACTATTATTAGATTTGTGCAAGTCCTCCTTGGCATGCTTGTGCATTACTCCCAATGAAGTCTGTGAATACCGCATGAAGCAAGTAAACTACATAACCAGAGGATAGCTTTTCTTCTCAGGAAAGTGCATTGGGGAAGAGCCATCTACATCCCACAGGAACTTAATGGGTTAGTTATTCAACTCTGTAGTCTTACATCTTATAAATTCCAGCAAAAGATGAATCTCCACACACGTACTCACCAAAAAAATGCGTATCAGTTCATGCTGACAACTTTGCATACTATTAATGTTTGTTATTTTCTTCTTACCCCGAAGTCCTCTGTGTGTGGGTTAGAGTTGAGGTAAGGGAAAAGAATGAAAATCCATGTAGAGCTGAGGGCATGCTTATTGGCAACAGATGGAGGTGTTTTTCTTAAAAATAACTTTCTTAATGGCTTAATTTTGAAGTGTGTGCATTTGGTGGAATTTGTTTTCACAGATCTTGGTTTCAGCCTCTAGCTTCCTTCACACTTAAGCAAATTATTTTAATCTGCAAAAATCCCAACTACAGCTTTGCTTGGAGTCTCTTTCGCCATCTCCTGACATGGAAGCAATGAGAAAGCTGCATAAATGGGCAGTCATCTCATCTACCTTTGGGCCAGCTTCTGGAATTTCTCCTATTTTAACATTTGATTTTGGTGGCCCTTGTAAGGTCATGAGACAGAGGAGCAGCAATCACCCTAGTTCCAGCCAGCCTGGTTTGTTGGTCATAGCAGATGTGTGACTGAGATGTAGTGCACAAGGCAAAGCTGTAGCTGAGGAAGGAGCAAGAGCAGGGTTTAGACCTCAAAGTTTTCTTCTATTCAGTCTGTTGGTTGTCTGGGCCTGGCCTAACCTAGCCTAATTTTAGGCCTGTAGTAAGAATGCACCTACCGTGGACTTTATTGCAATGAACGGCAGCTTTTCTTGCAAATAGACTTATGTAGTGTTAAGCAACAGATCTTAATTTCTGCAAAAGTAGATGAATTTGTTATGCTTAGCCAATTAAATATTCTGAGGTATGGAGAAGTACAGATATGCTTGTTGGTGCTGCAAAAAGATGCATCTTGAATGAAATTAAGTTTGGGATTTTGTTTTTGAGAAGGGGAGTCCTTTTACTATTTAAAAAACATTGTGAATGGTGATGTATGAAACTAACTCTGTGTATGCATTATGCATGGTTCTTAATTTTGCAGTAGAACTGGAGGGAAAGGGTGAAAAATCACTTCAGCATTGCTCACTGGCCATGAATTTGGAACCTGGTGTGTCTGTGTCATCTGTGTCATTCAACATGAGATGCTCCTTTTGTTGTCTTAGCCACTCAGGTTGTCTGCTCTATGAAATGAATATAATGATTTATCTGGCTTAGGCTTGTTTATTTTTATTTTTTACTACTCTTTTTTTTTTTTAAGGGCTCTTAGCATACTTATAGACATTTGTTAGAGTAGAATTGTAATGCCAGAGATCCTGCAGCTTGAGAAACCAAAGAGCTCAGGAACTGTCTTGTTTTCAGCAGTAATAAGTGTCCATTATCTTTTTTAAATTGTCAAAAGAAATAAATAGATTTATGATATATACAACAATATTGTGCTTTGTTTTTTTTAAGCACTGGCATTAAAGCTGGTATATTTTTCTACATTCTGGCATTTCAATATCCATCAATTAAAGCAAAAGAATTAACTGCCACTGGTTTCATTGGGAAGCGGTAATGAAATTACGAGAGGCCTTTTTAATTGATGCATTTTTAATGTTAGTCTGTAAAAAGGACCTAAAGCCAAAAACTATATTTGTAGGAAGAAGAATTAGTTTCATCTTCTAGGCCAAAGGAACCTAGGCTCATTCAGGCTTTTATATCCACCCCTTTGTCTTACCTCAGTGGGAATGTGGAGAGCACATGCCTTTAGTCCCCCAAAATTTGAAATGCATGTAAATTCCCTGATCTAGATGTAGCTCGTGAGGGTGCAGGGTATACTACTGTAAGTCCCTAAATTACACCTTTCTCAGTGGAACACCTAACAGATTCACGTTTCTATACTCTACATGTACTTGTTGCACTTCAAGTATAAGTTTTTAAGTAACAGCTTGTAAGAGGTACACAAGAAAAGACTCTGCTTAAAGAAGAGTTGTGAAATGTAAAGCGTTATATCTAAGGATCCACAGAAAGAGTCGCAACATGGACTGACTTCGACGGTCACGCACTGTCCCCATGTTACTCAACATGTTACTGGCAACAAAGTTAGGATTTTCCCATGACAGCTCTTAAGAGTTTTTCAACCCCAAGCTTGACAGTGCTTCACTCCACCACAGCTGCATCAGTACTAATAAATTTAACACTGCCGATCACTGTCACTTTTGAGGCCAACAGGCTTGAGGCTGCCTGTTTCTGTTGCTAGCAAAGTTTTTCTGCCTCCCAAAATGGGGCAATTGCATCCATAGAGCCTTATGGGAGATATTTGTGGTTAATATTAGTTCCCGGACAGCAGCCAACAGTTATTTGGGAAAGTACTATTTGGAACAGGTCAAAACTATGCCAGGAACTGTTACCACAATGCAGATGGCTGAGTTCCCATTGCTACGGGTATTGCCTGGTGCTATTAAACCAGTATGGGAGTAGCCTATTTTAATTAGTGTAGCAAAAGGCTTGTTCCCAATTGTGTGACGGGAAACAGAACTACAGAATACAACACAAAACACAAAATATTTTTGTAAGAAAACCTCAGCTTAACCAGTGCTTCTAAACACTGCTCTCTTCCCTGCAGCTTGATGTTTCGGGGAAGTAAGAGCTCAGGTTAACAGCCTGTTAGGAGGGTGCCATCTTACTGCTTTGTCTAAATTTTGCATTTCCTTCTGCCTAACTATTTTCAAAGAACATCAGGAGGCTGTTGTATGCAGAATAATGCTTGGCGCAATTCTTCAGCTCATCTTCTTCTTTCCTTCATATTAATTATTTTAGAGGACCACATTTTATCAGCATTTTTGATTAGCCCCTGAAGTTTTAGCAAGTGAGAGTGAGATGTTGCTCTGACTGTCTGTATGTGAAATACCTATGGACACTTTGATATGCTGATTTCCTTCTGGAGAGAATGCTTTCCTCTCTGGAACGTTAATTGAACTGCCATGTCTCTGACTTCCCCCATTCCCTGCAGCGTGGCTTGTGTTATGTTCTACATTATTATGACTTTAGGATTAATATTATGAAAAGTACCATTCAGACAACATTTTGACAGTCTGGCATCTCAAGATGCTCTGCTGGGTTTTCACAGAGACAATACACAGTGCATTAACATAGATGACTGACTTGACACAGTTTGTCTTCAGTCATATTCAGAAACCTGAGTCCCTTTCTTGTGACAGGAAAACATTATTACTGTATCACTTAATGCGGTGTAGTGGGATGTTTTCTGTACACAAAAGCAGTACACATTCTTGCTGAGAAACTTTATTTGCTTCCGCTCTTGTAAGCATCTTTTCTAATACCAAAACTGAGTATCAGTGTGCTGATCTGGGGAGAGTAATGTCTTAGCCATCCACCTCCTTTTTATGCAAGTACTGAGAACTTGTGCATATCCCAAGTCCTTCTTGTACCATCTGTAAAGAATTAAGGCATCCAGATATACCCCCAAGAGGCCAGATATTTCTTTACAGAGCTACAACCTTCTCAGATATAGTCCAGACTTTCTGTAGGAGTTCTTAGTCTTTCTGGTGTAGAAATAAATAGTTATTTTAGCATAGGTAGAGAAACACAATCTGCAATTTAAAACTTCAAGTTCCCAAAATTATTCTGTGCAATCTCACCACTCTACCACTGTACCACTCATCTCTCCTGAAAAGAAAAAAAAAAAAAAGTGTGTGCTTAAAGCTTGGATAAGAAGATACTATCAATTCATTTAACCCTGACATACAGGTGCTTTGTAGATCAGGGAATCTTGTGTTCTTGTGTTTCACTTGGTTCTTTCTATATTGTGCCTTGTCTGAGGTTATCATAACTTCCCAGGTAATGAAGGAAAGGGAGTGAACTGGGAATGCCGAGACTCTGAAGGTATGGTTTGCTACAGTGTGAGCAAGTCCTCTGTACTTAAATAGCTAATGTGTTTTTATACTCTGTAGAGTAGCACAGAAGAACTTGTAGGTAGGTTTCTTTTCGTTTTCTGCACTTCTCCTCAATACACCCACTGACCAGCAGAACATTTTGCATCTACTCTCTGTTTCAGGACATGGAGTGAAAGATAAAACCACTTTTGACAGTCTGTTTCTGCAGTTAGTCATCATCGCTATTTGGCAGACAAGGCTTTTTCTGCAAGGTTAAGTAGCTTTCTTTGCTGTTGGCATCTTCTCCCCCACAGAGTTAGCTGGCCGCCCTGTCAGGAAAGTAAATCTTTGTGTTGAATCCCTCTTGAAGTACTTTCATGCTTTGCAAAGCTGTATACAGAAATAAAATTGCCTCTAACTCTACGCTTTTGAGTGAGCAAGGACTTGAATATATATGCCTGGGCATGCAGGTTAAGAAACTAATTCCTGATCACGGCATTGAAAGTCCTGCTTTTAGTATTTATGTTATTCGTTGTGACTTTGCTTATCTATAATTGGGCTTTGAGCAACCTGGTCTGGTTGGGGGTGTCCCTGCCCATGGCAGGGGGGTTGGAATTAGATGATCTTTAGAGTCCCTTCCAACCCAACCCAAGCCATTCTGTGATTCTACGAAACTGTGAGAGACCTGATGCTACTTTGAAAATATGGTTTATAAGGGATGTGATTGGAAAAATAAAATTGTCCTTGCCAAAATAAGAAATGACAATGTTGTGCAATTATTTTCAGGTAAAGACAAGCTTTTTTTTTTTTTTTTTAATGCTACAAAATGGTTTGAAGTCTTGCTACCTGATTAAGTAATACGTTGTAAGGGTGCATTGTATTGACAGTGAAGGAAAATGCCTTAAAATAATCTTTTAAATTACTTATCTGAGATTTGTGGATCTGGTAAAAGGATTTGCAACAATTCAGTGAAGCACTTGCATTCTGATGAAGTCCAATGGTATGTGAGTCTGTATTTTAGGAGCTTTTACCATGCAGAAAGAAAGCATAGCCCCTATAGACTGCAAATATGCAAATGACAATAACTATTTGCCTAAAAAATTCTCCCAGCAAATGTCTTATCCACAATATAGGTTCTGTTTCCTCAGTCCCCTTTCATTCTGTCTGTTCCCATAACCTTTTGTTCTACCTATGATGTTTTTCAGCAGTCACATGATAAAATGTCTAGTCTAGATTCCAAGGGTGGAATAAAAATCTGTATTTATTTTTATGGAAGTACTAACAATTCTATTTGGATTGGATTTCTTTGTAGCAAAACCAATGAATTATTGAACAGATTGGATTCAGGCTTGCCAAAGAGTGATTCCTGTCAGATTGCTAATCGTGGCCCAGAATCAACAGCATGGGTAAGCAAAACTGTGGAATGTGCAATATTTTTCTGTCAACTTTCCAGGTGCTGTCAATAGTGTGATATTAGAATATTCTAATTGACTTTAATTGCCTATACATAACTCAGAGAGAACCAAGGAGTCTTTCTGGGTGAATTGCCTACGTTGTCTGTGATAAATTGGCAGAGTATCCTACATAGTAGGGGACTGCCTTTATTACTCGCAGTTCTCTCTCTGATAAATATGAGCCAGATTTATATTCTATGTTCAGATCAGAATCTTAAATGTGCTCTGTACCCATCAGTCGGTGGCAAGCTTTTATGAAATCTCAACTAGTTCATGTCAGCAGATGCTCTGCTGCATTGAAAATCTAGTCGGAAGAGCAGCTTATTTCTCACTGCATCCTAAAAGTGATTCCGTAGAGTGCTTGGGGACTTTATCCCAGTTTGAATGAGCCTGGTAAGTATCAATGTAATTAGGGAATAGATAAAGTATTGCTAAAGTTTCATTATTCTAATTGCCTCAAGAAGCCTTTTGCACATCTGATTAGTCTCTTCACATTTAAACCAAGCATTCCTACTGATGTAAAAACCTGCAGTGAGGAATATTAACCCTGAAGACAGAAATCTTCCCCTTTAGGGGGGTTTGAAACTGGGAGATGACAAAGCAGGCAGTCAAGTAGACAGAAATTAATGTTATAAACAATGGTCCCAAGTCAGCAAAACTTGGAAATATCTAATCTGGGTAATCCTATGTCGTATACAACCTTGAACACCAACAGCTGTGTAAGGGATGTAAAAATTTGCCTGCATGTTTCCTCAGAAGCCTTGGAAATGTGCAAAACCCTCTCACAGAGAAATTGCTCCAAACAATATACAACAGCTCTGTCTTGCTTCTGGTATCTCTTCCTGATTTTCAGTTGCTTGAAGAGGGAAGGTGTTATTGAAAGTAGGTTCCTTTCCCCTTTGATTCTCCAGGTCATTTGGTGTCTCTAAAAAACAAGGAGAAATCTTAGCACATGTGAGCAGATTTATAGCTTGAAGGAGCCAACTTCTGCTCAGCAGTGCTGGGTCCTCTGGATTTAATTGTAACAGAGTGGCTTTCTGACTGTCTTTTGTAGTCCTGAGTAGACAAGAAAGATAAAGGACTATGGGAAGGGAGAAAAGATGTTTTGAAACTCCTTCTACCTCCCTCTGAAGCATCCCATGCTCTGAATGGTGAGGAGCTTGTTCTTTAATAGGGAAAACCCAGTTCCACAGCCTTTCGTACGGTGTGAACATGGAACTGTGAACATAAGTGAGCTCATGGCCCTGAGACTGACTTGGATTTCAGCATTTTAGTGTGGTGTCTGTGTGTCTGTGGAGAAGTGGGTGGATGACTAAAGTAACACTTAATTGTTTCAGACATACCAGTGTACCTGTAGCTTTTGCCTTCTACTTGACCTACATACACCTGCCTTTCTAGTTGCAGGTTTTGAGAAATTTCTTAGTAAATTATGCTGAATTACATACCACAGTTCATCTTTTGCTTAATCAGTATCAAAGCAGATAAAATTCATAATTTTTCTGTACTGTTCTTTATTAATACCATCTGATACCTGTCTTTTGTGTGGCAGCATTTCTATACCTTTGTGAATCAATTTATCACTTGCTTATAATGCAGCAATACAGTTAGCAAGAACTCAACCAACTTGGATGAGGTACGGTCTATAGGCATACACACACCCTCTGTGCTCTGCGTCAGGAATCTGAAGCACCTAACCAATGAGTTGTTATCTAAACTTGGCATAGTACCAAAAGGCTAAACCACTGGCGAACCTTGCACTCTAATTTTGATGTTATCTCAGATCTGTCTCCTTTGTTTGGAGTAACTAAAACATTCAGAAGCAATGTATTTGAATCTGGGATGTGTGATAAAACTAGGAAGTGCCTGATATGCATGTTAAAAGAGGGGAAAATATATATATATATATGTATACATGTATTTTTTATTTAAAGTTATTGCTCTAAAACAAATCTGGGACAATTCCATGTTGACTGATTTTTTTCCCTTGCAGCATTTCTTTGATAGTGATACTAATTCAGTACATCTAGTTCAAATTTCAGTGTCAGATATTACTTGATGCATGTGAACAAATTTGCCTTCTTTGGAGTGGTTCTGTCATCGGTGACTTTTTTGGCCTACTTATTTAATCAAGCTCATAAGTAATTTTAATCCTGTCTTTCAAAGTGTTACCAGTCCTGTGTAGATTTTTATTGTCTTCCAACTTGATTAACATACACTCCACACAATTCTCCAAGCCATTATAGAGAGTAATGAATAATACTGGACCCAGAATGAGTCTCCCAGGACAGATGTAACAACTCCTCCCAGCTCAAAATTGAGCTATTAATAATTGCTTTCTCTATTCAGTCTTTTTAGCAAATTATGTGCCTGTCGTTTTAATGGTGTCATTCTGCACACATATATCAAGTTTTGAGAACATTGTGTAGACCTGCAACAAATTTCTCACTAAAGTCAAACCTGCACACTTCTTGTATTATATTATACTGGCTCATTATTTAGTGTGCTATACTCCATCCCTGCTCAAAGACTTTACAGTATAAGTTCGTAAGGATCCTATAAGATCCTAATGCTATGCTGGCCCTCTGCAGACAGCTACAGCTTATGAAAGACCAAGGCTAATCACTGTAATGGAAATTTACACAGTTGAATACTTTATTCACGATGTCTGGTTCAGATTTTCAGTTCTCTTGGCTGCCACCCAACTAATATAGTAAGCTCGATCTCTCAGCTTCTGTTGCCCTACGACCACATATCCCTTTCTGATATTCCTATGGAAATAATCCGGGTTTCCCCTCTGCTACCAGTCCTCCCTTCTGCTTTGTTATCTCGGTAACACTTCCAGTGTTTTTCTGTCTTCCCACAACACCCCACCTCACTGTCGTATATCCTGATTGTGTTTTCTGATTGCTCAGGGTAACTTCATGCTTGCCACTGGGACAAGGAATAGAACGTGCTGTGGCTGCTTTGTTGTGATGTGCAGCTGAACATTCAGCCAAACTGAATGCCTGAAAGGTTTTAGACCACTCCTTGGTTAAATTCTAGTCTTCAGTTTGATCAGTTTTTTAAGTAACTCGAATCCTTCAAATAGTTCTGTTTTGTTAATAACCTGTAAAAAGATTTGGGAATGAGGTCTGGGATGTTGATCCTTCCTCTCCCCACACCAATATGTGTATATTCTCAGCTGAACAATAGGCTAGAAGCCATTCTTATAAGCAAGCTCTTCAAGAGAATGAAAACAGAAGATTAGAGGAAATGAAGCAAGAACAACAGAGGAAGATAATTATACATTATCAGTTTGCATATTGGAGCATTTTTGCATGCTGTGAAACCAATTAAATGCATTGATTACTTGTAGCCTACGCACACAGCTTCTCTATAAGGGAAGTGTTTTTAGTCACTGTTTTCAAATTTTGTGAGAGAGATGAGCGAAGTTGTAAAATTTGGACAGTTATCTTCTGGGTTTGTGGCTATTTGTGTCTGGATGACTAGCTCCTGTTTGCCTCTCCATTTGAACAATTGTGCAGAGCATTTTTTGGATTGTGGTGCACAATTTCATAGTCTAAGGAAACCAATTTCCTCTCTTTCAGGCAGAAGTAATCTTACTGAGATATTTATGATCTCAGATTCTCAATAGTCTCTTTCTAGAGAATAGAGGCCTGTGCACCCTGCCATCCCAAACGAGTATGTGGAAGCACTCAGATTTGCCATCAAGTCTACACTTGCTAACCACCTAAATGAAGAGTTTTGAATTGCCTAAAAAGAGGGCATGCCATAACTACAGGTTTGAACTCCATCTTCTACATGTACAGCATGCATTGCCTGAAATGCATCTGAACCACTGCAATCCCTCTGGCATGGTTTTGGGTACTAGATCCACTTAAAGCTCATCTATGCCAGGCAATAGAACTGTAGTAAGTTGTCTTTCTCGGCTCCAGGTCTAACTGTGCAAGTGTGCGGAAGGCAGCATTGACTGCAAAAAGATATTAGCAAATAGAATCACAGAATGGTCTGGGTTAGAACAGGCCTTAAAGACTATCTAGTTCCAACCCCCCTGCCATGGGCAGGGACACCTCCCACCAGACCAGGTTGCCCAAAGCCCCATCCAGCCTGGCCTTGAGCACCTCCAGGGACGGGGCAGCCACAGCTTCTCTGGGCAGCCTGTGCCAGTGCCTCACAACCCTCTGAGTGAAAAATTTATTCCTAATATCTAATCTAAATCTCCCCTCTTTTAGTTTAAAGCCATTCCCCCTTGTCCTATCACTACACTCCCTGGTAAAGAGTGTCTCCCCAGCTTTCTTGTAGTCTCCCTTTAGGTACTGGAAGGCCACTATACGGTCTTCCCAAAGCCTTCTTTTCTCTACCTGAGGCTCTACTTATGCATCTGCTGTTACTAATACCCAAATTAATGTTAAACTATTTCCCCAGTAGTAGACTCGTTGGTAGCACAACCAGTTCCATATGGTGAGTTTCTGATAGAGCTGGACAAATGACTGAGCCCTCCTCATGGCTATCTTTATCTAAATGTTGAGCATAATCGTGCTCCTTTCTTAGCAACCAGGATGCTGGAAACAAAAGGTTGGGGTAGGGAAGGAGACTCTTAATTTCTTTCTCACAGGTACATCCTTATTCCTAGAAACTATATGGAGGAAAAATCTTTGAATGCTAGTCCTGTTTGGCAGAAAGCCTGTAGCTGTTGTATTCTTTATGTTTATCCTTCCATGGAGAAAATAAATAAAAATGTGGATTAGCATGCCCCTTCTTTATTTGCCTTGGTTTAAGGGACTTGTGTAGAGCTTTAGACTCCACACTGATTTCCATAGATTAGGAAGAAGCTGTGGACTGCCTCTAAGTCTGCTGTTTCTTAGTACACACTTCCAGTGCTCCTTGCCTTCAACGTTGCTATTACCTACTGTGCAGAGTAATGCACTACGTATAAACCTACTGTAAATAATATGCATTTTAAAGGCTCCAATAATTGTCCCTCAGATTTATGTTGGCTCATTTCTACTTCAAACCAATATTTATTAAAGTAATTGTGAATTCTGTCCTGTGTGCACCTCCTAGCACAGCGTAACTATAAAACGAATAGGTATTGTCAGTTGCATTTTTTTTTCAGAACAGGTTTTAGTATGTATTGCTTGATTTAAAAATATTCAGTACACTTTGAACACCGCATCATATACATGCAATATATTTCAGAACATTACTCCAAGAGAGGACTCAGCATATTGGAAAGTCAGATACCGGGTTTTAATTTTCAGGTTGAATAGTTATTTAAAACAGTGAAAATTAAGGTTGGCTTTTTTATTTCTTAATTCTGTTTCTTCTTTTAAGGCTAGACAAATATTGATACACAACACATTCACAGTTATTGATTTTGTTCACACGTTTATTGCATAGTTTTTATTTAATGTTCCACTTAAATTGATTTTTTTTTTTTTAACTTTTGTAGTTCCATTCAGTTATTGAAGCTTTTATCTAACTGCATCATTTTATTTTACTTCCTATTCCTACTGCTACTCGGTTGCTATGGAAAATATGAAGGATGGGTCCGTTCCCATCCATTCCCCCTGACCCTGCAAGCCAAATTCTTTGCAGGAAAATCTGCATCTTCAGTCCTTGGGTGCACTGCAGGGAGCAACAGATAGACAAACAAGCACATGTGCGATGCACAGTCATACAAGCTGTGTTTCCTTAGCAGTCCCAGCTGCAATTGTATGAGCAAACTCTCCTCTTCAGAGAAGTCCCTTTGACACTGTTTATATAACTCAATACTGTGCGATGTAAGGATTGTAGGCTGTTGCAACACTGGGAGCTTGCACATGCTTTCACCACACCAGTAGGCACCATTTGCCCTTCCCTCATGCTAGGGAGAGTCCCACGGAGATGGAGGTGATCACCGTGGCGCATGCTCTTGTTGGCTTCTCACGCTCCACAGAGGCAGGAGGCAAGGGGCACGTCTCCGTCATACCCAACAGGCTGAGTCTGCTCCTGCTAGATGACTCCTGCTTTCTTCCCCTTGGACCTGCTGGGAAATTCAAACCTTGGGGGTTGGGGAAGAGGAAGCTGAAGGTCTGCTCCTTACTGCCTTAGGAAAGCTTCCTTAGAGTATTTTGGAGGGCAGAGGAGCAGCAGGCACTAGGGTAGGAGCACAGGCAGGGTTGTGTGCCTCTGCCTCATACTGTATGGCCAACTGGAGCTAATGGGGGCTCGCTATGCTTAGGAACGGTGTTTGTCTGGAAGAAAAGGACTAGGTTAGAGAGACAAATCAGAGAATCACAGAATGGTTCAGGTTGGAAGGGACCTTAAAGACCACCCAGTTCCAAGCCCCCCGCCATACGCAGGGACACCTCCCACCAGACCAGGTTGCCCAAAGCCCCATCCAGCCTGGCCTTGAGCACCTCCAGGGATGGGGCATCCACAGCTTCTCTGGGCAACCTGTGCCAGTGCCTCACCACCCTCACAGTGAAGAATTTCCTCCTAACATCTAATCTAAATCTCCCCTCTTTTAGTTTAAAACCATTCCCCCTTGTCCTGTTATTATCTGCCCATGTAAAAAGCTTGTGTTTAGGCTGGTGTCTTCAAATATAGGACTGTAGCTGTCTGAATTCACTTATATCCAGTCCAGTGCAACACTGAACAGAAAAAGGAGCTCAGTTTTGGGCCTCGTGCTGTCATGTAAATAAAATGCTGCTGAGTGAAATTGCAGGAATGACACAGCTCTAGGTGAAGTTAATGCCACGTGGAATTCATTGGGTTTTCAACATAGGCACATTAACTAGAAGTAAGTTAATATTTTGTTTTTGTTTTAGTTTTTCACTTTTATCATTCCCAGGCTCACTTAAAGGAATCAAAACAAAAGCACGAGGAGGAAGCCAGGACAAGAGCACTTCAAAATGAACAGAGGAGGTATGATGCAAAAACTCATAGTATACTTTAATTTATTTTATATCCGGAAAGGGTCTCAAAATTGCAGGCATTCATGCTTAAGAAAATTATTGCAGTGAGGAATCCTGACCTAGCCTCTGGTTTAACATCACCTTCAGATAAACCACTGATATCCATCATTACAGCTGCTCACAGTAATGCAGTACAACCCAGAGTGTCTTGTTCACTTTATTTTATCAGCACAGGATATAGCATGGGACAGAAACTACTAGTAGTTTCATAAAAACTTAAAGCCAGTTGGGGAAAAAAAAATATATATATGTATATATTTGTATATATATACACATATATATGTAATATTATTTTGGAATAGGCTACTTTGTTCACAACTTTTTTGCAGTTGACTGTCATTGAAGCTAACAGACAGAGCTAAGCATGGGATTAGATACTGATACCTGCAGCGCAGCGAGGCTTTCTGCTGCTGTGGTGCTTCGTGTCCCATGCTGTGCCCACTGCTGCACTGCGTTCTGATCTTGCAGTTCTGTCACTTAAATGACTTTTCATTATCTTGAAGCTCAGCTTTTTTCTTAGCTTTATTTTTATTTTTTCTGCAGGTGTAAAGAAATAGCCCTCAGAACTGTTTTTTTTTTTAAAGCAACCTTTTTTTTATAGTTAGATAAATTTTAAAAAATTATTTCTGTAGGAAACCATTTTCTGTACAGTTTTCATTGCTTTTTATTTCTCCAGCAAAGATATTGGGATAATTACCCATAGAAGTTAATGAAGGATTTTCAATTGAGTCTATCTCATGTCCCCAGATAGAAATAATCCAGTACCTTGCATTTTGCATCCTTTGTGCAGAGAGCATTGTAAAACACTGAAACAACAGTCATGTCTAAGCATGTGTGTCAGTCTTAAGCATTAATAAGGATAAAAAGAAACAGTTTTCAGATGGTTTGAAAATATTTGGAACAGATGGAGGGAAACTGCATCTGTCTGTATGCATGTGTTGCAGATTGATAAAGCAGTACAAGAAAATGCTAGAGTTGTTTTCAGAGCTGGATGGCTGGGAAAGTTGTCAGCTATACAACTGGTCTCCGTTATGAAGAAGCCTAGCGTTTGTTTTTTTTTTCATTAGGAAATCAGAACTTGTAGAAACTTGTATAATGAAAGCTGAAAGACTACCTAAGGTGAATTGTTGAAATAGCTAACCTCGCTGATCAAGTGAGTGGTATGCAGGATGACTTTCTAGAGAGAATTTTGGGCCATTTCTCACAAAAGCCAAGGTATGCCTTTTAATCATGATGGATTGATCACAGGATAAGAATGCACCTAGTGAATTGAAAATGAAAGCTACCCTATCTCATGCCAGGCTCTGGTTATTCAACACAGCCTTGAAAAGCATAGAATGATGTGCATTTAACTGGGAATAGGGAAAGCTGCTCACAGAATGTTAAATTTCAAGAGTTTGTGAACTCCTCAGCTATCTTCAATCAGTATTCATTTTTAATTATATTTTAAGGGTAAATAATGCTTTCCTGGACCGACTCCAGAACAAAGCACAGACTAATAGCATCTGCCAACCTGGATATTCTGGGAGTCTGGACTACCTCAGTAATGGTGCCTGGGTAAGTTTTTGGGTACAGAATATGAAAGCAACAGGATTGTTTAAAAATTGACTTTTCCCCATACATTATTATGTGCGTGTGTGTGTGATTAGCCTGCCTGGCAGTCTTGGCTGGCTGCCTGCAGTAGCTTTTTAAGAAGAAAACCTGTCTTAAATATAAGCTGTTCAAATGGGAGGGGGGAGTAACAGCTGCTCTTGCAATAGAACTCTGTTTCTTTGCATGGAAGGTAGTGCAAGGAACCGAATCCAATGTACTTCCTGAAGTTCAGAACAAGGGTAGTGAAATTGTATGGGGTTTTTGGAAAGTCTTTAAATGAAAGATGTTTGGAAAGGCTGTAAAAGCTTTAATATGTTATTGAAAGTGGAGGAGGGAAATCTCATTCCTGTATAAAATTATGGTAAGGGAGAACCAACTGCATCTAATTGAAAATATATAGTATTTGTCAGTTTTTTTCTGAAGAAAAGGTATCTTGACTGGAGCCTATTAAATAGCCAGTACTAAGTACTGTGGGTTTTTTTCAGCTGTCCTAATGAGGCATTAATATGACTTATTTACAATTGCTTCAGTGATCAAAATACAAACAAACCAAAAAAAGTGCAGTATTCTCACCATGAAAATTTCCATTAGGGTGAAATTCCATTGCTGAGAGGACTACAGTGTAGAAATGGAAGATTTTCAAAGACTGAGCAGCAAAATGATATGAGTCTAAGAGAACTGAGTGTATGTGCCAGTGTAGGGAAAACTGTCTAGAAGATAACCAGAAGAAAAGCTTGAGGTGGATTGCTTGGACTGTTTGCTGTGGATTTAGATCTTGGCAGATGAATGCCAGGAAAACCTGGGCATCTATAAAATCTGGGAATGATAGAGAAGAAGATAGTGTTGCCGCTGGAGTTTACCAGATACTGAAAATGGAAAAGGAGTCTCAATCCCATCAAGCTTTAGGCAAGCCCCAAGCTACAGCAGAAGGCTCAGGAACCCCAGGCTGAAGCCACCTCTGTGCACAGCAGTTCCCTTGGACTTGCTGAGGCAAACTCTACATGGCAGGCCTGATTGATTTTCTTGTAAGTAGCAGTGTTAGACTTCAGGTAGGACAGAGGTAACTAATACCTAGTAAGATGCAAAAGGTAAAATCTGCTGGAGGGGGCCTGGTTAACCAAGGCAACAAAGGTAGAAATAATTCTTTTTATTTCACTTTGTGTCCTTTATCCCAATGTGTAAACTGTTTCCTGACAAAAGAAGGTCTATAACAACCAACAGTCTCAATATCTGAACTCCAGCATCTCCACCAATCTGCTGTCACCACCTAAAACTTCTGCACTGTCTGCAGAAGGAGCAGGGTTTTGCCTTTCATTAGTTGCCATACTTCCTCTTCCCTACGGCAGGTGTTAGTGCCACCGCATGCAGCCAGGCAGAGTTTTAACAGCAGACAGTTCTGTAACGTCCACAGCCAATTTATGTTTTTTTTTTGTTGTTGTTGTTTTTTTTTAATATATATATATATTCAAAGAATACATCAACATAATTAACAACAAAACCCTGTGTGCAGAAGTGATAAATTTCCTACTCTGGATGTTTACTTAATGGTTCCCAAGGAGCCTGCCTTCTGTTGCATAATGCTAGATTATCCATTTTTCCTGTATGCCACAATATGAAATGTTCAGAAGACTGAACAAAGCAGGGAAAGAATAAAGTATGAAAGAGTATGTCATCAAGGAGAGGAATTAAAATGAATTTTGGTAACAACAGCAAGAAAGAAAAATCTCTCTCAAACGGTAGGCTGGAGGCTGCAGCCTTGGTGTCTTTGATTATATCGAGGCTCTTCTCCGTTCCCTTGGAATTTTAAGCAAAAAGAGATGAACTCCAAGAGTGGCTTACAAGTCATGTCGTCTGCAACATGGTGTTTTGCATTACAAGGGAGCTAACTGAAGGAGGTCAGAGCATATACTAAGATTAAGAGAAAAGAAAAAGGTTCCCAAAGTTGAGACCTGCAGGTAATTTTTGAGCGTGCTCCTTCTTTGTAGTTGCACTGAAGAGGAAATATTTGTTCTTCCCTGGTTCTTTTTTTTTTTTTTTTTTCTGATTTAACTCTTCACAGTCACAAATGCTTCACGCTTACAGAAACTGAACATTGCACCGTTATCAATATACCTGCTGTATTTTTCGTTATTACTTCTATTAGCCTAGTTTCCTAAGGAAATGAAGTTTGTATGATCATGCTGTCTGTCTGCATGTAATTAGGTTTTCAACCTGCTGGCCGGTCTTAGATGAATTTGAAAGGGAGTATAAGTCTCAAAGATAATTAAGTTTCCATTTGTTCCATGAAAAGCAGTGGCTAGGCAGATAGCAGAATCTGGGCAGTGGCTGGGTATCATGAGGGACATAAAAAAGGAAGGGGAAGGTAAATTTGTTCTGTGTGTTTGGCCAGGGGAGAAGAGAGCAGTTGCACTGCACAATAGTCCACCAACTAATAATAAACCAGTTCTTCTGCCTTCCGTACATCTTGTGTTTTATTAGGAATATTTATATCCTGTTATTTCAAGAAGTATCTTCATGAAAGTAGTCTTTTCTCCCTTTTTGGTTATAAATGCCAGAGCGCTCTCTGGGTGGTTGTGTGGTTTGCTTTTTTAATGGGAAGACAAATTAATGAATTTCTACTTCTCTCTGTTGAGCTACTGCACCCTTGAGAGAGAAATGAGTCTTCTTGTATGCTACCAAGAAAATGTTGATGTCCTTTGTGCTGCCATTGTCTCTAACATAAGTATAAACCTTCTAGGATAGGAGGGAAAAAATAATGGTTGTCATATCAACATCAAAGTTTAATCAATAAGATTTAATCTTTACTCAGCTGGGGCCTATAAGTGAGACAATCTCGGTTCACTATAGTGGCACAAATGATTAGTTTTATTTAAATACAAAAACACTTATATTTTTACAAAAGAATAACTTTAAAATAATGGCACCTTTTTATATTCACTCCCCTGTGAGATTTGCCCATGCTCAGGCACTGAGGGATTTGCACAGACCACGTGCTAATGCAAGGCAAGCCTGTAACAGAGCCCTTGTTTATTTTTCAGGTCTCTGTCAAGGACCCTATTGTCTATTCTATTTATGGGGAGAGGTCACATAGTGAATAGGTGAAATTTATATGCCTACTCTTCTTTAATGAAGTACTGGATGTCTTGTTGCAACTCTCTGAGCTATAGTAAACCCAGAATCTAGAAGGCAATGTGACATATTGCACCTTCATGTTTCATGCCTCCATTACGCCCTGTGTCATGCATATGAATGAGGAATGCTCTTTCAGATGCTGACTCTGCTCTTTCAGTTGATGCATAATTCTAGATATTTAGAGGGGGAAACAACTATGCGCTGAATACACAGGTGGAATGCGACAGGAAACCACATTGTGTTTCTTTCCCCTGCACAGGACAGGAACTAAGAGGATGCAGGACAATACTAACATGGTTTGGGGATAAAACTATATTAAATGAGCATGGTTTGTGGATTAGCACTTGGTTTAGATCTTGCAACATGCTCCACGGAAATGTTACTTTGGAGTCTTAACCAGATTTACACTATTTGCTAGGAAACTGAGAGGGAGCATATCATCGTGGAGGTTTCACACCAATGGGAAGCTAACCTCCACAATGCCACTTCCTCACTCGCCCTCCTCAAAACAGGAGGGGGAGAAAGCTCATGGACTGAGATAAGGACAGGGAGATCACTTACCAATTACCATCATGGGCAAAACAAATTCAATGTAGTGCGATTAAGGTAATTTATTGCCTATGGCTAATAACTGACTAGAGCAGTGAGAAACTAAAAGCAAACTAAAAACACCTTCCCCCCATCCACCCTCTTCTGTGTCCCCCCTGGCCAGTGCAGGGCAAAAGAGAAAGGGGGCTGCAGTCAGACCCTGATGCTTCGTCTCCGCCGCTCCTTCACGGTCCCTCTGTGCCCCTGCTCCACGTGGGGTCCCTCCCACGGGATGCCGTCCTTCCCGAACTGAGCCTGCGGGGGCTGCCCACGGGCAGCAGCTCTTCAAGACCTGCTCCCACACGGCTCCGTACCACGGTGTCCATCCATCCCCCAGGAGCAAACTGCTCCAGCACGGGTCCCCCACGGGCGGCAGCTCCCCCCAGACCCCCTGCTCCTGCGTGGGCTCCTCTCCACGGGCTGCAGCTCCGGCCCGGGGCCTGCTCCTGCGGGGGCTCTCCATGGGCCGCAGCCTCCTCCAGGCCACCTCCACCTGCTCCACCGGGGGCTCCTCCACGGGCTGCAGCGTGGAGATCTGCTCCGTGTGGGACCCATGGGCTGCAGGGGGACAGCCTGCTCCACCAGGGGCCTCTCCACAGGCCGCAGGGGAACTGCTGCTGCCTGCCTGGGGCACCTCCTGCCCTCCTGCTGCACTGACCTGGGGGCTGCAGGGCTGGTTCCCACTCCTAGCTCTCCCAGCTGCTGTTGCGCAGCAGTTTTCTGTTTCCCTTTCTTCAATCTGCTCTCCCAGATGCCCACCCAGCATCAATCCCTAGCTCAGCTCTGGCCACTGGCAGGACCCTTTTGGAGCTGGCTGGATCTGACTGAGCTACTCACAGAGGCCACCCCTGCAGCCCCCCCAGCTGCTACAAAAATCCTTGTCACGTAAATCCAATGCAGTCATGTAGTTTTACTGTTGTACAGCAAAGAAGAATCATAGCTCTAAAGTCAATGAAGTTACAAGGCTGGCATGCATGCCATTGTTTTGCATACACAATCAGTCTTTAATACAGACTTTATTGAGCTTTTACATGTGTAGAGTTACGCTGAAAATGCTGGTTTCCCAGGAGAAAGAAAAATATTTTATTTAACATGGGAATATTTGGAACAGAGTATTTGTATGAGAAGGCTCCAGAGTGCCATCCACAATGGCTAAATTTGTTTTAGCAAAGACTGTTGTTTTCTATCTTAGCTTTAGCCTGGTTAGTCTAAAGGTTTTTTTTTTTTTTTTTTTTAAAAACTGTTTTGTTGCAGTTGTTTAGTGTAATGGGCTAGCGTTTCCTGGCAGAATGATGAAGAAAAAAAAAAAAAAAAAGAAAAAGAAACAGCAGAAGTACTGGAACTGATATAGGGACCTAAGATGAGTAGGTCCAGGCATGCTGTATCTGAGTTTAATGACTTCTCTGATGAGGCAGTCAAACAGCATATGCAGATGTGTTCTGCCTGGCTTGACTGAGCTCAATCATACTTTCTTTTGAAAATCCCATCCTCAAAGAGAATAGTGGTAGTCTGGGAAGGAGCAGAAGAAACCTCTCACTCTTACAAACTCTGTATGACCAAGACAGGATCAAGACATCTAAAGATATTTGGAACACTTCTAGATTGACTTTTTTTCAGCAAAATCAAAATATGTTTATCTCCTGAGTCAATACATCCCACTATTCATATGCAGTTCAAATCAAATAAATATTTATTACTGGAACTGGAATCTTGCAGAAGGGCTTATTATTTTAAATGGAGCTTCAAAAGACAGGAAAGGGCACCAAGTAACCAGGAAAGACACGCGTAGCTGGATAACCATAATTTCTGGCATAAATGTCTCATTGTACTGTACTGCATATTGAACTATACTAATGCATTTTTTTTCTAGGGGTCAAACTACTTGGAATAAAGGATCAGTGTTACTAAAAGGTAAGAATAACGAATTTGTTAGTTCTTGTTAGTGTGGTGGTTTTACTAAGCTGGGTAGCTGAGCTCCACCACAACTGCTCTCCCACTCCCTCACCTCAAAGGGCAAGGGGGAGAAAATACAATGGAAAGGGCTCAAGGATTGAGATAAGGACAGGGAGATCACTCAACAATTACTCACAGGCAAAACAGACTCAGAGTGAGGAGTTTAATATAATTTATTGCTTATCACTAACAAGCTAGAGCAGTGAGAAACTAAAAGCAAACAAAAAACACTTTCCCCCCATCCACCCTCTTCCACCTCCTTCCCCCGAGCGGTGCAGGGGAATGGGGAATGAAGGCTGCGGTCAGTCCCTGACGCTTTGTGTCTGCTGCTCCCTCACCATTGCTCTCTGCCCCTGCTCCACGCGGGGTCCCTCCCACGGGATTCTGGCACCCCCAGGCCCCTGCTCCTGCGTGGGCTCCTCTCCACGGGCTGCAGCTCCGGCCCGGGGCCTGCTCCTGCGGGGGCTCTCCATGGGCCGCAGCCTCCTCCAGGCCACCTCCACCTGCTCCACCGGGGGCTCCTCCACGGGCTGCAGCGTGGAGATCTGCTCCGTGTGGGACCCATGGGCTGCAGGGGGACAGCCTGCTCCACCAGGGGCCTCTCCACAGCCCGCAGGGGAACTTGTGCTGTGTGCCTGGAGCACCTCCTGCCCTCCTGCTGCACTGACCTGGGGGCTGCAGGGCTGGTTCATACTCCTCTCTCCCAGCTGCTGTCATGCATTATTTTTTTTCCCCCTTTCTTCAATCTGCTCTCCCAGAAGCCCACCCAGCATCACTCCCTGGCTTGGCTCTGGCCAGCAGCAGGGCCCTTTGTAGCTGGCTGGAGCTGGCTCTGGTCTGACATGGGGCAGCTGCTGGGCTCTGCTTACAGAGGCCATGCCTGAGGCCCCCTGCTACCAAAACTTTGCCATGTAAACCCAATACAGTTAGTACCAAAGCTGCTATTCATTTTGTTTCATCTTGACATTTCAGTATGACAGCTTGTGTGGTTTAATTCTATAGTGTTATGAAAGGACATCTTAAAAACTTTCCAACCGTGTGCATGGGGCTATGCGAAGCACATACCAAATCTTAAACTCCTTCTCTCTTAAGGAACTGCAGAGTGCTTATATCAAGTCAGAGGAAACTCTGATGCCGCTGAAAGTGTTCACTCAGGGTGTGGTGATATTTGGTGCTAAAACCTCAATAAAGTCACGTTCTTTGTGTTGTGGACTGTGAGTGGATACCTCTGGGCAGCTGAGAAGTGTGGCTGTAAATGCAGAAAGTAATTCTGCAAACTTTCAGTGGTTGTAAGTGAAAGACTACAACTTTGTTGTGGGCTGCAGTCTTCCTGCTGTTTCCCATGTTCAAAAAGGGAGACTGTATCGGTAGAGGCTGTGAAAAAAAAAAAATCAACCATATTGCATCAGAAAAATGAGGTCCTCTGTTTTCACATGACCTTTTCATAAGCCTCACTGAACCCATGTTCTTTTCTGAAAGGGGTTCCCTGCCCTAATTCCCAGTTCTGATTTAAAGATTTGTCCAGAACCTTTACTTTTAGGCTTGGGGATTTTTGATGCAGGTTCAGGTAGTGATACGCATTACTCTTGCCTTAGGAAATGACTGATAACTCCTTTTTGGAAACCTAGGATTTTTAAAGAGAAATTAAAAAAATAACAATTTAAAAACCCTTCTCTTTTAGACATGAATTGACATATTCTTAATTTCTTATACAACTTTATTCCTCATTTTCTGCTCCAACAGTAGTTTTAGTTAATATTTTCATAGCAGGGTTGTATCCTAAAGGTAGTATCTAAATAATACAGTTGGCCTCCCGTGAGTCATCTTTTCAGTTTTATGAGGAGTAGAATTGTTATTAAAAATTAAGTCAAATTCACCAAAGAAATTGCAATAAGTGGATAAAGGCAATTCCTCACAGGGGTAGAAATGACCATCTTTTGCAGCCCAAAATACTATTAAGCTTTGTAAACTTTGGGCTGCTGAAGGAGTTCAACATATTGGGTTCTTTGTTGTTTTACTCAGTATCTACACTACCACTGATATATTTACATATGAACCGTATAAGAATTATGGATGGATATACTTTTTAAATCCTTGTATTACTGTTGTTTTTAAAACCCATTTCAGCTTGCTACATTAATATATTGCTCAAAGACTTATTAATATGTCTGCAGATAATTAGAATGTTTTGTGAATTAAATTTACAAAAAGATAGAAATCCCTTCATGAGTGCTTTACATAATTAAAAGCTAAAACCTGTCACAAAAAGGGAGACTTTATTTTCCAGTGGACTTAATCCTAGGGTAGTATGACTTTGATTTTTGTTTTTGCTGCAAAAGATAATTTTTAATTCTGTTTTCTCCCTCTTGTTACAGGGTACTGGAGAAATATTCACTTTTATCTGGTCTTGGCCAAATGACCTTGTAAAAGCTCCAAGAAAGAGCTCTTTTATCATTGTGATTTTTTTTTCCTACCCTGACTTCAACTTCGCACCCACTTCATGAGCGATCTGCGTAGACTGGTTTCTAGCTGTCATTATTCACGCATATTTGAAGCAGTGATTGTGAAAGTCCTATTTAATTTTTAATAAGTGAATGCATCTTTTTTTTTTTTCCCTTAAATTGTTTTGCCTTTTGCAGAATGCAATTATCCCAGTCTTTGGGATCTCAGAAAAAGAAGACATTAGTGGTTGCAAAAGCTGCAGGAATATCTATGTTTACTTCCTGCTGTATCCAGCAAAAAAACTTCTAGAGACTTAAACTGGAAAAACAGTGCTTTCTTGTGGGGACAGGGGATAGGAGAGCTGCTGCTTTGGGTTTTTTGTTTTTGGGGGGTTTGGAGGGACTTCTTCCATTGTATTAAGTAGAGACTCAAGGAGAAACAAGTGTGTGTATTGTTGTGTATTGTAGATGAATTCTTCTAAACACATTTTTAGGAAAATACGACACATGAAAGAAATAAAACTTTAACGCTGAAAACTTCAACACGGTATTTGATCTCTAGCATCTTTTGTGATATATCAGCTTTTCACTTTACCTGTTTTACCTTGATAACTTTCTGTTACATGAATGGGGAAAAGTACTACAAGGTTAGTTTTTTACTTTTTCTCTCTAGTCTAAAGGAATTGAATTTATATATCCCTCTTTCTACAAACAACATTTTAATACTTTCCAAAAGGCAGTTGCACAACCTAGATATTTCTAATGAAAAAAGAAGTGTCCACAGTATGTTAGATAAGCCATGCAGACAAGAAGTATCCATTGCATTTGCAAGTACATCTTATGCAAAGTTAAAAGTTTCTCGAACAAGTATTTTTTTTGGAGTGTACAGGCATGCCATGATATTTTCCCACCATCCTTGCAATATGGTAATTTTCATAATGGATCACCTGATGTTTTCTCCTGAACCTGGCATGTTGCAGTGTTTTCTTTCTCCTCTGGGATTCTCTGCAGTTGCTCTTGGATATCTCTGCCTCAGAGAATTACTCTAGCTTCTCATATTACTCATATTACTAGTTAGCTGATGTTAATTCAGAGTGCCAAAGGTCTTGATAATGCTCTATGGTTTAACCTTTCTTCAAGCACCTGACATTGGGAAACTTCCTTAGGAAGACTTCTGCATTCCTACAGAATGACACTTGATTTCAAATGGTACTTCACTCTGCTATTGGACTGCTGCTTTGAAAATTGAATTCACATCTCCTTCCAAGAATGCCCTCACCCAACCTGCTTTGGTAGATATCAGGTCTGGGGCTAGATGTCTGCAGAGTGGCATATATGTACATGCATGCACATATATTTTAAAGGAAATGTCTTGATCCTTGTACTGTATTCTGATCATACTAAGTCTTGCAGGTAGTCTTTCTGAAGTTGTGAACCTGCAGCTTTCCATGCTTGGAGTACCATACCTCTAGACCACACTGAGAAAGGCTGAGTGGAAGTGGCTGTGGTCACTGAGAAGTTAAAATTCAGTGTGGTCATGTTGCTGTGTTTCTATTTCCAAAGAAAAATAAGAACTTTTTATTAACCTGCTACTTTCACATTCAGGAACAGTGATGACAAGTCACCTTGAATAACCTCTTCCATTAAGCTTGTCTACTTTCTTTTGGCTGTCTTCAAAGATGAAACTCGATCACAATCTTCAAAGTGCTTCCCCTTATCCAGCATTTCAATCTCTTATTTGAAATGCTCTTTACAAAGTTTAACTATTATTTCAGACATTAACTATTCCAGCCCTTTTTATTGTCAAAGTATCTGAATTTTCCCTCTTCTATCTTTCTGAGCAGAACAAACAAATCTATATGAACAGTGAAATGTCTTTGAGAACCATGGCCTGCAATGGAAATGATAAGAAGTCACATTTATCCACAAATTGATGTTAACAAGATGTCTGGAAACTGCTGTTCTTATCCTGTTGGAAGGCTTCCAGTATCTCAGAATTAACACTTCCCCACACATACATCCTGGCAAAACTTAAGCTTTAAAGTAAAGGGATAGTATGACATCTTTTTAAAGGGGTTATAATGAAATGAAAGGCTCTGGACTGGGAAAATGGCTTCATGTCAGTCAAGAGTTAGGAAGTAATAGTTGGGTGTGTTTGCTATCAATCTGTTAGAGTAAACATTTGCTAAAGGTTTTCAAATAAAAACAGTAGGTTCCTCTAGTTACAAAATGCACCAACAGAATTAAATATCTATTATGCAGTGACATCAAAATAAATTTTATTAGTATATAGCATAGCATACTATAGTATTATAGTATATAATGGAAGTTAGGTTTTAAAAATTATTATTATTATTTTATTTATTTATTTTGAAATTGTTGTTGACTGAATATAATCTGGAGTGATGATCTCAGTGTTATTTCAGAAGCCACCCTTCTAACAGGGAATTGTATGGGGTTGGAAGCTACAACAGGACATGCTGAGACAAATTCAACCAAACAGAATGACTAAGCCATTACAATCAGCTGTTCTGAAATCCAGTATAAGCCAACAGTAAGATTCCTATGTTTAGATTTTACAGTCTGTCTAAATCAGAAACTACCTTCCTGTGAAGAAATGCAGTGTTCATTTAAGGACTTACAAGACTGATTCTCCATTATGCTCCTAAAAGTTTTTCCAATGGTTTAACTGTCCCTACTGTTAAAAATAGCTACCTGACTCCTAATTGAAACTTGCCAAGTTTCAAATTTTCATTACTGAATTTTCTTATACAATTGCCTAGCATATTAAAAAGTTTTGTTATTGGGACTTTTGTTTTTTCAATGTGCATGCTTTAGGAAAATTTCATTCAACTTTTATTCTAGGGTTTACTGTATCTTCTTTTCTACTCTGGAACTGAGGCACAAGATTATTATCTATTAGAAAGGGAACTAATCTGAAGCTTACATCTTGTGGTACTCATCCATCTTCAATTCACACCTTTGCTTGAAATTCAGATCCCCTCTTGGAGAACATCTCAACCATCAGGCTCTTTAGGGTAGTTTTTATCACCTATGCTGTGGTGGTTATTCTACTTTGCACAAAAGAATAGAAAATTATGGGAAGTGAGAAGACACTAAGCCCATAAGTTGAATGTTTCCTGTCCTGCCCATGCGATGACCCTGCTCTCTGTTGGGGAGTCTTCCCTGAGGGCTCCTTCCCGTAGTTCACTCAGTATTTTACACTTCCAAATATTTGTTTTATCTAGTCCAGCTCCCAGAGAACAGGCTGTCTGGCAGAAATTTCTTTCACTCTCTCATATTTATTCCTCCTCCTTTCCCTTCATTCATGTCATCTTTCTTGTTAAGTCTCTCCACTTCACCAGCTGATTAAATCAGGTGCCTGTAATTCATAGATTCTTCTTGGGCACTCTTGACTCTGGTCATCAGCAGACTCTCTCTCCACTACATCTTGTTCAAGAACAAATGGACAAAGTATGATTGCCAATTTCTGTTTTGATTTAGCTCTGCTCTACTCAGCGCTTGGTGAGACCCAGCTGGAGTGCAGGGCTCATCAGTACAAGAGATATGGACCTTAAGAGCTTCACATTACCTGGAATAAATTATTTTTCTTATCCAGTTCTTAAATGATTCACCTCAGCAATGATGGGCAGGCACTCAGCAGATTCTGGCAATGTTGGTGCAGGTGGAATTTCAGTGTGGTTGGGGCTGTGTAGTAATGTAAGCATGAAGATGAGAGAAAATTCACTTGAGCTTCTTCAGTTACTTTTTAAAGGCTTTCCAAATTTTACATCATTCTAGAGATCTCATCTGAACTCTTTCCAGTCTGCTCCTCATTAAAAAAGAGACATTTTTTTCTTGTAAACACTAATTCACTTTTTAATTCACTTACAACCCACATTCCCCATTCCTAGCCCTGTGATCTTTACACCTAGTTCTTTAATTAAAAGAAGGTAAGTCCAGATTTTCCTGCAGCCTGGACCTTTCTCTAGAAGCTATCTTTATCTCTCATTCCTTTAGTGCCAACCACAGTCTTTACCACAGATTTCTTTTGCCTTCCCTCTCTATCCATGAACTACCTGAACTACATTTGGATAGAAAACCATACAAGAAACGTTCCCTTTGAAATATCATTTGCATTTAGCATTTTCTTTTCAAATCTCTCTGCTAAATTTTTAATTTGCTTACCTAGACTTTGAAGTTTGAATAGTCCTTTTTTTTAATGAGAAAATGATATGTCCTTACATAACTCTGTTATTTTAATAATTGCACATTTCATCAGACTGGTAATCCCACCAAAAATGAATCTTATTTGTGTTTAATATTTTATCTTTCATTAAACCATGTTGTCTGGTATTAATTATGGTTCACACCCTTAATTCTCTACTGAGCACACCCTGGTTTGCCTTCCTGAGATTTTGTCTTGGATAAGCATTAAACTGACAGACCTATAGTTACATTTTCAGCACATTATCTTTTTGAAATACTGATAAAATTGTTTCTTGTCTTTTCTGTTCAATCTTTTGGACAGTTACAATATCTCAAAGGACTTACCCGGTATTCTGCTTTGAAAATAGCAGTTTAACAGTCTCATCAGTCAATACTTCTACAGCTGATGGTCCAAGGTTTCCGCTTTGTTGATAATTAGTAACCCGTATTATGTTACTAAAGGAAGGAAGAATTTATTTCCTAACTCTAAATTGGAAATAGCCATCTGTCTGTTTCCCAGAAATATATAATAATATATTTTATTACCAGAAATGAGGATTTTGCACTTTTGCCTCCTCTTTGTTGCAGTGTTTATTCTTGAAATAATTTGTGGGGGTTGCAAAATCAATATGCTGGTGCTGTTGTCTTAGATATATCAGTCTCTGCACAAAGTAGGGTGTTTCCCTAGAAAGGAAAGGTAGACACCTAGCAGCAGTAGCCCTCAAAATGACCCTGACCCCATAAATGGGAAAATATATTGGGTGCACATTGCAAGGTCTTGGTAGCAGGAGGACTACTGGGGTGTTCTCAGTTTGGGAAGGACGGCATCCCGTGGGAGGGACCCCACATGGAGCAGGGGCAGAGAGTGACCGTGAAGGAGTGGTGGAGGGGAATGGGGAATGGGGTCTGCGGTCAGTCCCTAACACTTCATCTCCACCACTCCTTCATGCTGTACCAAGGAAAATGTTTGTCTCTGGATTAGAAAGGTAAAACCAAAGTTATAACAAGGAAAACATCAAATTCGGTCTTGGTGTATTCCTAACACCAAAACTGTCTTCTAGGTGTCACTACAGAGCTTTGAGTAACACTATGGCCCAGCGGCCAAGTGGAAAGCTGTCAGCTCTATTCTTCATTACCATCCTCTCCATTACAGACAAACGTTTTCTGGTTTGTTCAATTACATTTTTTCAATAGAAAAAAGCAGCTCCCACCTTGAGAACCTACAATTTCCTCCTTAATGTAGCGTAGCCTATGCTATTTCAGTTTTGCTTAGCTCCTGGGGACAAACTTTATTGCTATTGACTCACTTTTTCTCTTTTTTTAGAAAATGTTTAAAAAGATTGTTGGATGCTTGTACCTTGATTTATATTTTATTTGTTGATCTGCACAGCAAAGTAGACACTTCAGCCTTCAGTCCTAGGAATTGCAGTGCCTCTCTTTACTCACATAATTGACCCAGCCCCATTTAAATAAATCAAAAAGACTTGATACATTGAACTAATCTGGACCTCTTACTGGGGGTTAAGGTAAGAAGATTGCAACTGCAAAGCTGTAATACATGAGGAAATTTCTTAGGTAGATTTCACTTATTCTTCCCATTTATTTTTTTTTACCTTGAATAAAACGGAGAAAGAAGAAAAAAAAAAAACTCTTTTTTTATCTGTTTCCTCCAGAGAGAAAGAAAGGTTGAAGTGTAACAACTTGATAGGCTGAAAATTTGAGGGTTTAGCCTTTATTTTACATGACTTTTCAGAAGTCCTACAGTACCTTGTCACACTGAATCAATTCTGATGAATTCTCTGTTCTCTTGAACTTTTATGTTTTCTGTATATGAGATCAAAACTCAAAGTAGTGCCAATTACTTTACTCTTTAACTCAATGTCTCTCTTGGCTCTCCTTAAAAAAAAAAAAATACTATGAAGCTGTGATTCATTCTTTTCTTTCTTTGTTTAATCTGGGAAAATACATTGCTAGCTCTTTGTACTCTGGCAAGTGTCTCCAGACAGAAGGCAGTGGGAAATACTGGAACTGAAGTAGGTTAAACTGATAGGAAAGAAACCCAACCATAAAGATAAAATAATCTAATAAATAATAAATAAGTAGATTACAAGTAATTCCTGACTAATAAGTTGCAGCTCCTATTGACTCCACATAGGGTAGCCAGCACTTGGGTCTTCTGAAAGTTAACCCTCTGGTGTCACAAAATGGACATGCAAAATGGACAGCTTTTAAGACTTAAGAGTGAATATGTGGGCAGAAGAGCAAGTACTAAAAAGATGCTACTCTGTAATTGATGATTTTTAGGGAATATCTTGCTTGCTTGTTCTATTTTCAATTTAACATAGGTAACAAGAATCTTTATAGCAATCTTTTAATGTTGTGAGGAAGAATAAACTGAGGAGGCAGGTGGAACAAAACCAAGGAATAGGTACAAGCTGACCCCATATAAGATTTGTTGTTTACACGTGGAAAGGAAAAGCGAATATAAAATCAGTCCTGCAGAAGCAGCTTATTTTGTGTTCTGAAGGGTGTCTCTGTGAAGGGAAGGATTTGTTTTCCTGAACTTCAGCTGCCTGAGGAGCAATCTGTGGGGCTTTCTGGTAGGGGACTTTTGATACCCGAGGTGAAGGAGCCTCTGAGAATGTCTGTCTTTCTTTGCTGTCTATGGAGAGAACTCAAATGATTGCCATGGATTATGTTCTTAATTTGTAGTTGGTGTGAATCCCAAATATAAGAGACTAAGCACCAAGAAAAGTGATTTACTTGCAGCATGTTCCCCTAGTAGCAACTATATGGGCAGTCCTGGGGCCTTTTTTAAAAATTGCTTTCTCAAATGAACACAAGGGTTTTCCATAAAGTAGCAGTACCTCCACTGCACACTTCACTCTACCAGCTATCACAAACCAGCCTTCAAGGCAAATACAAGGATCACAGTTAAAAGAGGAGCCCTCAGTGCTCATTGATATCACTTAGCACCACATCCCGCAAACAGCTGAAATTAAATGTTGATATTCGTGGTTGTTGAAGGGTCAGCTGAGATTAGAAGCCCATTGTGGCAGCACACAATGCTGTGCATTACTGTTCATTAGGGAGTCCCTGACCCAAGAACGCTTTGTTTAAACAGACAAGGCAAAGGGTAGGGGAAAAAGGGATATAATATATGAACACAGTGATGGCTGGCAAACAAGAAATTAATTCTCAGATGTGTTTTTTTTAAATAATTTATTTTTTTCAGGAGTTAATTAGAGAGGATTAGATAAACAGATGAAATAAGGGAAGATGACGGAGATCCAGGAGTGGAAGGAAGGGCGATTAATGTGGGGCAGAAGAGTGCAGGGGAAAGGCAGGAGCCTGTAACTGAAGTGAAGAGGTTGTGGAGACAGTATGTGAGCAGCCAGCCAGCTCAGAAGCCTTTCTGACCCAGGAAGGTGTCATCTCCCTAGAACTGCCGTCCGTGGAGTCCACGTGACTTGAGTGGTAGAAAGAAATTACTCTGTGGACCAAATACATTGAGAGAAACGTTCAGGTCATCGTGGTTGTGCTGGAAGTAGAGGGACACCACCCAACAGATTGCCGCGGGGAGCTCTTACTATGCCAAAGGGGCATCTTTCCATTTGTCCCCTTCCTATGGCCTGCAGAGGTGCCTCTGCCATTGATGGGCTTGCATTCACACCTCAGATAGTAGCCACCTAGGCAGGGTCATGCCTTGAGAAGATGAGGTGCTCTGGCTTTATTGGTGCTAAAAAAGCTTTTTATCCCTGAGCCACCTTTCTTTACTCTAGGCTGCTGTTTTGTCAGGCATCCGTTTGAAGGAGACGACAACAGCCATAAATACCCACTGCCAGTACTGAGGTTTATGTCAGTTGATACTCTATTTCATCCTAAAGGCGATATAGACCACACGGAGCTCTAAGATAACGTGAACCTGACAGCACTTTAAATAAATATATATGGTCAGATCATCAGGAGGGGTAAATCAGCATAGCCTCAGTGAAATTGGGTCCTTTAAACTGCACATGAATTACGTATCTCAGTGTGAGCAATCCTGCGCAGCTGAGTCTCATGCGTTGTGAAGGAACCATGCAGCTGCCTCCAGGCAGGCTGGAGGATTTGCAGCCACCCCTGTGGCAGATTGAGCTGGCAACAGACTTGATCCTGGGAATCCTTTGGGTAAGGTGAAGCCTACTGCTACCACATCTCCTTGCACCTTCTGAAGACACCAACTGTGCGTCCACTGTGGGTGCCAAAGCAGTGAGGTCATGTACATCAGTAAAGGAGCTAACAGAGATGCCTGGCAGGGTCAGTGATATGCCAAGACATTGCCTGATCACAGTTGCAGCCCACAGATGAAGGCAGAACACTCTCACTGCGTTTAATTGCAGAAGGACATTAACTGCAGAGATATGAGGCCAAATATTTGGCTGTTATGTTCAACCCTTCCACATGCCAGGGAAAAGGGCCAGTACTACTGCATGCTAATGGCTCCCAGCAGTGACAAGTTAGTCTTGTCCTTGGACACTTCCTTGCTAATAGACCTATGGAGTGTTTTCTCACCATAATAAGGTACAGTTCACCTGTCAAAGGTGGTACTTTGTTCCAAAGCCTCCTCAAAGATATTCTACAAATATTTTATTCAAGGATTTCCCCCAACCCCCAAATGGTTAATCAATCATTCATTCATCAACGGTTGCATTCCTCAAAAGTGTTAAGGAGCCAGTAAAAGTCTACCATAAACTTTTATAATGAGCTTATCCATCAGTCTCACTTTCTCTGTTACCTGGCCTTGCATGTGTGCAGATCAGACCCGGCCTGCTGTGGGGTGCCCATGTCTGTCTCTCGGAATAGATCACGTTGGTATTTATTAATCCGCTTTGTTCAGCTCTGCCATTCAGGTCAGCGCTACAGCATTAGTTGTGTTCGCTCAGTTCTTCCACTTCTTATTGAGTGATGATTACATCTGAGCAGCGGGGACTGGTGAGTCATCAAAGGGTATAAATTCCAGGCTCTGTTTAAATGTTAAAAAGGTGGTAAATGCATGACATATGAACTGCTAAAATCTTCTACAGTTGGGAAAGTGGTATGCTATAAACAGGATTTATTTTCAATATATTAAATTTTTTTTTGGAGTATTCCACTGATAAATATCACAAGGGTCTGCATTCATATTGTGCTGTAATTAAAATGAATGTTTTAACAATACCTGCCCCCAGGCTGACAATAATGACACTGGAAACAGGTGGGGAAAATAAAAGTTAATGAAACTGGACCACAGTTAGGAGATGTCACAAAACACACTTTATTCCATATGTGCACAAATTCCTTTTAGAAATATCTAGTAGTAAGAAGATAACCATCATTATATTCATAAATTAATCTTAGCTGACGGTGAATGGTTCATTACTTGTTACTGAGAGTTTAACATCGAGCGCACAGCTTGCCAAAACCTTTCAGCTCAGAGGCAACAGTTGTTTCCAGAAGATGACAGTGACAAATATCCCACACGTTTCATCCAAAAGGTCTTTGGATGCAGCTCTGTTATTTTCCGAGGGGCACCTCAAGACAGCTTTCCTGTGGAAGCACAGACCTGGGTGCCCCACAGGGCTCCCGCGAAGCACCGAGGAGGCTGTGCAATCAAGTGTGCCTATGGCTTTGGCATTAAGTCTGTTGCCAGCCCTCTCTGCCACCGGGGTGGCTGGAAGGCAACCGTATGTCTGGGAACTGAGCAAGACAGGGAGCACCGTATGTTTCTGACTGTTCCTTAAAAAAAAAAAAAAAAAGAGTGTTGATTGACTTCCTTGGAGCAGGGATTAGCTTTTAGCATCAATTCTTAGTTTGATCTGCAGCACAAGAAAAGGACGTGATTGTCTTTGTTGTGGGTCTCTACAAAAATGAAAGAAGGGCAGCAGCACGCAGAATTCTTACTCTCAGCTGGCACAAGGAACAATTTTGTGTTAAAAGAGGCACTGGACACATGACCAAGGACACCTGTCTCAAAACATCTTTATCTCAGAATAAAACAGCCAGCTGGGAACAATACCAGGAGTGACATAAATAATAATAATAATCATCATCATCATTTGATTAATTATATGACTAAAAGTGTAAAACCACCTAGAATAATGAAATAATAAAATTCTTATGTTTTGTGTTTTAAATAAAATACTTATAGGAAAAAAGTGCTCATGCAACCTAATAATAGCATGAGAAGGAGATCAGGAAGAAGAATATTGGGTTTTTCAAGGAAGTCCAGAAAGGAAACAAAGAACTAAAAGTCATAAGATGGTAAAGGAAAGAAAAAGAAGCGAATGTAAACAACTAGATATAGATGGAAATCAGGCATCCATCAAGCCCTTAATAGCAATAGCTAAGAGTAGCATTGAGGTATGATGTACAGTTGGGAGCTTTTGCAAGGCTCTTTGCTCATCCCTGGGAGATAAAACTTCATTCTGAGGCCCATCTTTGGAAGAAGTCTTGTAAAATGTTTGCACTAAAAAGAAGTTGGTCAAAAAGCCCATATACTTTCACAAGGCATTTATTCGTCTTGTTTTACTGACCCATAGCATCAACTAGCAGAAGTGCAGTTTTTTACTAAGTTCTGTGTCATGGTTTTAAAGTGCTATAGAAAGCTTTACAAACTCTTCAGACTTCTGTATGACTTACAGGAGGACAAAAGTCAAAGAAGAAAGGAGGACGAGATATCTGAAAGAGATAGGAACAATGTTTATATTGATGGCAAAGGATTGATACCCAAGTACAATATGAAAAACATATTACTAAACTGGAACAATGCAACAGAGGGATTTTCCTTTCTGGAGGAAACTTAAATGTCCTCATTTGCTTTTACCAGGTTGTCAGTCTATATACTAACCTTATCACAGAATAATAGGGAACAAGCTACAGACCTTACTATTTTTAATGAATTATGTTGACATGCACAAATCCCAGTCCCATGACATGAATTATCCTCAGTTCTTCACTCCATTACAGAAATAAATGCATACGAAGAAGGAGATGGAACTGCTTTGATACTGATAAGCAAAGCAGCAGTACAGGCAAAGGCGAGAACTGTAAGGCATGAAATAGATAATATACCACCAGGAAAACAAATGAAAAATGTCTTATCCTTACCATGAAACCGAGAATGGTAAAATAAAAGAACTCACTGTTCTGACATGACTCTAGTAAGGTGAAAGTCAGCGTACGAAAATTATATTAAGCGGCAGGCCCTGATATGCTTTTTCTATAATGAGCCTAGGGAACAGAGCTCCTAACTGATAATTGCTTATTACATACATTTTATTCCGATTGTACACAATACTTGTATCTCAGCTAAATTCTTTCACAGAAACAACAAATTGCCTGCCTGACCTGTTACTTGAAGAACTTTTCATCATTGCTGGCATTTTTATTTTGTTAGTACTGAGATTTATAGTAATTATTTAAAATTAAATTTAAATTTTCTGCTTCTCCAAAACCTTATTTTTTTATCTCTTTCTACTTAGTGTACAGATAGAATTTGTCTGCTTCTAAAACCAAGACACATAGATCTGATGTAGTCACCTTTGTCTCCTTTCAGTGTATTTAAAAAAAAAAAAAAGTATATCTGTTGGGCAATGAATCTTATCCTAAGACAAGTTTCTAATGTAGATCAGTTTAAATGCTTTCTGGAGGCCCATGTCTCTTCATTGGCTGTGGAAAGATCCTTCTGGGATTAGCTCAGCTTTGGATGTCCACTGCTGGACAGTGAAAGCATTCTGACTTGGACCTTCAAAAATCCTGAGACCTTGATATTTCTCTTCAGGTTACGGGTCAATAGAGAGTGATGAAGCTGCATCAGAAACGTGGGCAGCGCTTAGCAGCCCAACTTCTCCTAATCCTCTCAGGTCCTCTGCTTTGCCCTAAGTGAGACCAAGTGGTTGACTCTAAATTGATATCTGTAAAAGTCCATCTGTAGGGAATCTGTCTTTGTGGAAACCAAGAATCCTGCATGGGGTTGGTAGAGGAATTGCTGGAAAAAAAAAATCATGCATTTGGTAATAAAAAAGAAGACAAGCAAGGATATTGCTTGAGAATTGTCCGTTCAAATTTGTGCTTTGGTTAGGTTGCTTGGAATACAATGGCAATGTCACATCCGCAAGGAGTTTTGCTCAGTAGGATCATATTTGTAGAGCAAAATAGTTGTTGCCAAGGAACCTGGGTCCACACTATACTTACTTCAGGTGGTCAGACTACTGACTATGCAGGCTGAAGTCTTCATTTGGAAAGAACAAGATGCTCCAAAAACATCTGAATCTGAATCTGAAATGGGAGCCAAAGTGTGGCGAATGGCACGCAGGGATATTTGGTTCAAAAGTACATTTCTGATCTGAATTAATATACCAAAGCAGACCCACCCACAGTTTCAGTTCCACTGAAAATCTCAAGACCTTGAAGAAAATGTTCATGTTGAGTCAGAATGGAGAGTGAAAGCACTTCCTTCCCTTTCCCCTGATTTGCAGTTTGACAGTATTTTATTTCAGAAACACTGGGAACAATTTGTTCATTTTATAATGATGAAATGAGCTCTCTGGATTTACAGGGGCAGAAGAGCAAGGCTTCTCTACTCAGTGCACTGAGGACTCCTTGGAACTCATAAAGCAGCTTGCCTGGGAAAGCAGTCAGGATATCAGATAAGTCTCAGCAGTAAGTTTCACTGCACAGAGCACATCCCCATCAAGTCCTTCTGAATTTATTGAATCAACGTTTTTTGATATGTTGAAAATTCTCAAAATAATTATTTAAATGCTGCTAAATATAAACTTATCTCTTTAGAAATACAGAACAAGACCCAAACAGATAGGACAATTGCCTTAAAAAGCAAGTTTAAAAAGACCTTGAGGTTTCCTCCTAACTCTTGGGGGCTGGCTTCTTGTGGGGACACTAATCAATGTCTTGCATACAGGTGTGGGAACGTGTAACTGCCCCAATGTCTAGCATTGGAAATGATGTCCTGGATATCTTGTTTGATCCTGGAGTCACTGATTTTGAGCAAATGACATTTTAAAAAGTCAAAGCTCAGAGAAAAAAAAGAAAAAAAAAAAAACCGCACACAACAGATATGAAGTCTGAAAAAGCGCATTTCAGAATAACAGGCTAGAGGTGTACCATCTTCATTACTTGTTGAGGAGCTGAGGTGGTGGCTAATTCACATTGAACAAGCCCTTTTCTAAGGAGAAAGTACATGAGAGTTATCTAGTAAAGTGTAGAAAAGAACCAAAGACTAAACATTAAGAAAACTGGATAAAAATACACTGCCAGTCTCAAGAAAGGGCTATCCTTGGGGAAAAAAAAAAAAATAAGGAGAGACACCAAATATTGGAAGTCAAGAGTTTTTACCCTAGTTCCAAAATAATATCTCTAAGGGAAGATGTATTCTCAAAAATGTGATGTCTCTGCGTACTCTTCCTCCAAGGTGCTGGCAGATTTCAGTTTTTTTGCCTGTAAATCCCTGTCTCAGAGTGATGCCTATTGGAGCAACGCAGAAGCAAATGATGGGACAAATCAGTAAGATCTCCATTATTCCAAGTCATTAAGCAAAACTAGATGGCTCTTTTAAAAGATGCATTTCTCACTCCACTGAGGAAAACAAGTTTGGTCTTAAAATTATAAAAGAGGTATCAGGCTAATATTAACAAATTTATGCATTAGAAGTCTTATTTGTGGTAGTGCCAACTAGGAGGATTTGGGCTATCAATGATAACTAGCCACTTCAAATTGCAACCATCTAGTAGAAATCATAACCCCACAGGTTAGGAAATGTAGCCCTAGTAACACTAAAAATGTTTGTTCTTGATGCGGGAGCACATTGTTCAATGTAATCCTATGGTCTTTGCTGGTGTATAAGAATTCACACCATCCCATGACCCTTAAATTAAGGAATTTCACGAAATAGTTTGAAGAATTGGGCTGTGTTTGCCACATTTCTGAAAGAGTGTTGGTATGGAAGAAACGGATGTATGATTTCGAAAAGAGCAGATAAACTAAACCATAGCTGCTCTTTGATATGTTCTCCTTGCCTTCCAAATTCCTGCCTTCTTCTAAAATGCCCATGGAAGAAAAAAGCTGTGGTGCTACCCCCAATTCAGGTATTTTAATGAATTCCCTAATATTGGTTTATGGAGTGAGGATACCTCTCCTTCTCCATGGAAGTTAACACATCCTTAAGCACCACGAACAATGCAAAAGAAATAATAAAAAACATTAATAAACTCTGCAGACAGTCAGACATTCCACTGCTTTCAGCCTAGCTGAAATATACGGCACTCCTGCACTGGTTCTATACAAGTAAGTAACATTAATGTGTGCAATCTGTGTCTAAAAATTCATTAGGGATTGAGTTAGAACTATCATATTTTCACATCCTAAAGCAAGGCTTAAATACTTGGTAAGAAAAATTTCTTTCTTCTTTTCCTTCTTCCTTCCTCCTTTCCTTCCTTCCTTCCTTCCTTCCTTCCTTCCTTCCTTCCTTCCTTCCTTCCTTCCTTCCTTCCTTCCTTCCTTCCTTCCTTCCTTCCTTCCTTCCTTCCTTCCTTCCTTCCTTTCTTTCTTTCTTTCTTTCTTTCTTTCTTTCTTTCTTTCTTTCTTTCTTTCTTTCTTTCTTTCTTTCTTTCTTTCTTTCTTTCTTTCTTTCTTTCTTTCTTTCTTTCTTTCTTTCTTTCTTTTTCTTTCTTTCTTTCTTTCTTTCTTTCTTTTTTCTTTCTTTTTCTCTCTTTCTTTCTTTCTTTCTTTCTTTCTTTCTTTCTTTCTTTCTTTCTTTCTTTCTTTCTTTCTTTCTTTCTTTCTTTCTTTCTTTCTTTCTTTCTTTTTTTCTTTCTTTTCTCTTTCTCTTTCTTTCTTTCTTTCTTTCTTTCTTTCTTTCTTTCTTTCTTTCTTTCTTTCTTTCTTTCTTTCTTTCTTTCTTTCTTTCTTTCTTTCTTTCTTTCTTTCTTTCTTTCTTTCTTTCTTTCTTTCTTTCTTTCTTTCTTTCCTGCCTTCCTCCTCCCCTCCCTCCCTTCCTCCCTTCTTCCCTTTCTTTCTCTCTTTCCCTTTCTCTCTTCGTTACTTCATAAAAGACATCCTTTCTCTTCCTCACTTTTTGCGTGCATAGATGGATCCCACCTGCTCGCTCATGTGAGCAAGTCCATGACACAACGAGACCACTTCTGAGATAACATTGCCTGCCCTGGGACTACTGGTGCAAAGCAAAACATATCTGACATCATTTCAATAATTTTATCACATTACAGTTGCTTTCCTCCCTGCCTATTTTGCATCTCTGCAAACTTGCATCTCCCTCCCTCGATTATCCTTGCCAGAGAGCTGACTGCCATCTAGTGATCCCTTTAACCACCTTATTCCCTATTGTCACTTTACAATATGCTTGTCTTACAGCTCCAATCTTTTAGTTTATAGCCTGCCCTCTTTCTCTTTTTCCCTTGTGTTATGAGCAATATCAATTATAAAGCTTTGAAACACAGCCTACCAATCCCAGCAAAGGACAAACTAAATGTGATATTAAGTCATAATTTTAGTCCACATAATTTTTTTTCTCCTTCTGTGTTTTATAGAAGGGATATTGGATTTCTGTGTTTCATTATAACCTTGCTGTCAAATAAAATCCCTCAGCAAGGGAGAAGGTTGTTTAACCCACCAGCAATGAACCATCGACTACAGTTGAATGTATTTAGCACTTTAATATGCCCATCTACCCTGGTACATGCTGTCCGTGCTTTTTGGCTGTTTCTCTAAGTGACTTGGTGCAGCTGCTTGTGTGTTGAGGGAGCAAACTGAGCTCAACTGTTTCCAGCACCATGCCAAGAAAACCTGCTTGGAGCAAACCTAATGACTCTGTGCTGCAGAAGGAAATATCCTCGCTGCACAACACCTTAAATGTCAGCCATCCCCCAGCAGGAACTTCCCCCAGCAGTGACAAAATAAGTCACTGTATGAAGAAACATGGTCTTTTTCTGAGCTGTTTAGTCACCTAATCCAAATTAGATGCAAACTGTCCTTAATTCATTAACATCTGAGCAAGGCTCGGAGGAGGTAAAGCACTCTCTAACTGCCGAGAATCATGATAATTAATTTCTGAGTCCAATCCAATTAAAAAAGAACTTCAAAGGGACTTTAAGCAGGGAAATCTGAGATGAAAGTTATTTGAAATAAGAGGTATTAAACTCCCTCCCCAAGCAGTCCTAGATATTCCCACTTAAGCAAGCGAAGGTCTTCCTGTCTCTTTGTGTATCTGTTTGGAAATGGATGGAGGAGGAGAAGGAGTGTGACAAATATTTTACAGTGGCAGGCAAACAGGGTACTCTCCAGACTGACAGGTAACCAGTCTGCATAAAAAAAAAACAACAGTGAGACTAATGTTGAGCTGGCAAATTTTTCTGTGCCTCAGAATAGCAATCATATTAAAGAGACAGGTGCTCGAAAACACTAGAGAAATCACTTTGATTTATTCAGTGCATCCAGGGAATCCCAGACATGTTGGTCCTGGGAGAAGAGCTAAAAGCTTAATTTTTTCAGTGAGTGGAGAAGGAAGGGAGAAATTGTCTGAAGACCATGAGGACTCTAGAAAATGCAAAGACTATTAAGGTGTTATGAATAAATTTGTTACAGGCACGACCGTCACTCACACCCTAGTATTAACCAGCCAAATCTGCAATGCAGTATACCTGGAGCAGCTACGTTGAGCATCCAGGCCAGCTTGATAGGTTTGGGGGCTGATATATATATCAGGGGCTGATATAAACAACATAACCAGCTTTGAAAATGACTCAGGTGAGATTCATCTGTCATTTCTTTTCTCTTAGAACAAATGACTTCCTAGAAGAACTGAAGAAACAAGGAAGGGGAGATATTGGGAAATAATGCATCTAGAAGGGATTTTGCAATCCCTCAATTTCAGCCTCTGCCATTGCTCTCCTTGCCGATCAAAGGTAGTTGCTATAGTCTCCCTGCCTCAGTTTTCCCATCTGGGCAAGGGAATAATTGTGGCAGCCTTTGTAAAGCACCTTGAGGCTTATCAAGGGAAAATGCTCTTTGAAAACCATTTCCTGCATCAGAGCAGACTCCAAATACATCTATAATGAAGACAGGTGCCAGGGCTGCATGTTGTGGTCATGTCCATAGCTCAATTTCAAACTGCCTTCAAAACTTCTTAAAAGCCAGGTAAATGGGGTAAGCCATACACATCCTGTTTTGGTAGAAGCACCTACTTTGATGACAGGATGTCTACAAAAGCTGAAGTTATGGGATTATGCTATGAATAAGGCACCCTCTCATGCTGGGCATTTGCATTGCTCACAGAAAGCTTTCACACCTAGCAATTTGCTGCTAAACATAGCACTGAATAGTGGAGATGTTTCAATCCGGCTGTAGCGGCAGGTGGCTTAACAATAATTAGTCACAGTCTTCTCTTTTCACAGAAATCAATTCATTTCCACATTATGTCTCTGTGTCAGTCTTATTGATTAGTGAGCAGCACAACCCAGAGAAGCCATTCCTGGTCAAGTGAAACTCTCAGCTAACATGCAGGAAAATATGCTGTGAAAATGGACTTCCCAAGAAAAGTGCCCAAGCAAACCAGAAAGCAAAGCACCTGGGAGACAGCCTGATGTGTCCATGATCCTGTCCACTTGTAAAATGGGGTACAGCCAAACTGCAAAGCTCGCTGCTGCAAGGAAAATATTCATAGGGAGGTATGCGCTGAAGAAACCCAAGGGTTATGTTCCCCAGAACTGGGCTCTCACACTTGTCAAGCTCAGGACTTACCCCATTCAGAGCAGAAGTGAGACCGTGTCACAAGGCAACCTGAGGAAGAGAGCACCACCAGTGAGTTTTTGTCAAAAAACAAAAATAGGAGCTGTCCTTGAGAGATGAAACCTGTCTCGGCAGATGTGATTAGTAGCATTGACTTCAGTAGGAGCAGTACTTCACAAAACAGCAGCCAGTGTCACGGAGGACCCTCCAAACTGCAGATTGGACTAATTAACGCACTGCTACTCTGTGCTGTCTCTGCCAGCTGGCCATCCAGTGTCCTTTATCGTATTACGGAAACTAATCATTTGCTGGATAGCTTTAATAAGTACAATAACACTCAAGGCCCTCTGATTAAAAATAAATAAATCTTTGATGCACTCGGAGGCTATTTTCTGTTTTTCTGGAATAACGCAGTATTTGAGAAGCTGTGAAAATGATAGTTTCCTTGTGCTTAAATGAAGGAATTCCCTCCTTCCAAGCAACACCCAATACTCTACTGTGCTGTTAAGAAAGCACCAGTAGCTGAATTGTAACATCAGTTGTTTCATGTTGCTTCCAGTGATGATGAAGCAGCTCTTTCCTATTATAAGTGCACATTTTGTAACTCACTTGTCTTGTTTGGGCTGTAAAAGGTTTGCCTTGAGATGTTTATTATTTACTCAATACTTAATTGCCGCGCCAGAATGCATTCACAGGAAAGCACATACCACTTTTTATTACCAATTGGGTGGTTCTGTTTTTCTTTAGGAAGCAAACAGCAAAAAAATATTTCCTGATATGTTTCAGTTATCCATCGATCCTTAGGCAAAAATAGAGCAAAAGTTCAGAATAATATGGCTGTTATATAATACACATACAGTTTTATTGTACAATTGCTTTTGCCCATTTATGTTTCTGATTGGCTGGTTGGGAGAAGGAAATTAAGCCATAAAGTATAAGTTGCTGTACATGATATTTCATTTTCTGGAGGAATGGGAATGGAAATGCATAGGCTGGGGGCCCCGTACATTCATCTCCCCTGCTATCCAGAAATGAAATGAAATGTCACATACAGCTGCCCTAGTCCTCCACAGCTTATTTCACTGTAACATTTCAGTAAAATGCAGTATTAAAAGGAAACCCAAAACTTTAACCACTGTTGCTTTGAATAGCTTCAGTGTGACCCTGGTTTTTATTACACAGGTGACAGCTCTCTTTCCCTCTTGGGCCATTCCTTTCAAGTCTGCTTGACTATCACATCATCTAACCAGCACCGAATGGTCAGCAGCAAATACTCTCATGGTTTAGAAACTGGTCTGAAAGATTCTTCCTGAGCCAAGGGCACCTGAATAGTCCTGCTTTTTGCATGTCTTTGAGCAGGTGGCTAACTAACCACAGCATGACTGTGCTGTGAGAAATCAAATCTGTTCTCTGGACAGCATTTCTATTTAATTTTCCCTTTTTTTTTTTTTTTTTTTTTGGCACAAGAACAACCAGTTAGCGAGACAGACTAGAAAGAAAATAAGTCATTTAAAATATCCTGTAACTTTAGAAAGTACATATTTAAAATGCAGTTTGATAAGTAGCTCATTTATTCTTTTGCAGCCACCTTTCCTTTTTTTTCTGAAGTGAAAGAGAACATTTTCTTTTCATGGCCATTGGGATGCCAGCAGGGGGTTGACTTCAATGAAAGCTACATTTAGCTGTAAATTTAGATGTGGTGCCAAACTGTCATGATTAAAGAATTATATTACTTTGGGTCTTAAGAGGTGAACAGAAATATTATTAAGAAAAAATGGCATTGCACTGCATAGTGAGGCAAAATGTCCTCGTATGTATTGTTAGCAGACACTTCAGTCATTTTTTCCTAAGTATAAATTTTTCTCCCTTATTGGGTTCATTGCATTGGTGGTCCATTGCTGGTCTCATGCATAGACCCCGTATCTTCTCACCATGATGTATTAGACAGGATGGGACACAAACTGTCCTGGTGGTTCCTGTGCAGGGGAACCAGCAGTTGTCCTGATGGTGGCTGAGGAGCAGAACCTGCTGATACAAACAGGGTAAGACAGATTTTTTTTTTTCCCTGGAGTTCATAAAAGAAATTGGAAAGCATTTTTAATCTGAAAAGCAACTTTTTAGATATAGATATATAAACATTAAATCAAAAACTGTGGTGGTTTTTTTTGTTTGTTTGTTTGTTTTTTTAAGAAACTATCAAAAATCCCCAGTCACATTTCAGGAATCTATCGAGCTTTCATCAGTATAGATTAAAACTTCAAAATACTTTGAGTTTTATTGTAGAAGGCTATCGTCTGCCAGAGATTCTGACTGGATGGCTGAGCAGCAGTATGTTAATCCATAAAGAGTATGGCTTAAACTTTTGAGTGGTTATTATGCATTACATTGTGCCTAGTATATATTTAGAGCACATATGGATTAGATTATTCTTATATACACATTTCAAATGGTTATATGGATATTTACATACAATACAGAATAAATATATAAGAATATATATAAATATATAAAGTATACATATAAATATTTAAATAATAAATATATAAGAATAAATAATACATATAAAACAGAAATATTATATATGCAACAATTTAATACATAATTTACATTAAATATTTATAAAATTATTGTATATAAAATAAAAATATGTATACAAAATACATTCACAGAAAGATACTTTTGTTTACTCATACGTGCATGAATGTATCTATATATTGTGATATTATATATACAATATATGATATGATCTATTTTAAATATATACATATTTGAAATGGAGGAAATCAGATAGTGTTGGTGCTGTCACATGCCCTTCATGTTGTCTTGATTATCCTGAATCCACGGTCTGTTTTAATGTCCTCGTTATCCTTACTATTATCATTGGTTTATCTTTCAATTCCATTGCTCACCCTGGAGTGAGATGCAGTAGGACTGTTATCATGGGCAAAAGACCCTCAATTTGGGGAAACTGATCTCAGATAATTTATCACCAGCCGAAACAAACATCCAGTAAATATTCTGGGTGTTGAGAAAAAGAAAAAAAGAAAAAGAAAAAAAGAAAAATAATAAATAAATAAATATATATATATGACTTTTAAAAACTTACATAAACATCTATTCAAAATCAATCTTCTCCCTTCCCCAGACTCGCGGTCACCCACAGACTCAGTCCCCAGGGTGTCCCTACTCTAGCGTGGGTCACCCATGACTGCAGTCCCTCGAGGATGTTCTTGCCCTGGCCTAACCACAGTTCCTCATGGGTGTCTGTTCGCTTTCTGGCCTCATTTGTCCACTCACCCCTCAAGAGCGTGTCTCCAACCCTAGCCACTGTTGGTTTCTTTCTTAAATGTGTTTGAGCAACAGTTCAGTTTCACTGACTGGATAAGGGTGAAGATTGTCCTTAATTTCTCTACTTTTCTTTTTGTGTGTCTCAGGGGAGATTGCAAGTGACTTCAGCAGGCACACCGTGGCCCATGACCTCCCCCAGCACAGGCCGCTTGATAGGACAGCCCGTAGCATGTTCCCCAGCATGAAAGGTATGGTGCTTGCAAACTCCACCCATCACACCTCTAAAACAGATATTTAAGACTGGATTATACACGTTACCTTGTAGCAGGCTGAACATGCAGTCATCACACCAGTCAAAGGCTTCCTCCAGCCCAGGCTGTGTGCCAAGCACATAGGCTGAGGAGCTGTGGTGTGTATTTGGCCATGAAGAGACCTGTGCATGGTCTTCTTTCTGTGATACACAGAAAGTAGGGCAATGGCTCCAGTTCTCCTATGGGGTCAAAGTATTAAGCTTAAATCTCCAACTAAGCAGAAGATTATGAAGCATTTTCTTTTTCCAGGTTTTCAGTAAAGCACTGAAGTGAACAGAGAGTATCTGTATCACCAACTTTGGCCCAGCACCAGTGAGAAGTGGGAAGGGTGCTGGAGACATCGGTGAGAGAACAAATGTAGGAAACTTTGCCCATGGGCTGTGGCTTTGCTGCCATGCATGAAGACATGTTCTAGTAGGCCTCACCAGGGACTACTGCAGGCCAGTGCAGCCCCAGGCCTGACTACAAAGCTGAAGGAAATCAGGCAGAGTACTGGGGACTGGAGGGAGAGGATGGTTTCATCCACACTTCACATTGCATGGGGATGTCTTGTGTGAAAGACGAATCATTGCTTTAAGCAGCATAAACTCTGTTCTAGCAGATGTTTGTTTCTGGAGGCTAAGCTCCTCCACTGCTCCCCTTGCCATGATTCCCAAGGCTTCCTGTTAGAAGTTCCAGTGAGTCAGTAAATCCACCACAATAATATATTCTGTTTCTGAGATGAACTGAGTTTCTTGCCCGCAAATGTCAGACTCCTGAGCTGCTCATGCAGGGTGAGGCAGATGTGTGCAACTCCTTAAGGAATAAAGGGAAAAGGAAAAAATAATGTGCTCAGCACTTACAAGGTTTTCTGAGATTTTTGTCAAAACAGGGTAGGAATCTACACTGTGCTCAAGCCAGCTGCCCAACAGGCATAGAAGGTAATAAAGAACAGGGCTCTTTGGGGCTTTAGCCATTAGTTTGTTTTAAAGTTTTCCTGTTGAAAATGCTCCTTTCTGATCAGAGTCCTATGTGAGTACGTACCGGATAATCAAAAACTCAACAGAAAACAGCTGTGATCTCTGTTTCCTGCTTCTCATTTTGGGGATAGGTGTAGGTGATGTAATGAGACTGCGAAGTGCCGATGTTCCTCTCTGTACTACATATACTCCTTTCACAACTCCCTGCACACTACCAACCAGTAATTCATGCCAAATACTTCAGCCTTGCTGAAGTTCTATCAAATCGTCTTCTACCTATCCCATGACAGCAAGAAGAACTACTTGGACACATTATAAAACATCCTCTCTTGCATATACACAACCTATCCTTTACATGATAACACCCTTTACCCTGCATCATGCTTCATTTGACTGCCTGGGTCCTGCCCTCTGATGCATGCAAAGGAGACATTTGCAAGCAACTTACGCTTTGAGGTACTTTTTCCCATTCAAGGGAAAAGTCCTGGGAAGTCTTCAGTCCATGGTGTCTTAATGACATGGGTATTAGGGGCACTTGGCACTGGCTTCTTCATGATCTTTCCTAATGGCTGATGATCAGACTGCATTCATCTTGTGCCTGGAAGTGTCATACTGGCATCATTCTGTTCCAAGCAGCAGAGGCATCTTTTTTTTTTTTTTTTTTTTCCCTCTCTCTTTCTCTGAGAAAATCCTTTGCTCATTCCCCCTGGGCTTCTTTTGGCAAATGTGTTGTTCAACGGCTTGCATCACCGATGTTCTCTGCTGGAGTCCCAGACTTCAGCTGTAGCTGCTCCACAGAGCTGCAGCACTGCAGAAGTGGTGTTGACTTGGAACTTCAGTCTTACAGATGCGCTTCCCTCAGTCTTTCCCCACTCATTACGTGGTTGCTGTATTAATAGCTCTTGGCCTTCTGACATGATGTGCTCATTCATGGATGGCAAACCTTTTAGATATTGGCAGCAAATTTAGCTTAAAAAGCACCCCAACTCTCTCATTACTGATGGTGCCAAGACTAATCTCTGTCAGTGTCAAATTTGGCAACAGGGCCAAGGACTTATCATTGCTTCCCTAATTTGAATTTTAGATCTATTCTCTTCCTTTCAATCCAATCTTGTCTGTTTAGTCTTTTTCCCCTGGTACTTAACTGTATGCTGAGGAATCCCATTCTATTTATGGCTCTGAATCAAGACAGGGAGACCTATCCTCTCTTTAAATCCTGACCTCAGGGGGCATTAAATGTGTTCTTTTCAAGCTGAACCTGACAATGTGGACTTCTCTGCTCTCTGCTTCCGGCTGAGGGAGAACAGACACTTTGCATTAGTTTACCTGATGTCAGGATGAGTAGCTTCAGTGACTGTACTGTGGGTCCACATGCATGTGCAGGAAACTATAGACTTTCAGTAGGATGAGCCTATGGACACCACATGCCCAAGAATTCCCTTTATTGCAGATAACTGACTTTCCTTTCTTCTTTTTCCCTCTACGCTGCAGAGTTTTTCACTGTTATTTCCTGCCTACATTGGAATAATTGTGTGAAAATTAATCGGTAAATGTTTGCAAAATACTCCAGACATAAAACTGCTAGATAAGTACTAAATATTATTTTAATTAGAATTAATAACAATAATAGAACTGGATTGAGAGCCTTTCCATGACCATAATACTTGTTTTCAGATAGAGACCTTAAACTGACCTGCATATTTAGCAAGTTACAACTACACAGTGTAGATAATTAAAAATAAATTACTATCAGGGTTCTAAAAGTAATTGAAAATCATGTTAATAAATTTAGAAGGGGAAGAAAAAAAGAGACCAGTGCAAAAAAATAAACCAGCTCAGCCAGCCATCCCAGGAATTTCTGAACAAATGCAAAGCATTGAAGTCTACAAGATATAGAACAAACCTGTATATTTCCAAACACCTCCAGCAACTCTTACTGCTTGCCTAAAGACCTGACCTCTTAAGAAATGGAGCAGAATCAAACGTGGCCAGGTGTGTCTAGCAGGAAGCAAGATGTAGCCACCCCTTGAGACAAAATCGAGAGCAAAATATGATGACAGCAGTCAGCAGGTAGATCGTGTCATGCTCTATTTGGGATAAGTGCGATTGGAAGCCAAAAAGGGCCTTAACTGTGTTCTGTACCACAGAATCAAAAGCACTGAGACGGTTGATTGTAACAACTCCCACATGCTATAGAAGAAGCCAATGGTTTAAATCCACCCCCTTGCTAGCTCAGGCTAGGACCCTCCATCCTGCAAGTCCAACGTTTACCACCTGAACTTAAAATAGATGTAGCTGATGAAGTATGGATTAGGTAAGTGGAGAGTGAGATGGACTGAAAACTGAATGGCCAGAGCCAGAGGGTTGCAATCAGTGGCATGAAGTCCTGCTGAAGGTCAGTCTGTAGTGGTGTGTCCAAGGGGTTGACACAGTGGCCACCAGTATTCAACATCTTCATTAATGGCCTGGATGACGGGACAAAATGCACCCTCAGCAAGTTTGCAGATAATACAAAACTGAGGAGGAGTGGTTGGTACACCAGAACATCCTGCTGCCATCCAGGGGGACCTCACAAGGCTGGAGAAATGGGCTGGCAGGAACCTCATGAAGTTCAACAAAAGAAAATGCCAGGTCCTGCCTCTGGAGAGGAACAACCCCAGGCACCAGCACAGACTGAAGCATTTTAGATATGAGGAGAGGCTGAGAGAGCTAGGACTGTTCTGCCAGGAGAAGAGAAGGCTTAGGAGGATCTTATCCATGTGCATAAATACCTGATGGTGGGTACAAAGAAGATGGAGCCAGCCATTTTTTCTTTTTTTTTTTTTTTTTTTTTTGGTCAGGCAGTGGGCGTAGAGGCTGTAACACTGCAGCTTCCCTCCCGTGGCGTGCTTTACGCTCTGTTAAAGGTAGGTGCAGTGACAGGGTAGAGGTTCTGCCTCTGAAGATTCAGGCTACAATTTCAAAGTAAGAGGACAACAATTTTTCAGGATTAGCATGACATCATATTTTGTGGTTCAAAATCCTGTTGGCGCTACCAGATGCCCTTAGGCATTCCCCTTAGGGGAATCTCTCAATGTCAGCAGGATCCATATCAATCAGATGCAGGAAGAAGGAACAAGGAAGAACAAGAATTAAAATCTTACACATTGTCTTTGGATATTTGATAGCTTACTTGGGTCAGTCTTCCCAGTTCGTAGTATAGGGAGTAGGAAAACCGAGCAGTAACTTCATTAATAGCCTAGCCACTATTTGCCTTGCAAAAACAGGTCATCAGTATATTGTCACTGGGTTAAGACCTTGTGAGAAGTGTCCAGATTTTGGTGGAAGAGAAGCTTGAAGAAAGAGAACCCTGTACAGGAAGAAAAGGTTGCATATCATAATCAAGAGAGGGCTGTGGCCAAAAGGAAGGCATTAAATTGGAGCCAAAACTTAGAAAATAAATGAATAAATAAATAAAAACTGTGTCAAGAAAAAGAGGCCAACATGGTAGGAAAGAAAATCTGGTACTTTGTACTATGTGCTAAAGGAGAGAAAGAAAATCAAACCACCACTCTCCGGTGAGGCAGAGCTACCAGTACTTCTGCAGATGCAAATGAGCTACTACGGGGATGAGAACAGGGTGAGAAAGTTTCAGTAGGAAGGACTGAAAGGAGGTGTTTGGTGGCAGATAGCAGTGCTAAGGATTGGTCACTCAGTAACAAGAAATGTGTGCCAGCCCCACACTTGTGCAGCTGTGCTGCTACCAGTATGGCTAAAAAAAATAAAAATAAAAATAAAAATATAAAAATATTATTTTCTCATTTCTGTTTTTAATAGCTGTTCAAATGGCATCAACAGTGCATGAATTATTGTTAATAACAATGGTATGATTGCTTGTCATCTGCATGGACTCTGTTATCCAACTCTCTTCTAATTCCTACTAGGTTGCTCACTCCCTAAGCTTAGCAGCCAAGAACTGCTGCATTAAATGTCAGTGAAATGAGAGTCTTGACTGTTCATGGTTTAATCAATAATAGATTTAGGAGATGGAATCGCCTGTGCTCTTCATTTTTGAATCTCAAGCCCCATCTGCTGCTCACTCACTGATTTGGTCTCTCTCCTGTGAATGCCTCTCTGATGATCTTCTGTTGTTTACTCCTAGTAAAATACTTGCCACTCAAGAGTTCAGTCAAGTACATACTTTTGCAGTCTTACCAATTATAGAAAGCATTGGCGTTGCCAAAATACACTCCCTTTTGCATCATAAATGCTGCATGATACTGCATGAATGTTTATGTCTGAGCATTTTTCACCTAGAAAAATCTTTAGGAAGGCTACAAAATCAGACAGAGGTGATCTGGATAAGGAAATCCTCCCTCTCCATCTAGTATTTAACTTTCTGCTGATAAGGTATAAGATAATCTGAACTTCTAGAAAGTACATTTGCATAAGAGAGTTACTTGCACAGTCCATTGCACATGAGGTCTGCAGAACTGGTCCAGAAATGAGGGCAAAGTCCCACCTACATTTCCTTTGCTGTCTTTTCCTACTCCAGTGCCACAGCTGCACGTAGAGAGTATGCATGAGTATGTGAGGCAACTCGCATGGCTTTCCTTAGGAACAGTTGGCAGCAAACTATTAATATAGGTAATCCAGTGCTGCCAATTAGGAATAGGCAAGGATGCACACGAGTTGCTGACTGCAGTAAGCACCCCATCAGCAACGCATCTGACTCTGTAGTGGGCTAAAACCGCTCCAGCTGCACCAATTGCTCTCTGCTGAGTGCTGCATCAAGACGGCTGCAACTGTAAACAAGCCTCAAGCCTTATTCGTGCAATGTATTTCCACTTATAAAAACCAATAATGTAGTAACAGCGCCAGAAAATGTCTGGGCACTCTGTTCTTAGGCATCACTTTCTGATGTCTGCTGAACTGTGGTGTCTGCTGAACCGTGGTGTCTGCTCGAGTGATGCCACCCCTGACAAGTTGAGGCAGATCCCAGCAATAACATTAGGCAGCTAAGGGCAAGGCAGGAAGATCTGAGCAGTTTGGAGGAGTTTTACAAGAGCCAATAATGTTTCAATGTTGTTATCACCAGGACGTAGCGGAAAGAATCTGCAAAATCTATCGTGTTGCTGAATCAGCAAACTCTATCCCTAAAACCCAAACCAATAAACAAAGAGTTAATGTTGAAACACTGAAAGTGTTAATGGAAAGCAGAGGTGGGGGATCTGTGGTCTATGGACTGAGCAGACACTGTTACTGAATTTCATGCCAGCTGTTGGTGCATTATTTGTTTTAATGGCATTCATGTGAGATAATGGTAAGGTGCACACTGGGTTTTGGCTTGCTAGCACTGATAGAAGAGCATGCTTTTTTCCAAACATGTGAGGCAGACCCTTGTCCAGACACAGTTCCCTGTGTAACTGTAGAGGATGTACCTAAAGAGTAACTACAGAGTGCCATTTTTAAAACAATGATACTGATTTAGCTTCTAATGCACAGGGTGGCAATCCGTTGCCTCCAAAGCAGCTCAGTGCAGCTGTGTTCATCCTGGAGAAGGTTTGTATTGCTTCTACAATATTGGTCCTGTTAAGGGAAAACAGCTTCTGCGCGTAGACTTGAAAATTACAGTTGGTGTCCTAAGTGAAATTGATGCACCCACTAGAAGGCCTTTTTGTTGCAGTTGTGAAGAAAAGATTTTTCCAGCTGCCTTTAGCTTTTCCTCTCTCACATACTGTGCTATTGCTACTTAGTCATTTCTAATTGTAGCATATTGGCATGAATATTGCATGATGATCTGGAGATGCTTAGCACCTCAGGAAATATAATTGCAGTATGACCTCAGGTTTAAACCATCACCTTATTCTTATGCATGACAGCAACTTTACTCTGTATCTCTTAATAAGGCTAACACCTTATTTCCTCCAACTCATTTACTGGAGACTGCTGTGTGAATGAGGTCCAGACATTTTTTTCCTAAGCCCAACAGATTGCTGGTCCATCTCTTCAACGTGCATGCCCTCATTTTGTAGCATTTAAAATTCTACCAAACTTGATTATGTGGGAAAAGCAAAAAGAAGCCCTGCTCCTGTTGACAGCTTTGGTTGCCCATGACAAGAACGAAAATGACTTAGCTCTCCCATTTTATTACCTCTGAATTTTTGGTGGCTGCCGGTGTAACAGGAGAGCTGCAATTAGGCCCCTCAGTTTATGTTTCCCACTCACCTTTTTCCCCCTACAGACTCATAGATACAGCAGCTGCTGTGTATGTGCAGAATTACACACCATCATGCTTCTGTGTTGTATTATATCTGCTCTATTGTATCGCATCCCCACAACATGGCATATATTAAAACAACAACAACAAAAAAACAGCTGCAACAGAGCACAGTGATGCTAAAACAACAGACAAATACAGAGAACGAAGAACAGGTAATTGCTATTTGCTGCATGTGCCCACACTGAACACAGGTGAAGCAGAGGTATTTGTAATATAAAATTATTCTATTGAGTGTAATATAATAAACTTCTAATAACATTTTCTGTGAGAGGTCTGCCTCCATGCCTTTTATGTTTTCAGATACATTGCTAATTAAAAGCAAACACAATTTTTTCCCCCTAACACATACCTGAATTGAAAGATGTGACTAGAATCAGATGCATTTTTACATATTCATCACTTATTCACTAAAGAAAAACATGATTTGGACTGCCAACATTTAAATTCTTGCCGAAATCCATTAATTTTTTAATGGGTGAAATCAAACTTTTTTTTTTTTCTTTTGGTGGGGGATATAATTCGAATAATTTCTTTTTCAATACTGTAACAATAAAAATGTTTCAAATTTTTGACATGTATACAGAGTAGTATATGTATACAGCATATGTAGTAGCATTCTTTTAAATGTTTTTCAAGACTAATTTCATCTAAATTTTGTTTTTTATAGTATGAGAAAAATCCACAAAACAAAGATGAATGAAAAAGGATTTCTGTCACTTCAGTCCTTGAAATGCATTTTCTTAATTATATTTTTGTTTTAGCCAACAAGCTAGAGAGGGGTAGAGAGAGAGAGAAAGAGAGAGAGAGAGAGAGAAATTGAACATTAGCAAGGCCATAGACTGATGCATGTTCAATCCATAGTATCGTTGGAAAGGGCTGTGAGATGGAGTGCAGGGTGCTCTATAATATTCTTCGTCAAAGACAAGTGAGACAATGCAGAGAGGACAGCTGCTTTAGCACAGCCATGCTGCTGGGAACAAGAACTTTGTATCACTCTTGAAAGCTCCTCTTCACTACTGGGAAACAATATGTGCATGCATGCTCTGTAATTCAGCCTTCTGGAGACAACTATAAGCCACTATAATCAGCTGAGTTGGAGAGGAGTATATAGAGGAGTCTAATAACAGTACCTGTGCTAGCAAGCAAGGGAAAGACAGATTCAGTTCATAATGGGTCCCAGGACCACTGAGATGCCTACCAGTAATTTCACACAAAGTAAGAAGGGTCCCCAGTCACCTACACTCCAGCTCTGGGAGCTAGGAAATAAGATGGAGGCTGCAGAAGGTGACAGCAGTGACAGCATGGATATCTTGCAGACAGAGACTGCTGGCTAAAGGGAGGAAACCATTCAGCTTGCCCATCCTCTTTTTGGATGGCCAGTGGCATCCAACTTGGCCTTGGCATCCTACTTGGCCACCCATGGCACTGGCAGGAGCCCATTACAGAATATTGTCCTGCTTCCGTCTGCAAGTCTTTACTGCCGCTTTCCCAGGAAAGCGCTAAGATATCTTAATGATTTTTTCTAAGGGTGGATATTATTTTGTGTCAAACTACGGGGGCCCAAGGGAATTCTTCTGAGCAAGTGCTGCAATTGCTGCTGCTGCTTTTATGAGGGAGAAGAAGTGGAGGAAACCTATCTAAGACTTTATTGACAGGTTTGGCCTGGGTACAAGCCAAAGTATTTACACTGCAGAAAGATGTAGTTTTTTTTCACAATGCATCCTGTACTGGGCACTTTATTTGTACTCTGTCCTTTCAGCATTTTCTAGCTGACGGATGGCCTATGAAGATCACCTGAAGGCTGTACAGCACCACAGGAGGGTACCACCGGGTGGATGTGCGATTTCCAGACAAATCAGTTCGCCTTTTTATATGGTTAACTTCATTCTTGTTTACTGATGCTTTGGCCAGTCAAGGTAATACACAGACTTTACAGTTAACTGAAGATGAGTGATATATCATTTAAAGTATCCCTCTGCTAGATTAGAACTACACACAGTTTCTGTGCTGTCAGCCTCTAAATCTTCAAGACCCACAGAGATGGTCCCCTTGGATCTGGATGATGGCATACATATCTGTTTGAATGTTCTTCCCTAAATCATGAAGATCACGCACTGTAGATTTGTAGTCACTGGAGAAATCGGTAGTACTTATCTAACATTACAGTAGACAAGGCCCAGTGCTGTGAGCTAACGCCCATATTCCAGTTCTATAAAACCACATCGTGTTTTTTTCTTCTCTCTTTTTTTTTTTTTCCTCCTTTTTTTTACAGCTGTTGATTTCATTGGCCTTAAAGAGCTTTTTGAATGAAGCCATAAATTTGCTAAAGAAAAACAGACAGACGTTCATGAGTACTACTCCTGATTATCTTCTCCATTTGCAACTCGTCATTTCTGGGAGAACCAATTCTCACCAGTGCCAGAATGTTAGTTATTACTTCTTTCTCCCTCTTTAACTTCATGCCTGACCTAACATGATAGCTGTTTGTCCAAAAGGTGGCACTGCATCTTTGAGCATTTCATGGACTGAAATTGCTCCCGTTGCAGAAGAGGCCTTCTGTAAAAATAAGTAGAGCTGTTTTGCAGATCTGCTAAACATTTCTGCTGGGTTTTCAACCATAGACCCTTTCCAAAGTAAAGATTTTAAAAATTTAAAGCTTTGATAGAAGCAAAAGCTTGACCTTGAGTTTTCTGACATCCAATTTTAATGTTGTGGCTAAAAGCAGCCTTTCCAGCCAACCACATCCAGGTAAGAGATAGCTCTTGTTTTGGGAAGCACTTTAAGAAGATACGTAATTCTGAGCTTCCAGAAAACCCAACACTTTCCACAGTGACAGGAAAACTGTAGCTCCTTCTGATTGCTTTCTCACATAAAAGGTAAAAACTCTTACTTAAGACATCACTTTCTTCTCAAGCCACCAGGAACAAGCTGCAGCCACTGTTTTTCAGGACCTTGGTAGCCTTAGGAATCTACAGTTTGGTCTCAGGAACTGTCCTTTCCACAACACTCCCCACAAAGCAATTGTACTTGACATCAGACCTCAGTGGAGTGTCCAAACTGAGCTCCTTTGCTGGGCTACAGCCTCTTTTTCACAGCTCCCTGATGCCACATGGATGGCAGAACCACCACTATCACATATCCCAAGCATTTGCCACCTTTCCCACAGAGACGTTTTTGATCCTTCCTTCATCTCCTTGCTTTCCCAGGTCTTTCTAAGACGTGGCTCAAGGCACTTGTCCTCTGACTCCCCAAAACCAACTGCAAAGATGCTAGACTCACACTCTTACTGCCTTCTGTTCGCCCCATCTCTACTCTGCTTTTCTCATACTTCTCTTTGGAAATCTAGCTATTTGTCACTTTTCTATCTTCGACAGAGTTCAGCTTCATTTTCCCCTGATTTTTTTCTCTATTTTAAATTCTCACTTCCCTAGGAGACCAGACTTCAGTTTTCACATTGACAGTCAGCCTTGCTCTAGTATTTCACTCCTTGACTTTAAATTCCTGTATTGTTGTCAGCTTTCAGTTCTCCTATTGATTGCCAGAGTTGTTCTCTCCAGTTTCAACTCGGTCTTTCCACAACCTTCAGTCACTTCTTGCTTTTCTTCCTTGTATTTCATTCTTTCCTGTCTTACAAGTCCTTGAATGAATTCCAGTCTCCTAGCAAGCTCTTTAGTCTGCCTTTTTCCCTACCAAGTAGCATTCCACCCTGATGCCTCCTGCTTCCTTTCCTCTGAAGTTTTTCATTGCTTTACATCTGACTGTAGTCAGTGTGTGTCCTCCATATTTTTTTTCCTCTTCTGGCTTTGTTGCTATCATCTTGTTCCCTGGTCTACACTTAAGACCCAGGCGAGCAAGAAACCCCATGCAGGGCAAGTTCAATTTCAGAAAGCTGTGCTCTACAATTGGGAAGGAACTTGAACTCCTTCAAAGTTTCAAGAAGCTCCATTTTGATATCTGAGGTTGATCCATGCCAGAGGGCCCTAAATCAGAATTCACTGTCCAGCCCTTACCTAACTTTTAAAATGCATACTCCATTGTATAGTGCTTGTATGTAAGATGTATTTCAACAGCACTTATGAGCTATAGGGCAGAAGTTGCAGCTATGCATGTCTTTGTGAGTGTTTTATAATGATCTTATGTTCCTGACAGGGTGACCAAATAAATAATGTAAAGTACCACGATGATGAGAGCTGCCTATTTACACACACAGGGAAATGTGCATAGGCTGTGTAGTGTGCGCTGCCAAACAAAGGCTTATTTTTGAGAATCTACTGTAGCTAGAAAGTCTAGTTTTTATTTATTATTATTATTATTAATCCAATTGTCTTCAAGTTTCAATTTTTCTCTTGTGAGAGGTAACATTATTGCATAAAAAACATCTTTTCCAGTAAAATGATTCTTCAACAATTTGGCCACGATACAAAACCAGATTCCCACCAGAAAAGATTTTTATCTCTAAGCATATTGCAGCCAATTTCCTTCCTAATTAATACCATACCCACCTGCAAATTTCATTTTAGTTCTCAAACGAAAATTGATGAGGCAGTCGACCACAAATAACCACAATATACCACCAATAGTTCAATCTGCACAGTTCCCAGCATAATGCATTAATAAAGCACAACCAGTGTCTATGCTTTTATGTTCCTTGGACACATCCTGTTTCTAGTTAGTTACTATGATAGCTCAGAATTATACACAAAGAAGTTTTTTAACATATTTGATCAAAGAGTCAAGCAGTTGTACGTGCTAAAATGAAACTGGATAAGTAACATCTTTTCTAAGGAGCAAAACCAGGACCAAATGGTGGCATGCTTGACAGGAATACAGCACAGGCTGGAGAAAAAGGAGGTGAATGGACCACATAAGTTCTTCCCCGATGCATCGGAGAGTTTGCAGTATCACTCCCAAGGCATGATACACAAATACAAGGCAACCTGGCTGCAAATAGCCCTGCAAAAGAGGACTCAAAATTACTGTTCCTGGGCTGAATAGTAGCACTGTGTCCCTGATGAGCTGAGGTGTGGACTTGTTTCATACCAGTGCTACCAGCCAGTGTAAGTAGTGTTGATTGCAGTGCTGGTGTTTGCAACACATTCTATCTAACCTTCAGTATGAAACTATGACTGGTCCTCACTGGCCTTCTTGTAAGACTCTTCTTGGGATATGACATCAGGGAATGAAGTGATGATTAGCATGTTTATATTCTGGCTACCATCTTCCAAAGTATATACAAAACTTAAGTGTGTACAATGCAATTCTTCTTTTTCCTGGGCAGAGCCTGTGAGAAATTATATACTGCCTTCCAGGAAAGCAAATGCATTTACCAGAAGAACCCAGACCACCAAAGTCTTTGTGTTTCAGTCAAGAGGACACTCTGCATTGATTATCAGTCCCCTATTCATCCAAATTAAAAAGCTTTTGTCTCAGAGTGGCCCTACAATTGCTCACCTTGCCTACATTCAGAAAATCATGAAAGAAAAGTCCTGAAGGGAATGTTTTCCAGTTGAGAGGATATTTAGAAAAGAAATATTATTTTATTTGAAAGTTACAAAACATGGAGAAGAAAGTGGTGAAGCTAGATATTGGCAATAGTCCTTTACAGTAACTGTAACAGCTATGGACATGTTTTCTTCTGCTGGGGCTTATCCACCAAGCACAGCTGTTGGTTGGTAAATAAAAAGAATCCTTTCATGTAGATGAAAATGCTCTGTCTCTAATGTTTCTAAATCTATTTTCCTAGGTCTAGCAAAGTTTATTTTAAAGGGCAGCTTCTTTAAGAATTTCTCAGTAAATAACGTGTTATGCATATCTTGCTGGAGGTATTCTCAAAGCTGTCTGCAAAAGCTTCCATAATGCTCAAGAAATAGGAGGAATCCCAGCCAGGGGAAGTACATGACAAAAAACTGCCTTAACATTGACTCTAGCTCTAACCAACGAGGCTAATGAAATAACCAAGCAGATTAATAGGCACAGTAATAAGGGGAATTTGTGTGGTTGGTGTAGTAGGTCCCATGTTCCTAACAGACCTCCTTCTCCTTGCACCAAAGGATAGCAATTCCCTTTAGAAAGGCCAGTCAGTTAATGCACAAACATTTATTACTGTGACTATTATTAGTAGTACTACTATACTACTGTACAAATAAACATGGTGCTTATGATGGGCATGACTTAAAGATCTCTGGACTTGTGCCTCATACCCAGAAATATGACAGGTTTTCCCTCTACAGTGGCCTTAATTCTGAACCAGAGGAAAGAGAGGACCAATGCATTTTGGCTCTTTTGCATACCTTCAGGCTCTCCACAGAACAGAGTAATAATGCCAATGGTGATGTTTTTTTTTCACCATTAATATTTCTGATGTCCTCTATCAGAGAGTACTGCCCAGGGACCACAGCTAAGCTAGGATAATAATGTGTTGTACAAGCACATAGTACCAGATATATTATCACCCTGAAGGGAATAATATATATATATATATATATGTAGTGACTGGCTTTTGCACAGGTTTGGGAAATGAGCCTGAATGCCTTGCTCCAAACTGAGCCTTAGTCACATTCTTCTCAGATTCTTCCTTAAAATATTAAGCATAATCTAAAGCATAATCTAGCTAACCATTTACAGCAGGTGGCCAGTATATATGGCACAAAACCATCAATGACTTCAGGAACAGTTGAATCCACACCATGAATGGTGAAAAAGCAAGTTCATTTCATTGCATTTCCTTTTCATTTTCATTCAAATGGTAAACAACTTTCTCAAACAAAGTTTGCAAGGCTACTCAAACCATCTGCCATTCATATAATGCTGGCTGGTCCTTTGAGTTTCCACTGACAGGCTACTCATTTTTTAGCTATCAATTTTGCAGTTAACAAGAATTTACTCTACAAACATTTGTTAAGCTCCCCTAGTTAAAAATAATATGATCAATTTAGTAGGTATATCAAACTCTACCTACAAATGTACTGCTTCTAAACATTACCTCTTAGTGAATTATATTGAAAAACCCTATGACTGTTTTCTAGATACTTAAGGGACATGTTCTATTAAATAAAATGGAGGAATTGGAAGCTCCTCTCACATTGTAAGGAGAGGGTTCATGCCACAGCTACAGGGTCTCAATATATTTTCCCTGGAGAATACATGAACTGGGAACACCACAGCAGTTTTTAGCATTACCCTCCTCTAGGGACACATCTGATCTCAACTTCATCAGGGGTTGATCTCAATCAGGTCTAAACGTGTGGATGACATGGAGTTAAATTGCATAGTCCTGGAGGTCAGCAGACACGTTCTCCCCACCTGTGTTGTTCATTGTATTCTAGCTCCACTGAATAATGCCTACACCTTAACAATTTATTCCCGTGTATATTAAAAATCACCAGCACTGACAAAATAAAACTTGGCTGTATGCTCTCCTTGCCTATGGAGCATTTCGGCTGCTAACAATAATATGTTGTAGCTTGGGAAAGCCAAATTCTTCATGTTACTGCAGCCAGACTGTCTAGACTTCCTAATAAGGTGGAGGTTGTTCTGGGATGGCCTCATATTCTTTTTAATATTGACTATTTGTTTCAGTGATTGCTTTGTTGGTAGATATTGCCAATGCTATTCTCATTTCAGGTTTGGGGATTTTTTTGAGGGATGAGAAAGAGTGTAGATTTCCCTTCTGGAATAATTGCTCTATAAATATTAGTCTTCTCAGTTCAGTTAAGCCCAGGTATGAAAAAGTTTTGAACACTTTCTGCCTAAGCAAAAGACTGTGATACCAGTTCTAAGCAGTAACATCAGGAATGACAAGTGATTGTTTAATATTCAGGGCTTTGACCTGTCTAGTCCTCCATATACAGAAGTCAATGTGAATTCCATGCATCGAGGCTTTAAAGGATCAGGTTTGCAGTTTGCAGAGCACTAAAAAGCCAGTGCTCATTTTTAAAATGTCAATGCGCATGTGGTCATCAAAACAATAATTCAGCACCACTTAGGCCATTGTTTTTCTCTTGACTCAGTGTTAAATGTCATGTTGTTCCTGAACAGCAGCTACCCTCTGATGTGTGAGATGTCTGGCCTTCATTCCGTGAGGGACCCTCTGAAAATCTGGTCAAGCCCACGTTGCTTTGCAGCAGACGTTGTGCTCCTTCAGCAAAGGTGTCCTTTTTGTGCTATTTGTACCATGACATAAAGGAAGATGGAACTTTGCAGATCAACTGGGAGTCACTTTTCCCCTCTTGGAATTTATAAATAAACTAGACACAATGGTTTGTACATACAGATTGTGTGTTTAACAACAATTTATGTTAATCCGGATAATATCCTGTTCTACAGAAGGATTGCAGTCAGTGGTCAGGTGCTTGATTAATTTGCCCTGTGGATATGCCACCACAACAGGTAATTCCAGTTACTTCTCCTCTTTCTACTCTCCATTGTCCTCCTGTTATCCTGTTGATGGCACTTCTTGTGTTCACCACAATCTTCTTATGTCATTTGAAGGATTTTGCTTAGATTTACATGTACAAAAGAGCTTAGATGCTTGACATGAAATTTGGGTAGAATCTAGTGTCACAACTCAGTTCTCAATACCTCCTTGGCTTCCCCAAAAGATAGGCAAGTCATCTTAAACAATATTTCTGCATAGGATCTGATTTGCACTGCCACGATTTCTCCCAGCATAACCACTTTTATTCAAAACCATGATCTGAAGAGGAGGAAGCTACACCTCTTCTCTCCTATAGTTCATTGGTGACAGGAGTCAGATATATAAGATGGGTTCCTCTAACATTTTCTCCTTCAGCTTCAGGCTGTATCCTAGAACATCTTAAACACCAATCCATAAGCTGTTCTGTGACAAAAGTATCCCACTCTCCACTACTTGAAGCAAAGTAATTTGCAAAAATAATGCTGTTCCACTGAGTCAGAAGGAGTGAGCATAGAGTCATAGAAAAAATGGATTTGGAGGGACCTTCAGAACCTGTCTAATCTCTCCATCTAGCCTATGAAAGTATCTTCCCACCTGTCTAATTGCTTTAATGACCCTCCTGAACAAAGACTGCCATACCTCACTAGGCAATCTATGCTGGTGTTTCTCTGTTCATTTAATAGGTTTTCCTATTATTCTTGTTTGTGCTATTCATTATGGGAAGAGGGAACAGATTATTCTCTTCTCTCTAAAAGTGTTTGTGGTCTGTTGTCATGTCCCTAATCAGTCTTCTTTTAAGTTAAACAATCACAAGTCTTTCAGCCTTTCCCAATAGATCATACTTTCAAAATCTATTTCTTCTAGACTAACTCCAGCTTGTCTTTCTGACACCCAGAACTAAACAGCACTCCAGCTGAGCTCTTACACAAAGTGGAACAAAACAGTATGTCTTGCAAGCTGTTCTCTTGCATGCAAAACCCGATCCCACATCTGCTACTTTTACAATGGGAAAATGATGTTGGGTTCAGCTTATGATACTCTATAGTAATGCACATGCATTAGTATTTCAGTTGTTACAGCAGTACTTTTGAAGTGACTGACCCTATCCCCACATGACATGCTTTATTTTTCATTATAGAGCAGTCTTGCAGTACAAGACATACTTGCCTTTGGGGTGAGACTAAACTGAAAGATGCTCCTCAAGAGTGTGCTTATTGAGTGGTTTCTGCTAATGGACAGTCTGTCTATAAGACCAGAGTGAAGCTAATCTGTAGTAAACACTCGAAAAGTGAACCCAAGGGTCCTGGATCCTCAGCCCTAGCTCTTGACTCTAACTTGTTCCTGTTACACAATCCTGCTTGCTAATGCATAAGTACCCAGTAATTTTCAAAACCTGTGTTAAAGAGGAGTTCCTTATTGGTTTTACCACATATGTACTGTCAATTACTTCTGTCTTTGTTTCATATCTTGCATTTGTCCACTTTTATTTGACATTTGCATTTCTCAAGTTCTCTTCAAATTCTAGATCTGTCCTGCTGTGCATTTCCTGTCCTTCTTGTCTTCAGGACACCTTCAAATTTAATAAACATATTCTTTTCCATCATCCAGGTCATTAAGCATAATATCAAGTAGAGTGAGATTCAAGACAGATCCCTCTGGCACCCCACTCAGCACCTCTTTCCATCTAAACAGTGAACTTCTGGAAATATTCTAAAAAAAATTTGTCCCATGCTATAGAAGTTCTGCTAAAGCGATACACATGTAGATTTTTAATTAGAATGTCATATGAGAGAGATAGTATTAAAATCAATATATATGACATTAATTGCCTCCTCTCTATCTGTAGAAGGTAGGATGGTTTAATGCAATATGGTTGTGATAAATTCCTGTGGGCTACTATTTGTCTCTCTGTTATCTTACAGGTACTTACAGAGAGTTTAACTAATTATTTGTTCTAGATTTCTTCCAGGAAGTGATGTTGACTGATATTTTCCCTGTTTAGGAATAGCCACTACACTTGCCATTTATTCCTGTCTTCCAGTACCTTATTTGACCTCTATGAATTCTCAAAGGCACATTTTGTACTACCAAATAAAGTAAACCAAGGAATGAAAACTTATCCTGAGGCCAAGTGGCAGAGCACAATTCATCTCCACATGGCTAAACCTTCCTTTCACTCCTCAGAAAAGTGTGTTCACATTCAAAATGTCCCTGGCCCAGTTATTCCTCATCTATGTCCAAAAATTCTCTGTTAAAATATTAGTTGGCAAAGGGCAAAAATATGCCAGAGTTTTTAGTGATAAACTCTTTGGTTGATCCTAGGACAATATGTTAGCCCACAACCTGTCTGTTCTAATTACGGCTATAGGCATAGCCAAAAATGATCACTAATCCCTCTGAGATGGCTTCAACCAGTTTAGTTGTGATGATTACACCAATAATGCTCAACTCAGTGCTTTGGGCACTAGAACAGGATGCAAAATCCATTTTATCCCCATAAGAACCCCAGTAGCTGTGTGGGGAGTGGAAGAAGATGCTTTTTTTTCAAAGATACAGAGATAGAAAACTGCCAGCATGTGCCAATTTACTTTAATTCAGGCATCTAACTTATTAGATTCCTTGCTCTGCATGCACCCTATGATGAAATTTTCCTTTCTGTTCATTGTATCTACTTCTTCTTTCCTTGTGTTGCTTACTTACTTGCCCTCATTTTCAAATGCCCTTGCTATTGTGACTCTATAATATTCTCTGCTACCTATTTCAACTCAGGCCTTCATCTTAGTTATCATATTGTTACACTATGCAAGAATCATTATTCGGTCCTGTCTTAAAGACAGAACCTCTAGCTGCTACATAATGCATGTAGAGATTCAATGCATTTCTAATGCTGAGAATTTCTCTCCTTTCCCATTGTTCATAAAACCAGAAATATTCTGTGGAAAAACTAAAAATAAATCTTCACCCAGCAGAATATGGTTTGTAATGTCTCTTGATATGGGCATTATCTCAGATTTAGCTCAGCTCATTTTGTATGGGAGACAGAGAGAGATTCAGCTCTAATTTAATATCTCTGAGATTGATCTGAACTGTTTGCAGTTTCAGTCACACGTAATAAGGTGAAGGTACAGTGTCTGACTGTCTGGCTGAGCATTTATGCTGCGCTTATCACGATAACGTATCTCAGCTGCTTTGAAATAAAGTATATTCTGAAAAGCCAGCAAAAATTAATAATGACCTTCCACTATTATTAACCTAACCTGATTCCTTTGTACTTGACACCATTAGTTTTCATTCCTTTAATGTTGTGCTTCCCCATTCTGCAATCCTGAAAATTGCTGGAGTAAGCTCTTTACCAAGGTTGAACGGGAAGCTCTGTTATATGCCTTTCTGAAAGAGATCTATGCTGGACTGTGATCCTGATGGAGGCTAGAGCTTACAGGAGGGGCAGTACTCATGTGGTTGTGCAACAAGTTTTGGGACTGGAAGGGAAAACACCAAGGAAGGCATTACTAATACAAGTAGGGATGAGAGATGGATGGGTACCTACAGCTGCAGTTCTAAATCTCCCCTTTGTGAGTTCTTATCAAAGGTAATTTTGAATGATCTTATCAAAAATCGTAAGTAACTTTCAATACATCTAGACTACACAATTCAGCCTAATGCTGTGACCCCCAAATTAGCTCTAGAAGCAGTCAATTACATTGCCCTATCATTTGGTCTAAGTTCTTCAAGTGTTGCTTTGGTTGACCCCCAACACAGATGAACTGAGTGGGAGGATTCTGAAAACAATTGCCAGAGGATATGTGGTTTGCCCTTGATCTCCTCACTACAGTGGGCATCAAATCAAACCTGTTGGCCACTCACAGTCCTGAGGTAGACCCATCAGTTTCAGAGGAATGTACAAAAGCCTAAAAGATTCCAAAAAAATTGCCTGCGGTATTGATGTGAGTGTCCTAAGTTAGTATTTATTTAAATATTACTTTTCCATGATGTAAAACAACATGAGATAAACACTCGCAGTGCTGTAAGCAGAATGCCAGCTCCGTTTTTAGGGTGTTTGTCTCCCAGAAGAACAAGCCTCTGTAGTAAGAAGAGAGAGATTTTTTTATCTTTTTGGGGAGTTAATTGGAAATACAAGTTTGTTGGCTATGCTTCTTGTCACTGAAGCATAACCAATACATGAAAAATTGTCTGGATTCCCAGAATCAAGTTATATAGCTTGTATTTCTAATGAAGAAGGCCAATAGGCCTATCAGAAAGTACAGTTTGTAATTATAATCTGATAAACCGCTGCTGCTACCTCATTTAAGTGAGAGACTGTGAATCACTTTCAGCATCATCAGACCCAGCAGGCCTTACAAAGACTGATCCAGTGAAACCAGCAGAGATTTCTGGTGACTCCAAGCAGTCACTGAAACAGGCTGATAAATGACAGAGTTGCCTAACTGAGTGATCATGACATTTTTTCAATCAAGGATATAGAAGTGGGACTCTGGCAGCTGTGAACTGAAGGCAGTCTGAGTTGCTTAACCTACTTTTGTTGTCATTCATCATACTATTCCTACCGTGGTCTTCATCAGTATTCAGCACTCAGAAGAGCTGGAAGAGACAGAAGAAAGAAAAGGCAAAGAAAGAAAGAAACAAACAAACAAAAAACTGGTTAGGACATGAAGTCATCAAGCTATAAAACTCTGTACTTTCCCAGCTACATCCTCACCTTCCAGGACAGGGGACTGCCATGCAGAGCTCTTTTAGTGTCTTTTCATTCATCTTGCACCAAGCCTGCTCACCCTGCCTGTAGTTTCCTGGGCCCCACAGAGACCATGCTTTTCTGAGGCCATGTACTCTTTGCTCCTTGTCAGCAGTATGTCATACACTGCATGAGACTGTGAATAAACATTAATTAAACTTTTCAGTATACCATGACTGTATCAACACCGGTCTTTTGGAGAGCTGCCTACCCAGCCAGTCCAGCCCGGATACCCTGCTGTTGCTTGTATGATACCAGTAATATCAATGGGTGTACTTGTGCCTGCTTTTCAGCAGCATGATTTAGATCCTTCTACTTTTACTTCACCAGGAGCTTCAAAGAAAACAAGAGGATCAAGGGTGATGAAGAACACCCTAGAATGAAAGCCTAAGAATCTAACCCATCCTGAGCAAACACTCAATCCTATGCTTAGTATTGCATCCCCTCCTTATATTCCATTCGGACTTGTTTGAAGTACAGAAAAATCCTAAAACAGCCTTACAATGTTTCCAGGACAAGGAGTATTTGGTCATCTCTGGCACAACAGGACTCTGACTTTGAGACTTTGGGGTGCCCAGGAGTGCAGAAGACTGATAGCACTTAAAGGGTGGACTCTCCGAAGCCAGGAGCATTTCTACGGTTCTTGTGTTCTCCATCAAAATTGGTAAACTGTGCTGAACTCAGTGGAAACTCCTCTTGGGGGATCTTGACTCATCTGTGTGAATACAGCGCTCTTCATCAAGCCCTGACACATTTATGGTTAGACGGGCTTCACTGCAGTAGTGGTCTGCTGCTGTGTTTTTCATTCCATAAAATAAACTGTGCAATTTACTGTTTTCTTTTCTCCTTTCCAATTTTTGTAATCTAGAAGAACAATAAGCACATATATTGCTTTTATGAGGGAAAGTTCTGAGAACCTGGCAGCTTGCCTGGTCCCCTCATTTGTTTGTGTTCAGGAACAGACAGGGTATTTTGCTGCAGCAAAAGAGCAAGCAGAATCCCGTCTCTCTGAAATCAATTGCTGAGCAGTGCAGGACAGAGCCAGAGTGTGCTGAGGTCTTCAGAAGGGACAAGGGATAATAAATCACCTCATTATTTCTCGTTTCTCATTACAGTCAGTATCAGGAGGAGTGTGCCTAATCTTACTTTGGGTAGTGCTTCTGCACTGGTGTGGGAAGGTTAAATAAGGCTTGGTCCCTATTCTGTCAGCTTTACTCTTGCTGTGTTACATTCCCCCTCCAAGCAGATCCTGACACCTTCACAACGCTTGGGGAGAGATTGTGCGTCCCAGATGGATTTCAAAGAGGCAAAGAACAGAAATTGAGCCTCAGGAGGAGGGGCAGATGGATAGCGAAGAGGTGGGAGATGGCAAATATGAAAGGGAACTTTGTACCTCCTGATTTTGGGGCTGATCGCTGTATGTGTGACAAAAGACCCTGGGGCTGCCTAACTAGTCATAGGATTGTTTCGCATTTCTGCTAGGACCCTGCCTGTTGTGGTCTTGCTTCTAATACTGCCTCATTTCTTCTTTCCCTTCAGTTCCACTCCAGGCTTTGCGATTGGATTTTAGAGAAATGGATGATTTTTTGGACTACCATAGATCTCTCCTTCAGCTCTCCCAGCCAAATCCTCCTACCTATCTCCAGTCTCTCTACTGCCCCTTTATTTTGACATGGTTCCTTCAATTGGTATAAAGAGACAAGAGCAGGTTAAGGAATTTCCCCTTTGTTCTTAGCTAGTATGACTGACATCTATGCAGTGAGGTGTATTGTACAGCACCACTCAGTGGACATAGGCTTATGTGATAAGGAGTGTCCAAGGAGTAGCCCCCCTAAAACTCCATTGATTCCAGTGTAATTATGTGTAGACTGGCATCCTGACTGCTCCAAGGAGACCTGGGAGAATCTAAATGCTCACACTAGCTACTGCTGTCCCTTACTGGGAGAGGACTGTGGTTTACTCGTTTGAATAGCTGCATGGTTGTTTTCAGTGTAAGGCTGAATCGGGGTTTCCTTTTCACACAGGTGAGCTATCCCTTGAGTAGCCCCGCTGAAATGGTTTTCATCAACAATTTTCCTTACTTTTAAAGCTAGGAAATCAACCACTTGTATGTTGTATGTTGTATGTTGTATGTTGTATGTTGTATGTTGTATGTTGTATGTTGTATGTTGGAGAGGCATCCACCAGACAGGAAGTGTTGGTGGAACTGCTATGTTTTCCTTACTCCAGATATGCCTACAGTTGCCTGGTAAAGGCTTACCAGCACTGATCTCCAATATAAGGACCTGAAAAAAGCTTTAAATAAATCAATTTGAGTGCCAGCAGCAGCTTAGCTGTGACATTTTAGAGTTCCTTAGAGCCAACTCTCTACCTTACCCTGCTTTTTTAGTAACTCTGAAAACTATAAAAAAAGGGAAGAAAGCATTTTCAGATTCACTTACTCAAGGAGCAGCTGTTGCCATCAACGGGCTTAAACAAATTGCAGAAACCAAAACCTGTGAGTCATCTGGTTCATCCCCTTTAACTCAGAATTAGTTTCAAGAATGCATTCATTAGCTCTTTCACAGTACAGCAAGCTTATCCTCGTGTAAAAGGGAGCAGCTGGGATAAAAAGGGTATCATTCTCTAAATGCTAAAGTAGAAGAGGTCTACAAGGCAGGGACCAGATTTTCTTTAATGTTTGAGAGCTGTTTTGTACAATGTAAGTCTTATTGGAAATATCTTGATAGTATGAGGATCTCTATCTCAAACTTTGTAGAGGAGCTAACAGAGACTACAAACTAGGACAACGTTTTAGAATGCAGACTTTGACCTTCTCAAGTACATCTGGATTTTCTTCCTCACTTTCATACTAGGAATGTTATGTCATTCAGTGGGCTTGCATAATTGATTAGATTTGATTGGTCTGTACTACCAGGGAACATGGTCAAACAGTGTATCTTTGATCAACTGAATGTCCTGTTGTAAGGCTGGCTTGCCTTGCCCAGCTCTCTCCACGACAAGTCCTGCTTGCTGCAGAGGACCTTGTGCAAGGCAGTTTGGACATTGTCCACCCTTCCTAGCATGAGGGTCATAGGTGGTCCCTGGCCATTTTTCATTTCAACAGCATGAACATGGACCATATTCAGACCATCTACCATGGCACCTAAGCTAGACTGAGATGATGCCTGTTAAGACATCCTTTTTTGTCAGAAGAGCAATGAATGACTACGAGGGGTAGTAGACAGGGCTGCCAGACCCTTTGCAACCAGCAGAGGTAAGAACTCAATGAATGTGAGTAAGGATGTCATGATATAGCCATAATGCCCAAAGTTGGTACCCATCATAGGCAGTCTGAATGTAGACCCTAGTCCATAGACTACACAGGTAGTCAGTGTCCAACAGATGATCACTAAGCCAGACTAAGTCACTTTTAACTTTAAGATCTGGATGGCATTTGGCACCCATATCCTTCATAGCTTTCATTACGACATGGTTAAAAGCAGTTGATGACCTTCAAAGGTCTCATGGCTGTGGCCAAGTAAGATGATGTGCAGACATGATCCACTAGACACAGTAGGAGGCACACTGCTGTTAACATCTGATGCTGTGCATATAACACAAGGTCTGTATCAGGCCTTTGCTGTACTACCTAAAGTTGAAATTACAGCTATCCTGGAACCCACAGCACCATTTCAGCTTTTAAAGTGATGCGTAGATCAAACTTACATAGCCAAATATCTGAAGTATCTCTTTGATCTAAAGATTTCAGAATTACCTCCTCTCATTTTTGCTAAATCCACAAAACTGCTTGTAAAGTTTGTGCTGTATTAATGTGTTACACTGCAGCAAGTTGAACAATAATTGCTTTAATATGTGTAGCTTTTGTCCTTACTTTTTATTCTGCTGCATTTTCTTATTCTTTTAAATTGTCCCTTTTATCATCAGATCCTCTGCTATCTTTGATAACTTCAAGGAGGCCAAGTTTATAGGTTCTGCATCCTAAATCATCCATTTTCTCATTTTCTGAGTGCTGACTAAAGACTTCCCTTTACATTTACTCAAATTGTTATGAGTTTTTAAAATGTTCTTAAAAAAAAAAAAAAAGGAAGAGTTTTCTAAAATAAAATGAAACTATTTCCTGCTGCTTCTGCTGGATTGAAACTGTTGTTTCATTGAAACATATTATCCTGTTTAATTGCTTATTTCCAATGCACATTACTGGTTTTCATGTGAATAAGACGGATCTGGTTTATTGCTGTAATTCTGGTGTCAGAGAGGTGACAGAGGACAGAGTAAGGTCTCATGGATCTAATTAATAGACTTACCTTTGCCATCACATCTTAGGGGGGATTTAAACCATGAGATATTTACTGAATTATTTTGAAGAATAACAGCAAGGATTCATGTGAGGTGTTTGTGCAGTGCTCATTTGCGCTATGGAGAGGTGAGAGCTTGTTCCTTTTTTCTTCTGTGGCCCAGGCACCATTGCTGAGTTTCTTCATGCAGCAACATCCTACTTGATGATGTTTGCACCTCATCCTCGTGGCTTGGGAGCTATGCTGACAGTTTGTGCTAGAGACCAAGTGACTAGGGACGGCATTTTTTAATTGGATGGTCCTGAGTGCCTTGGAAACTCCTCTTTCACATAGCTGGGAAGCTCTGTACCATCAAACCTCACCAGACGCACAATGTTCCCTATTTTGTTTTTGGTATATCAGAAGGGACAGAGCCATCTTCTCACCCTGCTGCACCAAGTCCTACATGGTTTTACTGATAGAAGCTTTCTGGGGCCACACTACCACAGGTAAGCACACACACTAGCACACCATGACCACTTTACTGAAATCTATAGCATGATGCCACTCAATTACTACATTAATTAGTTCCATATACCAAATAGCTATAGCTATGGTTAACTGGGCTCTACCGAACAAGATGCTGTAATGAAATAGTCAAATTTTATTGCAGAAATGTTATGCCAAGCTTGACAAAATTTCAACTTAAGATTCTATTAATGCTTCTTGCTTATATTCACTTTTATATATGCCCATTACAGTCAGCAAGAGAAAATGTTTTTCAAAATTAATCTATTCTGTGCAACGCATTAGTATTTAGGCTGCAGAATATAATCTATGGCAAAGAAAATAAAGTGGTTTTATTTTTTTTAATATTCTCTCCTTGCAAGTTTCTAATAGCTAAGACTTCACTTTCCTAAAAAGCTGGCCTTGGAGAATATCTGGATGGAGGCTGGGGTTGGGTTCTGCCTTGTGCAGAACACAGTTCTCTTCCACATGATATTATTCTCACAACTTTTCTGTCCCTAGACAAAACATTTCTTCCTCTCCTTAATTATCCCCTTGGGGACCAAGAATTATATGTGAAGTGTATCAGGTATTAGTATTCCATGAGGTCATACAGTGGTAGAAAAATACTTTCATGTCTTCAAAGGGGCCTTGGAGACTGTGTATGCAGACTGGTAGAGTGCTGCTCGTTGAAGTGAATTTCACCGAGGAGCAATTTCATTAAGAAAATTTCAAAGAGTATTTTGACACCTAAATCAATTTGTGAGGCAGTAAAGGGATTAAACTACAAAATATAATCTGGTCATATCCCGATGTCTCCTCCCACACACAGCTGGTTCCTCCTGTAGCTCTAACCAAATACAATACTACCTTTTTGCTTCCCTGTGTGAAACTTGGTGTAAACTCATCGCGTGTTATATTATGTAAACTTCTGTGCTGTATCACTGAAGAGAGAATTTGCGTACCACTATTCAGTTGCCATGGCTGCCGAGAGATGGCTAGATTGCAATGGGAAAGGGATTTTATTTACATCCACCCACGCAGTATGCCATTTGGTATCCTGGCCTCATATATATTTGCAGAAGATTAATTTATTTAGCGGCAATCTTGTGGGTGTCTTTAGCAGTGGGGGAGAGGGAGAAGGATCTTATTCACTTCTGCATGAGAATTTGGTCCTGAATTAGGAGAGACCGGGACACAAAATCCCACCAGCACACCACCCAACCCAGCTGGGCAATATCTCTGCCCCAGCTAGGGTCAGCGTGAGTCTGGTCCAAGTCTTGACAAATACGTGACAAATACAAATACTGCATGTGTCCTCCTTCCAGGCTTTGTCTAAAGGGACAGTTGTGGCTCGTAGGGGTGTGATTGCCATAAGCCCCATACATGAGCTTTTGAGGAAGGTGTAAGGTGTGCTGCCAGGAGAGCCAGAGGTGAAAGGAGCTTTTCTGCTGCTACAATTTACTAGATGGCTGGGTTAACGTGCGCAGTGCATGTTTCTAGGTGGTCACTGTAAGTTTTAATTAATACTTAGGCCATCTAAATCTTTGCAGATGGGTGGTTTTTAGATTTGAGCAAATGAATAAATACAGCATTGAGGCTGGAGCCCGACTCTGCATTTCCAAGCGCAATTCAGAGCTGGCAGGATAGCTTCCATTTCTGATTAGCGATAAATCTAATTGCGAAGGAATGGCTGACTTTCAGAGCTGGGATTGTATTACAAGCCATCTGAGGGTAGGAATCAGGCTAAATGAGCCTGATATAATGATTTATTTACAGCAACTCTGATACTTTTAGTAATCCATTATAATTGTACAGACAGAGACTTCATTATCCCTTCACATGTCTGTGATCCTTCCAAGGGCTGGGGAGATGCAGAGCAAGCCCACAGAGAGCGGAGCCTTCAGAAGGCCTCATCCTCCAAGGTGCTGAGCAGCCTGCACCCCTCACCAGGCAGAACAGGGTATTCAGGTCTTTGCATAATTTTCCCTCGTGAGTTATTCAAGTCAGGAGAATTAAATTAAATTTATTTTATTTAGAGTCTAATAAGGAAAGGTAGTTAATTTCTGTCAGATAATTAGAATAAATCACTAATTGAATCAAAGTCAAAGCAAGTAAATATTTTTATTAGGTTGTTAGCACAGTGTCTGAAAGTACTCCCGCACGTGTTCACAGCTATCTTGGTTTGGTGTGTGTGTGTGTTTAGCAAGTATACAATCAATTTTTTTCAGAATTTCTTTTTCTGTTTTGGAAAGTATTAATTTTTCAGTTTAAAAAGCTGGGCCTTGTTTTCAAACCACGCTTATACATTTCTTGAGGGAAAATTACCTCTACAAGCTTTGTCAAGTCAAGACCCAAATGGATGATTTTGTCTGTATTATAACAGCATATCACGCACTATTCTCCCATACAAGGTTAGTGATTGGATTACACCTCCCAAGTCAAAGTCCTTCCTTGGAAAACTGAGGGTTGTTTTTTTTTTATTTGAAACACATTTTTTTTCTCCGAAAAACACTCAGATGGAAAGATTTTGACTAACTGTAGTTGGGACAATTCAGTTTGCTGAAAAGGTGCCAGCTAGTGCCACCAACCCTTAGGTATGTTCCTTTCATAGTTTGTAAACAACAAAGCCTTCAGCAGCTCTGGCTTTTATGATACTTAACCCCAACATGCTTTTACATACTAAAATGAGAGAAGGTTTGAAACCTCACTGAAGTGTAGGGTTCCTTTGCTTTGTCCCTGTCCCTGTCCCTTTTCAAGAGCATTAGGCTGTTTAAGGGGTGCAAGCATATGGTAAGATCACTGGTACCCTGTCCAAGGCTTCAGAAATGAGATGAAAAGTCTTAATTGTTCTATGATTTTATGAGGTAGAAAGGCAGAAACTTCCATTTGTTTGTTTGTTTGTTAAAAAGACAAAAGGCCCCCAGGGAATGGAGTGGCAGAACAGATGGATAACACGTCTATCTCTCTGCCAAGACCAAGTGTCCATGCTGACACATGTTGAAGAATCTGAAATGGGAGCAAACAGATCGAAGTACTGCTACAGCTACATATGTTTGGGAAAACAGAAAAAGCAAAAGCACTGGTCCTGTTTGAGTCATTTTCATTCAAAACAAGAAGAAAGCTGGTCAGCAAAACACCCAGAAAGTCAGGAGAGTGGAGCATTTTAGATGTGGTCCATGCAGTGATGCTCTTCATCCCACATTAAAGTTTTGAAATTTGGCAAAACATTTTGGCTTTGGACATCTCACTACATCAGGTGCCTTTGAAACTCCCAGCTTAAATCATCACCATGGCCAGATGGGAACAGTTTTATGCTGTCTTTTGTAAGCCATTCACGGACAGATCCTGTCACAAATCTGTCTTTTCCCCTTTTGGTCATATCTACACACAGTTCAGAAGCAACAACCTGGATTCGATGTTTTTTTCTTTTTTTTTAATCTGAGGTATGTTTTAATAATTTAGCATGGATGTAAAGAACAAAAATTCACCGCGTCCACCTGGTGGGATTTAACCTACATGAATTCCTGGATGATGGTAGTACAGGGGGAGATAATACAGGTTAATACCACATTAATATTACATTCACTAGAGACAGAGCAAGACCCCAACAGAAAGTGATGGTCAGAGAGAAGCTCAGACATCTATTTGCCTAGGATCCTTATGTCTGTACAATCCATCTGATTCAGAGCTAGCTGAACCCTTTCAATTGAGATGCTCTTTCCAGCTGAGACTTTCCTGGAGGATCCCTCACCAGCTTGGTCCAGGAAGGAGATGTAAAACCTGACTTCTTGTGTAATGTGCCTTGGATAACAGGAAGATGGAAATAAATTTATCATCAGATAAATACAGATGTACGTTGATTGCTGCTGCACCAGTGGGTGACAACACTAAAACTGTTGCAGAGGTAGGAGCCTGTGCTGGAGAAGCCTCCCGCAGCACATAAAAGCTAGCTGAACCACACGCAGCAGCACTGGTCACAGCAGCAGGAGGCTGTAAAACTGGTTGGCCTTTGCCAAGTGTGAATGACGGAGTCTGAAGGTACCATGCACAATGAAAAGCTGGAGCTGCTGAGCCTTCTGCTAGCAGCCAGCATCTCCCGGTGATGTGGCACTGCTTCTGCCAGGATCAGTGAGAGCAGCAGCCTGCCTGAAATATCAGGGTTAAGGGCTCAGCCAGGAGAAGGAAACTCTCCTTGGCATGATGAATGGCAACATTCATAATCTCTCCCTTTCTTTCAGAGCACTAAAGATCAACATCCCCTCCTAGAAATCTAGATGGTGCAGCAGATGTTGGTTTTGTCCTAAAATAACCTATAATTGTGCGGGATCTAACCATCTCCAGATGATACCAAAGCCTTTGGTATTAGCTGGACTTGTGCTACGCTCGGGAATGCTATTACACATCTCCAGAAGGTTCTGCTGGGAGTGCTTTTTCAGGAAAAGGCTGAAACCCTACTTTAACAGTCCCCCAAAGTCCAGGATTCACTACTTTCACTGAGCTACAGGGTATGGAGACAAAAGACATAAAGTCTGATTAGACACCACGGCTACCAAGCAAGTAGATGGACAGGACCAATAGCCCATCTGTGCACTTACTCTCCAGCTGTCTGCATTTAATTTTTCTATGGCTAGTGCCTACAGAAAGGGACAGGCGCCTTCTCATTGAAGAAATCCACATAAAAAGCAGGAAGCACATTGTCTGTACCTGTTGGTATGGTCATAATTTCCACCTGAGAAGGGTGCAGTGCAACAGTCATAAGCTTCCTGAGGTCTTGCGAGCCTGTGTGTGTTTGGATGTGTGTGTGGTGACTGCACAGCCCATAAACCTCCTCTCATAACCCCCTCCAACGCCAGCGTTATCCTCCATGCTCCAATTGCTTTAGGTTAGTCATATGCATAGCAGCGCCAGCAGGCACTTACCCGCCGAGCTCTGCTGCTGGAGGTTGAGCACATGGTGGTGGTACAGTGTTTCCCTCATAGGTTTGCCGTCATAAAGTTTCACGGTGCTGGAGAGAGAGCCCTTCTGCCCTTGCTTCAGGTCCTGACAGAAAAAGGCAGCACGCTGCAATCTGTGAACAATAGGACTGAATTTGCATCTGATTCAAAAGTAATTTCACATGGCTTTGAAAGGGCTTTTCTTTCTATTTTTTTTTTCTGATTCCTCTGTTCTCTTGTAAATTCTCTTATTAGATGAAGCAGAGAATTAAAACAAGAAAGAAAAGTACAGAACAGAGGATGTATTGGAATATTTTTAACCAATTAAAATTACAAAGAGCATATTTCCATGACATAATGCTTGCTAGATATCCCCTTTGTTATCTTCAAAAGGATGGGCACTTTGGGGTGGCAGATGGCAACAGCCTGAAAAACGGCAGCCCTTGTGTCAATGTATAATATGTCAACATAGCTTTTCACCTGCTGGGGACTACGAACCCAAGGATGAGGCCAGGAAGAAGAAGACTGTAAAGAATTTTGGCCAATTTTTATTAATGTCTGTAAAAATAGTAAAGCTGAGTGTTCCTTAAATTCAGTTGTTGACTTCTACAGACAAGCACGGTAATGACTGGTGCTTTGCTGGCTTACAGGAGTTGGGAATGCAAGCTTGGGAAGCGTACACAGATTTATAATAACTCTGTTAGCCTTGAACACTGAGCATACATGGCAAAGATGCAAAAGGAGGAGAGGGAGATTGAATTACACCAATAAAACCCTCCAGCTGGAAAAGCCCAAGGAATGTGTAAAGATCGCTTGGAGTCAGAAATGAGTTAATTAAAAGATACACCTGAAGTAATGGGATAAGATAATGAAAGTATGGGTTCACCTCCCTTTTTTTATTAAAAAAAAAAAAAAAGAGAGAGAGAGAGAGAAAAAGCAAGTAGGTGAAGGAGGGAGGGAAGGAGGACTTTTTAGGAGGGTCAGGAGTCAGTATGCATCTTCTCCATTCCTGTAACAAAGCCCTGCTGGACCTGAGGAATCACAGTAGCACCAGGAGATGCCCACTGGAGCTTTCACTGACCTTATCCACTGTATGGGCAATGACCAAGAAATATATGATCCTCCTGTCTCCCCTGCCCTCCAAAGTCCTCTTCCATCATCTGCCCTTTCTCAGTCTCACACTCAGATTTTCAGCTGAGTAGAGACTGACGGTACTGCAGCCGAGATTATTATAGGCTGAGATGTTATGAGCCATCCAGATCTGCCCAGCCTGGGAAAGATTTGTTTAAAAACAGAGAGAGAGAGAGAGAGAAAGAGAGCTGACCAGGCCACACAGCTAACTGGGGAAAGAGCCAGCAACCAGAGCGATAGCTGTTGCGTCTGACCTGCCAGCCCAAAGCATCCATCTGTGACTGACCATCTGCTTTGGATCCTGCAAGCATCACCAGAGCACCATATTTTCCCCAGCCCTATTGTCCTTTCTCCCCCCCTTCCTTTATGTCTGTCTGTGACTGGCCATAAGCAGGGAGAGCAGCACCTCAGACGTGCCAGCGGCCTGGTGGAGATGTCACCAGTACCAGGTGGAGATATCTGTCCACCACTGTGCAGAGCTGCACAGGGTTACTTCAGTGGGTTTGGCTACCAGAAGTGGTCAGGGCGAGCTAAACTTGCTGTGAGATGCTGCTGGGATAGGAGAGGATAGGGGGGATTCACAAGTGTTGGCAGGCACGGGACAGATGCGGGAAAGGGTGAGGACGAGACAATGGCACCAAAACAGCTCAGTTCTAAGCAGATCAGCAAGATTTGCCTGGCATTACCCTGGTTTATCTCATCTCGAACACGTATTCAATTTTTAGTTACAAAAATAGGCCATGTCTGATTTTTCCTTTTTTATTTGGTGTAACCCAGTCATCGCATGCCTGAGCTTTGGTGAGACTTCCTTGCTGCGGTTGCCTGATGGTACTCAACCACGACACAGTCCTTGGGGCTGACATCCCAAGCCTGTCATATTTGTCTGATGTTGTGCAGCAGCAGAGTCCTGACATCAGCCTCGCTTCTTTTGACTTGTTTATTTTCTCACAACTAGTACCAGGGGCAGACAAATGGCCAAAAAAAAAGGAGGATGACTGGTTTTACTTTATGTCATGGGGCAAGAACTGACCCGGCCATAAGGGAGGGGGGAAAGCAGTGTTTGAGAGAAAAAAAGTGGCAAAATTACCTTAAATAGACCCAGGCTGTGATTCCTACAGTGAGGCAGAAAGGAGAACAGGACTGTGGTTGCTGTGCACACCAGGAACAGAGTCAGAGCATCTGGGAGGGGAGGAACACAAACTAGCTAAAACTAGCTTTATCTTGTGAGTTACAAACTGGCACCCCTTAAAAACCACCGTAGGACAGACCCAATTCTTAATTCCTTCTGATTCTCTTTTTCTGTGGTACAGAGTTGAAATGAATTATAGTTTACATCCTTATTTTCCACAGGGGAAGTTTACAGCGGTTTTCAGAGAAAATACTAATCTCTACCCAGCTGACAGTCTCAAAGACAGATCCTGACATCCTTATTTACTTATACCTCCTTCCCCACAGGGAAGTGAAGTGTTGGGAATAGCTCCTCATAACTGCATCTGGCAGGACGTATTATCAGGATATGGCAGGACACAGGACAAATACAGTGAGAAATGACAGAAAGGTCACTGAAGGGGAAGGTGGCTTTCTTAACTGAACAAACAGACAAAACTGCTTGATTTGAGCTTTGAATCATCACATCCCAACATTTTAAACTGTATTACACTGTTTTGTTTGAACTAAGAAGGGCGGCAAGGACACAGAAGTCACTGCTGAAGAGAGGAGAAGCTCCATTTTGAGGAGGAATATAAAGAAATGGGAAGCCACAGACGACGGGAAAGGCAAAGGGGAAAGCTGAGTCCATTTAATTGGGGTGATCCTACCTGATTTCAGCCCAGTGTGCATTCAAAGCTCCTCGTAGCTCTTATATCAAATACTGCCCACAGAGAAAGGCTCTGATGAGCATTTCTCCCCTATTTCTTTGTTAGTGAAACTGCTCCTAATGGCATGTTGCTGCTTAATGTATGAAGCCTGCTGTGTTTGCCTACACAGACACCAGCGTTGGTAGCATTAAATTCACAGTGCTGTGCTTTGACTTATCTTGTGGAATGAAAGTCTTCATATATAAAACAAACTCAATTCAGCTCTGACTCACCCTTCACTTTTCCACGGGAGATAGTATTAATATTAAACTCCATTTCTCCCCAGGAACAGTATTATTTCCATCCTGTGGACAAATATCTTAGCAACACAGAGGTAGAGGAAGAGGAGACAGAAAGTGTTACAGAGAGCTCTGGAAACTGATCTAAATGTTTTGCACAACCTCAGCCATTGCACTGTTTCTTTCAGATGACCACATCTTTGCTGTTTTGCAATGCATCTGACTGCTCTGATTCTCCCAGTGAAACCCCTGCCCAGCCTTCAAAAACCATCTCAGCGTGGATGCAGAGGGCTGCTGAGAGCTGGAGTGCAAATGAGTAGCATCATGCATCCTAACATCAGGCAGGGGTTTTGGGAAGCAGAACATGCCTGTGCTATGAGAACCAGAGAGCAGACAGACATCTTCATGAAGGCAGGAATAACAGATCCAGATAAATCCTATGAACATATTTTGTGATTCAAGCAAGTCACCTTCAGCTGTGCTAATGAGGCACAGGGGAGAAAATTTAGATATGTCCTAATGGAATGGAACTGTAGTGTCCCACTGATTTTCACTGGGGGGTTGTGGGCTGCAAAGCCTGCTGAAGATCTTGAAAATCTGGAAATAATATTTTTAGATGTGGCTCCTGAACCCCTGTAACCTTCTGTACAAACTTACCATAAATATAGTAGCAAATAAGCAAATGAGACAGTAACTTTCCAATACGTATTGCAAGATATTCATAGAAATCAGATTTTAAAATCACATCCTGAAACCTTACTGCTGAGAATTAATTTCACTGAGTCAAGAGAAAGGTGCCCACAACATGGCTTATGCATCTGCATGAATATTTGGGATATGGCTGTTGACAAAGAGCTGACAAGCCAAGGATTATTCGTCAAAAGCGTGCAATGAATAGTGCCAGGTAATGAATGTTTTTGGGATGATCACAGTTAATTCACAGATTATTCAAGGACAACACAAAAGAGGTGATGAAATGTGTCAGCACCTGTAGGAATTATGCATCTAGCTTTAGTAGAGAGACTGCAGTTTTGTAAATGGCAAATACTCAGAAATTACTTTTTTTTTTTTTACAAATATTTTGTGATAAGGCTGAAAAGTGGGTAGAAAACTCTGGTCTCTTATTTCCCCTTGTTCTGCAGGATTAGCACAATTAACCTCATCCACAGCTGCCCATGACAAAAGACACAGAACATCTATTGTATTGCTAGCAAGGTGAAGCAGCTTCCCGAAGTCATGTGCAGTTTTGCAGTCAGTACATAAAGAAGCTTGCCTAGAAGGTGTTTCCTGGTGTGTTTTTAGATCTCATTCTCCTGCACTCTATGAAAGAGACACCTACCATGCTTGGTCATGGGCCTCAGAGTGGACTTCCAAGAGAGTGTTTCAAGAAGATGCTGGACACTTGGATTTTGGTGTTTGCAGAACAAACTCTTGAAAACCAACCAGGTCTTAAGGAAGACCTGTATGCCAGTCTGTGGTTTCTGTGAAAAGTGCTTCCCCACTGAAATATATCCCACACCTAATGAAGAGTCAAGAGCAATTGTAAGGAACAGATTTGTCTGGGCCTGGTGGTGATAAGCCTGTATTTGTATAGAGGAAGAAAGGAGGTCATTTCAGCCCCTTTACTAAATATTTGGATTTTAAATAAGTGCATTAGTGCAAATGTGTACCATGCGTCAGCGTCTTTTTCAGGCACCAGGGAAGCTATTTGTTGTACAGGAGGATATTTGAGCAGGATTTAAGAAATGGGTTGGAGCCTATGTAAATTTAATAGAGCTTGAAAAGCTTCTGAGCTCTGTCCCATAACACTGGTTTACCAGCAAACCTCAGTATTGGCCTTAGGTAAAAATCCTCTCCTGTAGGGATAGTTTATGCAACTTCCCTGTTAGGTGTTGCCCTGCAGCCGGCACATGGATGAGCAGGCATCTGTCCACAACACACACACACACACACAATTGCTTAAAGTGAAATCTCTATGCACACATGTTTAGCCTCAGAAAACAACTTCACAGTGCTGGCTGATGGTGGGGTTGTGTCCTATGCTGGTATTTCAACGGAGGCCTCTAATCCCCTCATTTCAGTCTTCCACACAGAGACAGAAATTTGCTCTCTGGACCCATGTGATTTCTCACTTAATTGTTCAGATTAAGGGTGTGTTTCTGATCAAGGGCCTGATACAAAAAGACACTTCAACCAATGTACACAAAGGTATGGTGAAGAGCAGATCCCACCCACTTCTGTTTGAGGGAAAGCACTACCACAACAAAAGCTGTCAGGGATAATACTGGAGGAGGTTTCATTTGCCAGAGTATAAAGAACCACGCTAGCAAAAGTCGGCATAATATAAATACCTCAAGGACAAAGATTTCTCCCACTAAAGAGACGAGGAGTAAGGAATTAAAGGTAAGAAGAGCATACATCCATAAAAGTGGTGTCTATTGCTTTTTTTAACATATATTTTCTTAGATCCCTCTAAGTTTGTTAACAAGGTGGTGGGTTTTAATATTCATTGCACATTTTTAATACCCCTTCACAACTGTTACATATTTGTGTATTTCTGTAGATACATGCATGTAAGTATGTATCAACACATTTATACATACACATACATATCCATAGGAGTATGTATGATATATAGGAAAATATTTATACATACCTGCTGCTTTCTGTCCTATAGAGGTATCACTTATGTTATCTATACCTTATGCCTTCTCTGTCTCTCTACCAGTACAAATGGAAGTGTTCCACACAACAGGTGGTGTGATTTCAATCTCCTTTATTCAGGTGTCAATCCAGAGCCACTGCATTAACTGAAATGCAATCACTCAGGTTTTTTTTTCTTTTTTTGGTCTTTTTTTGGTCTTTTTTTCTTTTTTTTTTTGGTGGCAGTAAGGGTCAAAATATGGGCAAACTGGGACTGTAATTGATTTGTTGTAATTTAGAGTTAACCAAGTATTTTCTATTAATCTCTCCATTTGTCATACCAAGAGTGTGTTTCATTTCAGGTCTATTCTTCTTTTTGAAAATAGTATTGAATGAATGAAGTTCACCCTTCTGCTGCTGCTTTCAGCCCTGCATATCTTTTGTCCTTACTTACTGCATCCTTACTTGTATAAACACATGAATGTTTTCTGTTCATTCTCTTATATTCTGTTCATACTCTTCAGAGCTGTTTTACAAAAAGTAGAAATGTGAAATTTGGCTAAAAAAAGAAAAAAAGAAAAAAAAAGTCGTGAGTGAGATAAGGATATCTAATAATGAGTGAGATAAGGATAACTAATTCATTGTGTGTGTACTAAAGGAAGGAGCCTGATTAAGAAAGGAACACTGTCTGGGTTTCTCTGTCATGAGAAATGGGACAATTTGGAAAAAGAAAATCTGTGCTGAAAAATGTGGAAAAATCTAACAAAAACTGAAATCTTGATTGGTGGGCTGAGCCACATCCTAAAGTGATGTTTTGCCATAAATGATGTAAGCCAAGGAACAGGAAATGCATGTCCAATCAGGCTTTGAATATTCCCAAGGATGAAGAATCCACAGTCTCTCTGGGCAACCTGTGTCACTGTTTGAACACTCTCAAAGTAGAAAAGTTTTTGCTGTGCTTAAATGGAGATTCCTGTATTTTAACTTGTGTCCATTGCCTCCTGTCCTGTCTCTCTAAACTACTGAGGCTGGCTCTGCTTTCTTTGCTTCCCCTTTTCCAGTATTTGTATAAATTTATAAGATCCCTCTGAGCCTTCTGTTCTCCAGGCTGAATAGCCCTCCCATCTCTCTCAGCTTCATACGAAAGATGCTCCAGACTCTTAGTCATTACCGTGGCCTGTATATTGGCCCATAGTCATGGGCCATGGCCCATACCATGGCCTATAGTCATTACTAGGCATGGCTGGACTCACTCCATGTCTGTCTTTTCCTGGGAGCCCAGCACTGGTTCAAGCACTCCAGATGTGTCTCACCAGGGTTAAACAGAGGGAACCCTCTGTTTACCTCCCTCAGCTTGCTGGCTACCCCCTTTCTGATGCAACCCAGGAGGCTGTTGTCCTTGGCAATTAGGGCACGTTGCTGTCCTGTGGTCAGCTTGCTGTCCACCGGGCCCTTCTTTGCAGAGATGCTTTCCAGTCAGTTGGCTCCCAGCCTATACTGGCGCCTGGGGTTGTTCTTCACAAGAAGCAGGACTTGGCATTTGCTTCGTTGAACTCCATGACGTTCCTGCTGTCCTGTTCCTCCAGCCTGTTGAGGTCTCTCTGAAAGGCAGCACGACCGCATGGTGTGCCAGCTACACCTCCCAGTTTTGTATCATATGTGAACTTGTGGATGGTACACTGTGTCCCATCGCAGAGGTCATTAACAAATATCTTAAACAGTACTGGCAGCAGTATTGACCCCTGGGACGTACTGCTGGTCACTTGCCTCCAGCTGGACGTTTTGCCACAGACCACAATGCTTCGAGCTCCACAGTTCAGCTAGTCCTCCATCCACCTCACACGCACTCTTCCCAGTGAAGTAAAATACATTGCTGCAAGCCTCTTTCATAGGGTTGCAGATCTTTCCACTTACAAACTTCCACCAACATTTAGGTACTAAACTGAACACCTTCTGCTTTTTACAGGTCACAGGTAGTAGGGCTACCAGGCCATCTGACAATGTCCTATCATTTTTTTTTCCTGCTTTTTGGAGTCTTGATTCTCTCCATCTCAGAAGGTGAGTGTAACGTGCCTCAGTTGTTTTTCTGATGTTGCAAAAAAGATAATCTGTCCCCTAGCTTCAACTTTTTGCCTCTGTTGCCTGCACAGGCCTCGTTTACAGTCATTAAGGAAGAAAATCTGAGGTATTTTTCTAAATGTAAAATGAATATAATGTCATCTTGACCTTTTCAGGAAAGCACTGAGGAGAAATCAGAGGTTAGAGACACTCTGTGTGACCTTGCCCCAGCGCAAGCTTCCCTCCTGCAAAGCTCTGCAAACTGTCATTAGCTCCTACAATTTATCTGTACAAACTAGATCCTGTGGTTTGTCTGACCCTCTCTGTCAGACCCAGAAGCCAAGCTCTTTCCATGACAGGGACTCCCTGCATGAGGATAGGTTACTTTGAGGGTCACAGGGGATGCCAAGAGAAGGTGGAGACTTCCCCTGTGTGTTGTTGAAGGAGCAATGCGTGACTGCCAGCCAAGGCAGAACCAATTGTGCAATCAGCTTGGCTTGGCTAGGCTTTGGTGGCACACACTGTGTTGGGATAGAGAAGGCATGACCACTCTTTTGCGCCCTGTTCTGCCTTAGAGGAGAAAGAGTGTGCAACACGTTGGCCATTTTGGTTGCAGAGGCATGAGCAGCCCCAGAGCCAACTCCACAACTTGGGATGGCCTGAGATCCAAAAGCACTCAGAGAGAGCTGAAATTGTAATGCTGTGAGTCTCCTTTCAGGAAGCAGAAAAGAGGGAACAGGAGAAAAGAGAATATTTATCGTACCTTCCTTTATTATTTTTTTTTTTCCTGTCTGGACTAGTGCCAAGCACATCTGTCCTAAGAGAGGGGAAATGTGGTTTCCACAAGATGAAACTTTGAATGGATACAAGCAGTTTCTAAGGAGACCTGCTCTATAATTGTAGAGGAAATTACAAGCTGAATCATCTGTGGTTTGGGGAGAGAAATCAATGATATTTTGTAAGTTGAACCCAACTGTGCTGACTACTTACCAAGAAAGAAACTGGAAAGAAATCAATTCCAAGAACTTTCAGCAAAATCCATCTTAATTCAGGCCTGACAAATGTGTTTTGTTCTCCTCTAAAGCAATGTGATGCACCAGCCTGAAGTCCCTATTACTATTGCAGAGACAGGCTCTCCCCAGCAAAGGCGGACTAATACACTACACTCCAGGCCAGCCAGACCACATGCTGATGACTCTTGGGAAACCACAAAGGCCCACACACCTTCCAGAGCTGGCCCAACGAACCTGCTGCTGTGTCTCCAGGGGGCAGATCCAGAGCAGAATCCACAAATGTGATGCATTGCAGCACGCATTGGAATGGATTGCTAAAGCACAGCTGCACCCACTGGACCCTGTAATGATGGCAGCAAAATAATTCTGCTTATAACCTAAATGGCATCTGGCTCCTAAATTAGTGCTCCTCATATGCTGATGTTTTAAACATTATAATTTTATCTATCTATCTATTTATTTATTTATTTATTTTAAAAGAGAAAAGGAAGAAAAAAAAAAAAAGCCAAGCCCTGAATATCTAGTATTTGCCCTTTGTTTTGCAGTTTCACTTTACTGAATGTCCCTGTGAAATGCTGAACTCAGTTTAGCTGAATCAAGATATTTTAGGGATATCTCCCTATCTGGAAAGATTTGTGAGACTTTTCTTTTGGATTTATTCTATGCTTCTTTGTTGACAACACTATAGCTGAGCATCACAATGACTTGCCCAAAATTTCTGACAGACATAATCCTGCACATAACGTAATTCCTAATCCATCTCTTCCAGGCTCATCTGCAAAACTCATCTGCCAAAATCCATGTCAGAAAGGCTGGATTAGCTACAAAGGACGCTGCTACAAGCTTATTGAAGAGAGAATGACCTGGACCAAAGCTGAGGTACCAGGTTCTTCCAAACAGGAGTGTTCATCATTTCTTCTCTACTTTCTACAGTTATCTGTCTTATACTAGACTCTTTTTTCCTCCCTCTCTGCTTCTTCTGTCATGTATCAGTGTTGACCAAAAGAATTTGATATTCAGCTCAGTGCTGATGAGGTTAGCTGTACTCTGCCTCACCACAGGACACGCTCCTGCAACAAACTACTTCCAGCTTGGAACCTGGACCTTCTGGAGTTGCTATTTCTCATGTTTCCCTTCTTATACTGAGGTTTTTGAGCACAAGGCCTATTTTCCTCATTCTGTAAAGTGAGTTATTTCTAATCATAGAATCACAGAATATCCCGAGTTGGAAAGGACCCATAAGAATCATCAAGTCCAACTCCTGGCACCGCACAGGTCTACCCAAAAGTTTAGACCGTGTGACTAAGTGCACAGTCCAATTGCTTCTTAAATTCAGACAGGCTTGGTGCAGTGACTACTTCCCTGGGGAGCCTGTTCCAGTGTGCAGCCACCCTCTCAGTGAAGAACCTCTTCCTGATGTCTAGCCTAAACCTCCCCTGCCTCAGCTTAACACCGTTCCCGTGGGTCCTGTCACTGGTGATTACGGAGGTCAGCACCTGCCTCTCCACTCCCCCTCACAAGGAAGTTGTAGACTGCGATGAGGTCCCCCCTCAGCCTCCTCTTCTCCAGGCTGAACAGGCCCAGTGACCTCAGCCGCTCCTCATATGTCTTCCCCTCTAGGCCCTTCATCATCTTCGTTGCCCTCCTCTGGACACTCTCCAACAGTTTTACATCCTTTTTGTACTGTGGTGCCCAGAACTGCACACAGTACTCGAGGTGAGGCCGCACCAGCGCAGAGTAGAGCTGGACAATCACTTCCCTCGACTGACTAGCAATGCCGTGCTTGATGCACCCCAGGATATGGTTGGCCCTCCTGGCTGCCAGGGCACAATACACCAGTGAACAGAAGTTTAGGTGGTTCTGGGGGATCCTTGAATGTAAGAGGACACCAAACTGAAGGGTTATAGTTGAAGGGTTTCTCCGTCTGCTTCCTACATGTCTCACATCACCATTTCTTCTGGGTTTGACCTTTGTCACTGATTCATCAAATATCTTGGAAACAGTGAACCCTTTTTCCACTTCATTAAGTGATACTTCCTAAAAGACATTCTGACTTCACTTTGCTACCTGTTCAGTTGATATCAGGTGAGTCCTGTAATTTGAAGCTCTGCACCTGATATCTTTCAGGAGCCACACAAAAATTTTCCATATATGTTTGCCTCGGCATGCCATGTTTCTCTTGAGTCATGTCTACAAGAGTGTATGAAATTTAAATGCCTCAGGATGAAGAGAACAGTTTTCCCCTGAGCCTAAACACCAGTACTAAACATCAGCTAGAGTGCTCTTGCTTCGCGGTGCAAACAAAAATATCCTTCCCTACCAAATGCAAAAGAAAACTCTGGAGGACCCAGTCTGTTTGGAGAGACTCAGGGTGGAGAACTGTTCCTGTCTACTCCATTCCCCAGCTGGCTAGGGACACGAGGAAGGAACATCGTAAATAGCATCCTCTTGGACAAACTCTTCTGAAATCTCAATTTCTGCTCATCTGTCTTTTTGTATTTCTTTTCATTGTAAGGTTCATTTTGCCTGACGTTAGCTGTCAAAAAAGTGGAGATACCTAGGCTGTGCTGTTCAGTAGGGTCTTACCAGTGACAGCCACTTCATCTTAGCTCCCCTCAATGCCTTTCTTTCACTGGGTGTATGACAGTCTGGAGATACTTCTTGTTCTCTACTGGCTGTATAGAAACCCTTTGTAATTGGCTACACTACAGGCGCCACTCACTTGGATCCCGCAGTTCAAGTTTTTGCCTTTTTTTTTTTTGAGCATTCCTTCTCTCTGTTCTTCTCTTTTTTCCGTCTTTGATTCCTCTTCTTTTGAAACTGAAAACTTTTGGTGGATTTCCCTGTCACCTCACATTTCTACTCCTATTAGATATCCCTTTCTTGGACTTTCTCTTATTGCCATGTCCTTTTCCACCCACTAATCATTTATTCCACATTTTTCTTTGCTCAACTCTTATTCAGAAAGCTCTAGCCATTTTTTGTCTCCCATGTTTAACTCTCTACTGCTTCTTACTGTGCAGGAAACCTGTTCAGCTGAAAGAGCAGGAAGTCACCTAACCAGCATCACTAGTGAAGAAGAGAATGAATTCCTTCGTAAACTTTCTCAGGGACAAAAGGAAACCAAGCTCTGGACAGGTGGAACTTACCAAAAGGCAAGTGTGCCAGGACCGGTAATGAAAACAAGCATCAGTCAAAAGACCTTTATAACTCAACTGACCAAAAATGTCTACTAGAATTTTTTTATTTTTTTCCCCAAGGGAATAGTTTCCGTTTGTAACAAGGGAAGATCTTTTCAGTCTCAGCAAAACTAAAGATGTATCAAAAAGTCATGCTTTTTATCCTTCAGTGATCTGGGGGGCTGGGGATAGAGGAAGATGGGAGTTCGAGGAAAAAAAGTTGAAGTGATAAACTCTGATCAACATCATATTCCACTTATATTCCACCTGAAGAACGAGAGCTGAGATACAAATCTCAAAGGAGAAGTGGATAAATCCACCACTGGATGGTGGATAATAACTTCTCTCTTTAATTTCTGTTTAGCAGAATGTCAGGGTAGTAGACTGGACTTGGTGTTATAAAAAGCTTGGATGGATATATTCATTCAGATCTTTTAATGAATTCCTTCAGAGTGTTTTCTCACCAATATTCTAGACAATGAACCTAGCAGAGCTTTTGCTGATATGGTGAATATAACATTAGTAAAATTGGTAAAAGCAAGTGAATTTCAGATATGTAAGTGCATGTTGGAAATAGAAATTTTATTCTGTAAATTTTACACATGCAACAGGGCATATCAATGACCTGTGTGTCCATCCAGAATGTCTCAAATTCTGAGTGTCACTTACCTGCAGTGAATTAGTCATGAGTGATATAGTCTATTCTGAATTACAAATATATTCAAGAAAATTATGATTTATTTGAGGACAATTCATATAGAGAAGATGAGGTGAAATTAATCTAACATGGAATTAAAAATTAATTATTCATGCAGCTCTACAGAACAATGATATCCCCACAAGCGATAACTGTTTCTAAGTCCATGTGGAAGAGGGCCCCTGTTCAGTCCTTTTTCCATCCCAGCAAATATAAAAGTGTGCCAAACTGCTTTCAGAATTTAACTGCTACCTGCAGTTCCCATTAATCTTCTGGAGTTATTTTTTTTTGTCTGCAGGGGTCATTGTTGAAATGGAGTGATGGATCTCTGACAACCTTCATCCAGAGGCCTCTGTTATCCATTTTCAGTTCTGTTAGAAGACTAATTAACAGTCTGTTTAACATAAAATTTTGCTTGAGCCTCAATATTGGAGGTAAGGAAAATCTAAGATGATTTATGACTCACACAGTTTACTTTGCTCTTGAACCTCTGCTATTCCAGTGGATAGACTATTTCCAGGATTAGCTACAGAAAACAACATCTTATTAAAATGTTGCCCAGACCTGCAATGTACATACTATGGAAACACAAATGAAAAGAAAATTAAATTTCCAGGTGCTGAACTGAGATTAAATGATTCCACGTAAGGAGTGAAATAGTTCTCTTATCATATCTTCTGCCTTTCCTTTGTTATCACTCTTGGTCTTTGTTTCCAGGAGGGGGTGAATGGGATGGCTCTAACTGCAGCAATAAGCTACCATTCATCTGCGTTTACAAACCAAACCTGAAGCACCCTTAACCTATCACTGAACGACTGATGAAACCTGACTGGCTGCTGTGGCACTTGGAATAGAGTTCAGCTGCAATCCATTAGTGCATTGAAATCCTTTGCATGGAAAAATCAAGATCCAATATTAAAAAAGCAGAAGTATTAGAGCAAGTTACTTTTATGTTCTGTTTGCATTATTGTGGTGATGTTCCTGTAGACTATCTCTAAAATGATCCCATAAAAATAAATTCTGATTTGATTTGAATGCTTGATGAAATCAGCATACCATTTAGCTTTTCCACAGGGTGTTCAAGAATATTCATAAGAGCTCTTTAATTATTAAATAATTACCAATCACTCATTAAAACATTATTCATTTCACCATTTAATCATGCCAAGTCATACATTAGTCATACATTTTAAATCCTAGAATTTCTTTCTTCTAAGTGTCAGATAGATCCAAGGAGAATAAATTGAATGTTTTTAATATTTAAGTAGATAAATGGCTAGTTCAATAAACTGATATAGCCATAAGATGAGGCCCAAAACACAGGGAGAAGTCATGAGTGTACCATTGGCACAGGAGGTGGTGCACCACTTTGCGAACTGCATAGGTTGACACTTCGTTAAATTAAACAAACTTTGCTATCATGTTTAGGGTTTTCTAAGTTCTCAGTGTGATACATGACTGCATTCCCCAAAGGCAAACATTTTCACTTTGTTTTTCCTTATTGCTTTGGAATCCATCAGCTAGCTGCAAGCTTCTCTTCCAAGGTACTTTCCCTCACCAGCTAAAAAAGTAAACATAAAAGCTTGGGCCAGGAATGTTGGCTTGGCTCATTGAGGTGATGACAAATAACCTCATCAGTTAGGAAGATGAGAAGAGAAGCAAAAATTTAGTTAACATTTCAGCCATCTGATTATCCTCGAAGAATGATTACACAGATAAAAACAGCAGCTGCCTACTTTACCTGAGCACTCCCTATAAAGCTGATGTCAGATTTTCTCCCACGTGAGTAAATTGAGTATGTGGACAAGTTAGGAGTAAGAGTGCCAAGGGCTTTCTGGGGATCAGACTGACCTGCTGTTAGGAGAGCAAATGTCTAGCTTGGGCAGCACATAGCTTTTCATGTCCCTAGGCTACCTGTGGTGTGGTCTTGCCCAGGAGGGATGCCAAGGAGCAGACATAAGTCCACTCCAGAGACTCATCTTTCCAAGCATTGGGATAGCTTGTTTCCTTCAGAATCAATGTTTTTCCCTGTAATTATCTCAAGGAATGCCAACCATACTAAGACAAAATCAATGTTTTACACAAAACCTTTTTTTCATGGCTGTTACTCCAGTATTTTAAAAGTGTCCATAGTGGTTTGTTCAGGGTCACAAGGGAAGATGGTAGAAGAAATGGGGGTGGAATCAAGGAGGATCTGATTCTTATTCTTCAAACCTTCCGTCCTTTGAGGAATGCAGCTTCCCAAATCGAAGTGAACATGGTGAGTTTAAAGGGGAGGCAAAAATCCAAGCATAATTTCTACAAATGACACTACATCATATTGTCAGAGATGCGGCCCACTCCTTGACCTTATTTTATTGCAGAATTACTTCCACTAGAAGCAGTAAAGAAAAGTGTGTCCTTGAGGTAGAAAAGAGAGTTATGAAGAGCCTTACTAGTCACTGAATACAGTTCGTTTTCTTCCCCGGCAGGGGACTGCAGATTCAGTATCTGCAGAAATAGCCATGGAAAGGCTGACAAAATATACATCTGTCTTAGAAGGTCAACACACAGTGTGGCCACCAGTGTTCAGACAGTAAGAGAGAAAAGGCCACAAGCCTGCTGTGCCATGAAAAGACAGGTCAGAAAGGTGAACAACATAGCAAATATGCACCTGTGGCAAAACAGAGGTCTGTGTCACCTAGAAATGATAAATGTATTAGTCAAGATATAATTAACATTAACTTGCCTTCAACCCAAATATGTACAGAGATGGTGTAACTAACAGGCAAATTTAAGTATTTTGTAATGCTCATGGCACAGCAAGATGCAATGTATAAGCATTTTGCTAAAGTACATGAGCAACATGACTGACGAAGATGGGTGTAGTTGCAGGTAGCCCACATACAGTTAACAAAAATTTGAGAGGCAGAGGACAAGATAAGCACAAGGGACTGCAAATAGGCAAAACACAAATACACAAAAATGATGACTGGCTGGAGGAAAAAGAAAAAAAAAGAAAAAAAAAGAAAAAAAAAGTGGTATCTAAAGTGGTATCTAGAGGAGACAAGTGTCCCCTTTTTGAGAGGGGAAAATAGCATGAACCATCAGGCATAAGCAAGAAAAATCAGAAAAAAAAAAAAAAGAAAAAAAAAAAAGGACAATTTGTGGTGGTTTTACCCTGCTGGGCAGCTAAACTCCGCCACAACTGCTTTCTAAGCTCTCCTCAAAAGAACAGGGGGAGAAAATATGATGGAAAGAGTTCGAGGGTTGAGATAAGGACAGGGAGATCACTCACTAATTATTGTCATGGGCAAAACAGGCAAAACAGACTCAGCATAGGGAGATTAGGTAATTTATTACATATTACTAAGAAGCTAGAGCAATAAGAAACTAAAAACAAACTAAAAACACCTTCCCCCCATCCACCCTCTTCTACATCCTCCCCCCAAGTGGTGCAGGGGAACAAGGAATGGGGGCTGCGGTCAGTCCCTGACGCTTCGTCTCTGGCGCTCCTTCACGGTCACTCTCTGCCCCTGCTCCAGTGTGGAGTCCTTCCCATGGGATTCTGGCACCCCCAGGTCCCCTGCTCCTCTTCACAGGCTGCAGCTCGGGCCCGGGGCCTGCTCCTGCGGGGGCTCTCCATGGGCCGCAGCCTCCTCCAGGCCACCTCCACCTGCTCCACCGGGGGCTCCTCCACGGGCTGCAGCGTGGAGATCTGCTCCGTGTGGGACCCATGGGCTGCAGGGGGACAGCCTGCTCCACCAGGGGCCTCCCTACAGGCTGCAGGGGAACTGCTGCTCTGGCCCCTGGAGCACCTCCTGCCCTACTTCTTCACTGACCTTGGGGTCTGCAGGGCTGCTTCTCACTCCTCTCTCCCAGCTGCTGTTGCGCAGCAGTTTTTTTTTTTTACCCCCTTTCTTCAATCTGCTCTCCCAGAGGCCCAACCAGTGTTGCTCATTTCTCAGCTCTGGCCAGCAGCAGGTCCCTTTGGAGCCGGTTGGAGCTGGCTCTGATCTAATACAGGGCAGCAGCTGGGCCCTGCTCACAGAGGCCACCCCATCAGCCCCTGCTACCAAGACATTGCCATGTAAACCCAACACACAAACCCACTTCATTTCTGGCTTCTCTTACGAATGAGGTCTCATGCCTGATCGCCCTAACTGCCACGTCTAGGGACCACCAAGGACCATAGCCATCAGTTTCATCTGTGTGGCATCGTCTCTGTAGCATTGTACTCACAGATGATTATGGTTGTTGAAGACAAACAATTCTGTACACACAGTGATGATGATAAACAGTGTGTGAGAATTAGCCATTGCACAAAGGATTTTGTTGATGAATGAATTTAACAAAGCTTAGAGTTTAAAAGTTCCTTCATTTGTCAATCTTCTCAGTGCTCTCATCACAGCAGTCTCTAATTCCGTTCTCGTATTTACACGTCAGTTTGCACACCTGCAACACAGGTTTTTTGCAATAGTAGGAATTTCTTTGCAAGAAGATTCTGAGGAGTGCACATACTAAGAAAAATGAGGTGTTTTGATGGGTATTTTTCAAGATGCAAAGACTTTCCACAGCAATGGGAGAAGAATGAAAAGACTGGAGATTTCATAATGTAAATTCTGTATCTTCAGCATCAATATGAACCACACCAGGGGATCTGTAGCCTAATCTGCATTCAGTGGACTGCTGATAAGCTATCTAAACTGAAGCAATTGCTTCAGTTAAGTTCTTAATGAATATTTGTTCACACCACTGAAGCCTTATCACAGTTAGCAGTACCTCCCAGTTTAATGTATCTGTGGACAATAGCAGGAATAACAAGACCTTGGACAATGAACTTTAGTCCTCCCCACAGAATGAAATTTACTGATCTTAAAGCACTTTCCAAGAGTGAACAAAGCTGCACATCATTTGCAAATGAGCAGAAATAGGGTGCAGGCCTATATGGCCTGTTTTGACACTGCACGACAGTGTCAGTGGCTGGAAAGAGAAACCACAATTCCTTTCAGCGAGGCTGCCTCCTTCCAGAAGGTGATTCAGAGCCAATTTTCCATTACCTGTGGGTACCAAAAGGTGGAGAAAAACTCCTGGGATAGGATTTTTAATGTCAGCACCCTTAGGCATCCCAATGCTTTTGGAATTGTGACCCACAGGCAGACAAGCAGACTAGCTTTGAAAACTTTCCAACATCGTATTTATGAATAAAGGCCTTCCATTTTCAGATAATAAACTGAGCATCCTGCCTGAGCTGTACATGTTTGGGAATACTGTTTATTAGTCCCTTTTAAAAAAGTAATTAATAATTCCCAAACTTATATGTATGAATTTGTCTATATGCTGTGACCATGAACTAGAATGAATGTATTCATAATTTATATTATGGTGATGCTTAGAGGTCATAAGAAGGAAAGAAGCTTCATTATCCTAGGTGCTATCCAACCTGCCAGGAAGACATACACTCTTGTCCTGAGAGTTTACAGCTTAATTTATGGGGAAAAAAAAAAAATATTAAGGCTGATGGCTGATGAAAGAGAAAGGTTCTTAAGAAGATGTGAGCTAATTTGCCAGTCTGGTTTCCCATGCTCTCTTGCAATGCTGATGACCCTGTTTGGAAATATCTGGGCTGTTTGTTCTTGTGTGGCAAAACACAACACGGAGGAATGGGAAGGGGAGTGCCACTCTCTGCAGAAGACCCATCTGACAGACCATTCATTAAAGTGTAGACTGGTGGAGAGAAATATGAGACAATACAGCCTAGACTGCCTCGCCAAACCATCTGAACTTTGTGGTAGCCCCATGCAAGGATTTTGTTGCTGTCAGTCCATCACCCTACATGTTTAGCCTAATTTGTGGGTTCTTTTTCCTCAGGCAGATGATGGCATTAGATTGATGTCTTGTTAACACAGATCTCTGAGCTACGCAAACAAAAGCTTAGTCCTGATTTGTGTAAGCAGCTACCACAACATGCAAACAAAAGGGGTAAATGTGAGTAGCTAGGCATAAGGTTTGTTTTGTGATGGAATGGTCCAGAATGGCACACCAAAACATGCTTGGGAAAGAAAAGAAAATTGTAAGTACTCCTAGTATTCGACTGGCAAAAATGCCACTGATTTGGCATTCTGAGCCATTCACACAAAACTAACCATAGCTAGACCTGTCACTTCACACTTATGCCAAGATTAAACAGTAGGACTAGAGGACACCAAACAACAGTGACAGGAACCAAATTCAAAATAAATAAAAAGAAGTAGTTCTTCATACAGCAGAATTCCTTGACAAAGACTGTTGCAGATCCAGAGGATATACACAGGTTCCAAGGAAGACCAAAAAGATTGGAGGAGTCCAGTGAAGGTCAACAGTGCTGGAAACAGTATACCACACCAGAACATTTAGTTTGACCTGCCATTCTCTCATTACATTGCATTTCATGGTCTTAAGAAACATACCAAGATTGGTTCATTTTATTCTTTTTTTTTTTTTTTTTGGCTTCTCCCTCCCACTAATGAGGAGAAAAAAACATAGCTCTTAATGTGAACATGCATGTAAGTGTCAGATTTTGCATGCGATCTCATGCAGACTAGATGTCTACTTGCAGATACATGGATAAAATTAGAGATCATCCTTGGATGACAGCCAAAAAAAAAAAAAAAGTTGTTTTTTTTTTTTTTTCTGCCAGGTAAGAACTGTGCCTTGCACTATCAAAAGTGTGTATCAGTGTTAAGGTAAATTCCATAAAATTTGAATAAAAAGCCCACCGGAGTTCACAAAGGACATAGATCAAATACACCTAATCCTGTAGCACCATACCAAAAGGGTGAAAAATTACTTGAATAGCTCTTTTTGCTTTGATCTGGTAGGAAATACATAAAACCCTGCTTTTCTCTTTCTACAGCAAGAAATCCATTTCTGTAGCCATGGCTAGTCATGCTGAAGGGAAAAAATAATAAAAAATAATACTAAAAAAAAAAAGAGTTCAGGTTAATTCAGCTTCCAAACCACTACAATATACCACAAAGCCCTCAGCTGTTTTACACACAGCCTTCACCTCAAGAGACTCTAACAATTTTCTTCTTGCTTCTAGGTGATGATTAATACACAGGCTCCAAATACACAAAGGGGTAATAAAATACCTTACGCCATGCACACATATTGGATTGAATTCATCATTCCTCAGAGATGTTGGAGGTGCTGCCAGCAGGTCTTCATGGAAAACAGCAGTTCCCCTCCTGAAAAGTTATATTCTTCTTGTGAAGGGCATACCTTTTTGAATAAAAGTAAAATAAAACAAAACAAAACAAATCAAAAAACTTGTAGCACTTTTCAATGAACAATTAATAGCCCAGAAATAAAGTACTTTCTCAAAGACAATGCTTGGCCTAACTGGACAGGACCTGTGTTACCACAGAGAAAAGCCTCTTCCAAGATGGCCCACTGGAAAAGCAGACACTGAAAATGGACACAAGGAGACTCCTTTTAAATGCACACAGGAGAGACTTGACACCATTCATCTGGGAAACGTGTTGGCAGAACCTCAGGTTTTGTTTTGTGTTTTTTTTTTTTTTTTCTTTTACTGCAAGGAAGCATGAACTGCATTACTGTACAAAGGTGAGAAGATAAGTAGGTGTCTGTTGAACCACCTTTCTAGGGCATTATTATGCTAAGCTATCATGGAAGTGTTATCCATTCTCGCTAAACCTCTGCTAAATAGGCACTGTGCTGGGAGCCTGAGTGGCCAGAGATCAAGCCCATCTTCACTGGATCACTTAGATCACTGACAGCGTTAAGAATATAAGATTGGTCTCCTCACCACCTTGCTAGCAGAGCCATCTTTAATGGTATCTCTGGTATTGGCAAGACTGAGGAATTTTTTTAGAAATGAGAGATGGATCACTCAGGAAAAAAAATGTATCTCATGAATTTAGATGAGCTCCTTTTCTCTGTGTCTTCTTCTTTCAGCATCGTTATCAGAGTAGATGATCTACAGGCTGGTAGTGCCCTGGGAGACCAGATTGGTTAATCACAGCTCTGCTGTACCAAATTCTATACAAGCAAAATGACAGCCTAGGTGGGATTCATTTATTTAACCCTAGACATCTGCCTTGTAGTCACCTAGGGAGAGTCACCCTAGTCTCCCCCTCTAGGCCCTGGAAAAAAAATATGGCATATTTAAGGAGCAATTCCTCTGACCACAGGCAGCTCTCTGTGCTGGACTGAAGTGCATCATACCTAGAAGCCCCCATTTCTCTGAAAAGTCTATGAACAAAGTTGAGGGCAAACAGCTCAGTTTTGGATATGTAACTTTTAGATGTCTACATGTAGGCAAATAAAATCAATAAACCCTATTCTTAAAGGCTTTTGTCCACACAGGAAACAATTTACTGGTGCAAATACTGCCAAGATATTTTCCAATGATGCCTGCATAAAGTGCTTCTATATTCATTCAATCAGCAATCTTACCAGGCTAGGGCTACATAGCCAGGTAAAGAAACATCGTCAGACACTTGGAGGAAAAAGGCAGCCTCCTTCACTCCCTTAGGTGCTTGAATAGTGTGAACATCTGCTGCTCAGATCAGCAGGAAGACAGCCACTGAGGTTAACCAATCACTGGTTCATGAACAACGGAAGGTAGTCACCAGGATCAGCCTCTGAGTGAAAAGAAGATGCCTTCACTATTTTAGACCTATGCCCCCGAAATCAGCAGCTCACACTAGCTCAAGAAGGCACAAACACTGAGTTTCAGGCTGTGAGTTAATAGATTCAGGCAAAATGCCCTAGTTAGTGTCTAATTAGTCAGCTCTGTATATACACCAATGGCAGCTGAAAAGATGTGTTGGGCTTTGAGTTTCAGGAGCCTTCACCACAGGAAACAGTATTTCATTATAATGTAGATTTCTGGATTTCTTGGAAAAGCACTTAATGTAGGACAGATCTTTTCATCACTGACTGCCCTACCTAAGAAAAAGAAAGGGTAGAAAGAACTTGGATAATAAATATTTTAATAGATGAACCAAGAAATTATTAATCCTCTGCTTCTCATGCAGAATATAAAGTGTATGCATAATTTCCAGGAGGAGGTGATTGATGGTGCAGCTCAGCTAGAAACTCTCTTCATTAGATTGAGGCAGATAGGCAAAGCATATGAGGCCGCAGTGGGCCACTCAGGCCAGGCAACACATTGGGCTTTCTGGAAAAAGTATGGGAGATGAGGGGTAAGGAAGGCTTAAGCAGAATTTTCATTCACTGATATGTATTTCAGCCCAGAGACTCTGAGCAAATGGACTGCTCAACATGCAGGCATCCTTTTTTCTTGTCCAAAGTTGTATAGGCTCCTTACCTGTCAAGGACTACTTTTTCCCCCGTACCAGACTCTTCTTCACATGAGGAAGCATATATGGAGCCTAAAACTACCCAAGAAATCTTTTTGTACTGTATTTGTAGGATTCAATAGTTTTTAGTGAATCTACAAATAAATAAATAAACAAACAAATATATATATACACATGTATATATATAAAAAAGGCTAGAGATTAAGAATTATAGAAGCCTGAGAGGAGACGTGAGAAGAGTATCTTTTTCCTCTGTTCAATTTTCTAGAAGGCAGCCAGTCCTAATAGAAAGAGCCATCTTGCAGGGCGATGTCTTTTTGTTCCATTTCAGTTTTGGTTTTATTGAAGAAGAAGAGCTTTTCTGTTTGTTTTTCCTTGTTTGGTTTGTTTTTTTGTTTTTTTTGTTTTTTGACATATTACTTTTTGGTGGATTTTCAGGGTTGAAGATATCATGTAATATAGGTTTCAAAGCTCTAAGTTATACTAATAAAAAGTGACAATCAAGAAAGCCTCTTTTCAAGTCTTCTGAATTAAAACAGGATACTATCAACATAACATGAACTGGGGAGATCTTATTTCAGTGCAGACTTTCTGCAGATTCTTTGCATCTGAAACCGTGAGTCAGATACAGATTTGACACAAATTAATACATCCCAAAATACATAATGAAAACGAGCAGTTGGGAATCTGCAGACTCATGCAAAGGAAATTGTTTACCACTTATAAAAATCCTCACAGTGGCATAAATTGGGATGTTTGTACTGAAGTTGGGGCTTACTCGGTAAACATAGCTGTATCAGGATAAGGAGTGGGAATCAGGCTTATGCCCTAAAATTGTACTTGCAGATGAGGCTGGGCAGTAACATGAGCAGCAACAAGAAGAAATGCCTGCTGCATGCACATACTGTATCAGTTCATCACTATCTGGGCTTCAAGCTCCAGAGAGAGATTAAAAAATGAGACCACAAATGGAAAAATAAATCTCTGGAGTTTTTCTAAAAGGCTGTTCTGGGCTTTCACTGCAGACTTTTGTTTTATGTTACAGACAAAACAATGAGTCATCTTTAAAAGCAGATAATTGATTGGGTTAGGATCATGTGACCCATTAGCATCGTGTGCAGTTTCAATGTATTTTATAGCAAACAAACAAAAAGAGAAAAGGTGCAGTTGCAATAGAGTTAATAGGACAGTCCTGATTATTCATTTAAATAAGAGACCCCACATTCAAGCAGTCAGCTTAAAATGCCCTCTTCTTTAATGTTTAGTTTATGTACTACATGTTCAAAAGAGCTTGGTTTTCCTTTAAAGAAGAGACTAGTCTAAACAGATAAATGGAATAAAAACAACATAAGCACAGAGTAGATAAAGCACAGCTCAGCCCAACCTGCCACAGGATTCAGTTGCCCTCTGAATTATTTTCTTTTTCCATTTAAACTAAAATTTCTGCATGTCTGCTTCAGGTTTGTTTGTTTGTTTTGTTTTGTTTTTGTTTGTTCATTTGCTTTGTTTTGTTTTTACATATATATAATTTCGTTGAGAAAAAAAATATCTGCTTCTGTGAAAGGGATTAGGCAAAACACACTGATTTTTCTGCATGGTTCACCAATAAGCTTTTTGTACCACTATGCTAGAGTTGTCCAGATTTGACCAAGAGGCTTCCTCTTGTTCCAGAACTTGCCCAGTGCTGTTAAGAAAACAAAAAATCATTCCTACACAGGGCTAGGTTATGAGATTTTGATAAACTGCCATGAGTACAGACTTAATAGAGTCTTGCCAGTGCTTTACCTGCACTGGCTTTGCCCGAGCTCAGGGTTTAGGACTTTTCCTGACATTTCACCCATAGCCATGAGCTGAACTAAAACTGCAAGGAGTCTTTCTCCAGTGTTCTTCCCACCCATGTAGCCCAGGTACCAGAGGGTAGAAAGCCAGCAGGAAATGGGGCCCAGAGTGGAGGGAGAGGGTCTGAACTGTCACCTGGAAAACTTGGGGATATATAGTTTCCATTGTGTTCTTTTCATATCTTTGAGTGATGTCTAGTGTTTCTCCAGCTCTGCTGCTGTTCCCATGTCTTCCACAACCCCAAGGAGATAAGGAAATGGCATTGCCTATCTATTCAAGACCAAGAAATAAGGTAAAGAGGGGATTAAGTAGAAAAGAGCACCCATGGATTTGGGGATTTCTCATTTGTGATGCTCTGTGATCCGCCACTTTCTACCTTCAAAGTGCAGCTGCTGGTGTTCACTCACAGCAGTGAATGCTCAAGTCTTGTGCAAATCAGATCCGAGGCTCAAGTGAAGCTCTCAGAAGATAAGAAATTCACAACAAAGCAGCACTTCAGTGGCCTGCCTAGATTTACCAAGAAGCTTACACTCTGCCTCTTCCTCTGCACAGAGAGGTTGGGACAGACATTCAGGTTTGGGTGGTGTCACCCTCATTACTGATTGAAGACACAGTATTTATGGCCTCACAAGGGGTCCTTGTTGTGGTATTTCATGGTTGGTTGGCAATAAACACGGTTGGACCTGTGATTAATTTCTCTGGAGCACTTGTCTGACAGCTGAATTGGGAGCTGGCTTCTTGCTCCCTATTTACGTGCCCAGTGCTAAAGTGGTTTGAATGCACTGTGACCTAGAGGTGCTTCCAGAGTCAAGGCTGATCTGCTAATATATAAAGATAGATCTCTCTCAGATTCTGGGTGACACCTTCCAGGCAGATAAATTCATTAAATTACACTGCCTTTGCAAAACCACCTCATCCACGAAGCCAAAGAATAAATTCTGAATTATCAAATGAAGTGTGACAGCTCTACTAGCACAAGAATACATTGTTATCTCAGGTGAATAAACTGAAAATCTAATGTTGGGGGGGTAAAAATAGTCTTTGAAAAGGTCTCCTGTGTCATGATATAATCCAGCAGGAGTGCTAACCTACTCTAGGTGTAAATTTGGAGGAGCCAAAGACAGAAATAAACAGTAGGATGCAATGAGATACTTCTTTCTCTAAGGGCGGAAGGATTCAAATATAAACAGTTAATTTCATTGCTGTTTAAATGGGTTAGAAGTATTTTATTTGCTGTATGGAAAACATATGGATCTGAACACTTGTTATAGCCTAATTCCCTTTTAGGAACCCATGAGAAGTTCAGTGCTGCATCTTAGGCAGGGAGGTAAACTGGTGCAGAGTTAGGCCTTTAATATTTGCTTTTGTTTTGCCCTCTAACGTTACTTTAAATGGAAGGGAAGGATATGTTTACCTTCAATAGCCCTTGTATTTCCCAGAGATTACTGAAAAAAGAGGGGGGATTTGAATAAGTCATAAAATGCTCCGAGAAGTGTGCATACAAAATTTCACCTTTTGATTTCAAAACATCTTGAAAAAATAGGGTAGAATTAGAAGCCCTTCACACAACAATCAGAGAAACGGAGCTGCTGAGAAGCAGAAGTCAAGGATCTCCACCCATTCTGAAGGCAGGCCAGAAGGTACCTAGAAAGAAACTTCAAAGCATTTAATGGTAAATACAGATGTATGAAACTTCTGCAGTGAAACCCAAACTAAGCAGGTAACTTGGTGCAATTTTGATTTTCTTATACTTAGCCAACATTCTCCAAAACATCTACCCAGTTTCAGAGACTGTCTCACAACTCTGGGTTGTGGCTTGAGTAAACCAGGGCTGAGTTTCAGTCAAACAGTCCTATTTATAGTTTCTGGCAGACACCAGGCCAATCTCAGTGGTTTTGCATGGTTTCCATCTGAAAGCCAGCAAAAAATTGGCCATTTCAGCTGATTTTTGCTTTGGGTTGTTGGGGTGGAGGAGAGGAAAAAGGGAAGGTTCATTCAAAAATTGAAGTGATGAGCAAAAATAAGTCTACGAACCTCACCAGCCAAAACTACAAAAGGTTGACATAAAGCCCTGGGAACAGAAACCACGTCAATTTTCCTGTCTCCCATGGTAAGCAGAGACTATGTGGTGAGTGCTAGTGCTGTTGGAAAATGTCTGAGAGGAGCTCCACAAACAAGGGGTGGACTGAATGGACAAGAAGCCAACTGATTGCTGCTGGCTGGATCCTGTCCTCCTACGTTAAGAAGTTCTGCTGTAAAATCACCAGCTCACTCAGGAGCAGCAAAAGCTTCTACAGCCTGCACCTCTCAGCTGTGAAACCCCAAAACATGCCAAGAAGAAGCCATGTGGTCTTCTCAGTGGTTGGAATAAAAATATGTGAAGCCTGGAGGTACCAAGCCACTGACTCAGAGTGTGACTGTAAGAAAGTCACTCCACCTTCTTGTGCTTCAGTCGTACGAGTCCAAATTAGCTTAAAAAGTAGGAATCACTAAAAAAAGTACCCACTCTGACTAACCTATTTGTTGAGTCACCATGCATGTGATGTCTCTAGGATTTTTCTTAGCATATGAAGCACCTTCCCAAATGAATGATCACTTTAGATACCTCAGGTTCAAGATATTGGAAAGGGAGATCTTTTTAAAATTAACTACAAAATGCCAAAAGAAACTATTTGTGGAGGCAAAACTGACCTAGAAATCCAAATGACTTTTTTCAAAGGAGTATCTGGAGTCACTATTATTTTACCGTTGCTCGTTTTAACCGCATTATTTTTTATTTCAGCATCATCATTGAGGAGAGGGAACAAAACAGGCCAGAATGAGAAGTTACTGAAATCTACTTGCTAAAATGGAAGAAGATGTCAAGATGTGCCTTTTTTCCTTTCCTTCAATTGGAGGGAAAGGCAGTGAAGCTGAATTATATTATCATAAGTTTATCTTATATTTCTGTACTGAAGGTAAACAGCAATTTGGCAGGCATTAAAAAGACTCCATCAAAACTTAAGTGAAAAAATTATGTAAATGGCATGAGCAGAAAATACATTAAAAGTGTTAAGCCCATTCTTTTCCTCTGCTCTCAGCAGTATTCTCCCAAAGCCCTGACTCTATCTCCCAGGTAATGTACAAAGAAATGGGGACAGATACACAAGCTATGTCCATAACAGAAAACAAAATGCAGGCTGAGAACTGGATTATTAGTCCTGAGCACCATGACCTTTTGGGCTGGCTTTAGCTTACAAGGAGCTCAGACACAAAAGGACAGTGGGCTGAGGAGCAACCAAGCTATGAATATTTGCTGTAGCATGTCTGGTCCTTCCTGATATAGCTAGGTATTACAATCAAAAATACTTCACCACACCAAGGTGCCCAGTATCAGTCCTACCAAATAATGTGAAAACACATGCAGAACCATGTGTTCTCTCCTGTTTTGTTCCTTTGACCAAAAAAATAATAAGCATAAATCCGAGACAGTGCTGAACACAAAAATACTTTATAAAAATACTTTATACTTTATACTTCTACATTAATAGAAAATGTTAGTCATTCTCAAGGAAGCTGGTTACAGCCCTAATCAATGTGTCAGTCATCCTACAGTCATCAATTAGGAAGATCATTCAGGGAAAAGAGAAAAAAAAAAATCCCAATTTATTTGTGTAGGGATGGAGGTTACCAAAACATATTATATTGCACACACCACCAGAACTATGCATGCCAGCTGAACACAGTATGCTGCCAAAGAGTCAAGTGACTCACCCCATGCTGAAGGAGATCTCAGCTGATTCAGGTAGAAATCACAAAATGCTGATTCAGGTGGAAAAGGACTTCCGAATGTCATCTCGTCCACTCCCGGGTCATCTGATTCCCTGAGCAAAGACTATCTCTAGTTCAGTCAGGCTATCCAGCTGGGTTTTGTCTGTCTTCAATAATGGAGATTGCACAGCTTCACTGGGCAAATTTTCTGTCTCTTAATAGCCTTGTGAAATATTTTTTCCTTACACTAAGTTGGAATTTCCCTTTCTGCGGCTTGGGTTTGTTGCCCCTTTTCTTTCTGTGCATCTCTGCAAAAGCTCTGCCATCACCTACATTATATCCCTGGCTAGGACGGCACTGGCAGTTTGCTGTTAGATCCCCCCAAAACTGCCTCTTCTCCAGGCTGAACAAGTCAAGCTCCCTCAGACTCTCCTTGTACATGGTGTGCAACAGTCCTCAGCTACCCTAGAAGCCTCCCAGGTTCACTCCTTTTTGTTAAGTGCTGCAGTCCTGCTGAAAACAGGGACCCAGCCATAGTCATCACTGAATCACAGGAAGATTTAGGCTGAAAAGGACCTTCAGGGATGGGAGCTGGTGTGGGTCCTGCCCTTGCCTCGACAGCAGCAGGTGGTCACTGATGTAGCTGCTGCTGCTGCTCCCTTTGATGGTATCAAGCTAACAAAGTTTGAGAAGCCTTATTCTAGGGTGGGAACTTCTAAAATGTGTCCAGATCCCACAGCTTCCTGCAGCTGCTCGAAACCTGCCTGCCTTCATATGCATGCCTGAACACAAGACGCAGGATCTTCATACTTAAAGGTTTTAATAGCATGTGTATTACTCTGGGACTCTATTTACAGCTTACTGGTGCTAGCAGCACTGCTCTCTTCGTATTGCTCACTGGTCGTGTAACCTGGCTCTTGCCCAGGACAGTGTTACTGGAACACAGCGGGCATCCTGGCTATGCTCTGAGAAGTGGCCAAGCAGCAGCCAAACGCAATAAAGAACACAACATGGACCTTTGCCCTTCCCAAATTGTAGGGCAGGCTGGGCAGTGGTCTGGTCCCTGGCATATTTCTGCTTCCGTTTACCTCAGCTCAAAGGCAGAGCAGAAGAAAACTCCTGGTAGCACACACAGGGAAGCGACTATGCTGGACCTCTCTCCTGACAGGAACAGGACATCCGAAACTGAACTAGATGTGGAGGTTTAGACAGCTGGCTCCCGAAGGACGTGGAGGCCAGGGAAGTCTCTGGGGACCACCCAGCTCCCAGAGCCACACTGCAGGTGCGCTGCAGACTCTATTAGATTCATCATCTCTTTGCTCCAAGTTTTCAGCTTGCCTTCCACCCTTTCCCCCATCTGCAAGAAAGAGAAATGTTTTCTTCCCTCCTTCTCGGACATCCCCCTCTGGACTCACTTTGAGCTGTCAGGAACAGCTAACCAGCCTCACATTTACATGCTGAGAGCCAGGTAAGACTTATCCCACAACCGTGCACGTGCCTCATTGTGGTCCCAGAAATGTTAAAAGAGTTTTCAATCACCTTTATTTTTCCAGGGCAAGGTCTCCCACAGTTGCTTATGCTGGCATTAATGCAGCTTTTAGCTGCCCGAGAAGTACAAAGTGCCTGTACACAGCAGAGAATCCGGCCCCACGTATTTATTTAGTAGATTAAAGATCTTATATTAAGTAAAAAGACACAAACGTCAAGGGGAAAAAGGACTTCACAGCATAACTCTCAGAAATAGCTGGATTCCAATTACTGTAATTATATCTTTCAAAGGTAAGGTATGAAAATTATCACTTAAACGAGGGAACAAGGAAAGCAGAGAGAACAGTACCTTATTTCTCATCTTATCTTTGTCTCCATGCCATTGTACTGAATTGCCATGATTACATTTTGTTAAAATCTTTTCATTTTTCTCACTGCTCTCTGAGGATGTAAGGGTGGGTGAACAAAGCAGGGTTATCAACCCAAATTCAATTTCACAAACTCCTAAAGGGAAATATTTATGAAAATGCAAACTTCAGAAAGGTCTGATTCCTGTCTAACTTTCCTTCATGTATTTGATAAGTGCTTGAACAAGAGCAAATACTTCAATATTGGGATTCTTTTTGGTATGGGGTCATTGATTTTTGTGTAGCAAAACTCCTCAAGAGGATTTTTGTTTGGCAAAATGTGCCCTGTTCTCCAGGTACTTCTCCTTCCTGACTTCCTGAATGCTCCCCAGAAAGATCTGGATCTTTCCTCTCCTTGAGGTGGCTCTAGCTCTCATTGAGCCATCCCTGCAGCTGCCTCTCACAGGCTGCACTGAACTCCCCATCAGCTCCTGCTTTCCTCCCAACTAGTTCTCATAAACTTGCAATGGGCCTGAAAGACCATCTGTGTCCTTCTCTTCCCCTCCTTTTTTTTGTTTTTTTTTTTTTTTAATGTTAAGCAATAACTTACCTGTGGCAGAGCTGTCCTGAAGAGTGTTTTCCATAAGCCTTCATCGCTTTAAAGGAAATTGCAGACAGACCTGCTCTTTCTGCGTCAGGACAGAGGCCTTCTGGGAGAGAGGGATGCTAAGGCAAAAAGAGATGCAAGGAGAAATAATAGCGGGCAGCAAAGAGAGGAAGGGGTGTGAGGGTTGAGGGCTCAGACATGGGTGGAAAGGGAGGAGAACACCAAGCAGAGCATTCCTGAGAGCATCTGTCAAGCCCAGAAGGCATCTGAGGAGCTGGTGAGCACCGTCTGACAGTGCCCCACTTAGACATGCAAATGGTTGAGGGAGGGAAACTGGCCAGGCCAGAGGGGATCCTTGGGGTGATACATTCATTATCCCTACTCTTTCTGGGCAGGACCTGGGTGGGGGGGGCGGTGGGAAGGAGAGAGAAAACCATCAGGCAGGGGTTGCAAACACCCCCCAGTGGGGAAAAGGCATCCTCTTTGCTATACTTTAGTCAGCTCAGAGAGCACTGCCAGCAATACCACCAGCATAAAGCCTACAACCAGCTTTCATTTGTATGCTCCCAAAACCTCCACATGGCTTCTGAGGAATTAACAACTATGTATAACCTGATGTGGAAATTGGACTGAACTGAGAACAGATGTAGTAAGAAAGCTGTTTTGTTGTGAGAAACCATCTCTACTATATTATTCATACTTCTCTCGCTCAAGTGAAAGCACTGCAAAGAAAAGGCTTAGTGAGGTGAAGCAACTATATGGATTCGGCTCCCTAATGCAAATAATTCACAGAACTAGCAATGACCAAGAGAGAAGCGGGGTTCTTAATATGGCTTTTGACTGTGATGGAACAATTTGATGACTGATTTTCAGCCTCTTTTTGAAGTAGAAGCTGGTAGTCATGAATGCTGCATTTGAAGGTAACCCTACTTAAATTAAACCAGACAGCACTGAACTCTCCTTGGAACTTGGTAAATTAATGGCAGAATAATTTCTCAAAGCTTCCCCCCCCCCCCTTCTAGACTGTGCTAACTGTTGAATTAGTGCTTTTAGAACAAAGATGCAATTTAGCAATTCAAAGTGTTGAGACTGGTGCGGGGCACTTAGCTTCAGTAATGCCAGACAGCTCCTACCCACACCAGGTCAGGAATGACGAAATGCAGATAGAAGGTCAGTTATAAGTTAAAGACATGGTGTTTTAAACAAGCACAATCACAAATGCAATGGCTAGAAGTCTAAGCAGGCAAGAAACAGATGAGTAATGAAGTACATATTTCAACCAGGCATTTGAACAACTTCAGTATGGACGCAGTAGATTCTCATTTGCAGTCTTTAAATAAAGGACGTCTGTCTTCTGAAAAGCTACATTTCAGCACAGTAAGGAATGATGACCTTGACACAGAAATCTTTAAGTAAAATGTTCTGCTCTTTGTTTGCTGAGCTCAGACTCATGGATAATACAGGTACCTTTCAGCCTTTACAGTCTCTGAATCTTCGCATATAGACATGGATGCAGAGTGTATCTAAAGCTCTCCATCTAGTGGCAGTTGTGAACAACCGTGTCTTCCTGCTTGTCTGGTCTAGGTTTAATACAATTATTACTGTGCACTGCACATGCACTGGATGTGCACATACAGATATAACACAGCACAGCCCATCTCAGTGCCCTCTCCCACATGCTTTTGCCAGCTGGGTCTGTCTAGCTGGGATAAGGGCAGCCACAGGCATTTTCTGTCACCATTAACAATTGCGGGGGTGGGGGGAAGGAGGAGAAAGAAATAGATTCATCAATTTCCTTAGAGCATCCTCACATTTCCTTTAAGATAAGTAAGTTCTTTAAATTTAATATGGGTACCCAAACCCTGGGGTCAATGCAGGGGAGATGATGAGACATAGCAAGGCAGGGATGAAAGAGAAGCTCCAAAGATCCTCACCAGCTCTGTGGACATGTCTTTAAAAAACACATTCACAAGGAACAGAGGAAGCCTATGGGGCGAGAGGAAGAAGGGAAGAAAGCTGAAGAGGAAAGAAATAAACATATCTCATCCAAACTCTCCTGTGCGTTCATCTATAAGCCAGTTTGACCACAGTCAGTGAGCTGGTAAATGCTAGGTCTAGGGACATACCCGATAGCGTAGGACTAATATTACTTCCTCATCTATGTTTCCAAAGTGCATTTTTACATAGCTGGAGTCTAGCTCTGAATCAGTGACCACAGTTAAGAGCATTTCCCACTCTCATTCTGGTGATAACCAAGTATTCCCTGACAAATGTGGCAGAAGCATTACCCTCCACTCTTCGACTCCAGCGGAGCTCTTGCTGGAGTGGGTAGGGGACGGTCCCAAATAAGGGGCAAAGGTCCCCGCAAAACCATCTGTGGTCTCACAGGCTTTTAGCCAATTTTTATGCAGCTGATTGTTGGCTGATTTGCAGATTTTCCAGCTGTTTGATTGGATTTTTTTTTCCCCGTGCTCTTGAGCTGATGGATGTTCATGCTTGCAGATGGTCCCAAGCTGGGGCTGGTTATCTTGCCTCTCTCTGCTTCTTCATTGTGCTGTTTCTCCAGCAGTTAAGCTGCCATGTCTTCTCCCAGTCTCTCCTAAGTTCAGTTGCCTCATGCTTTTTCACATAATCTCATTCCACCTTTATATGCCCCATCACTAGCCTGATGAATGACTGACTGAGAAACATCAGCAAGGAAAACACTTGTGTATGCCAAGGAGCATGATGCACCTCCATCTCTGCCTCTATTCAGATGCACAGTGAACAAAAACTGACAACTCTAACCAAGGAGAATTTCTCCATGCTACGGGTGGGATCTACCTACCCCAAGTCATCTAAAAGTCTGGCGTCAAAGCAGTGACATGGTCAGGGGAGAGAGAAGAAGGCACTCTGGAAGGCAACTCTGCTGGTGTGAGTTAGCTGCCTTACCTAGGAGATGAGAAAGCACTCTCAGAGGTTTCTCTACGTTGCTTCTGTCTTCATATTTGTGTTTCTTTACGTCAACTATAAAGGGAGACCAGATTCCTTGATGCCTGCCTTTGGGCAGAGGAATACCATCCTAGTCAAAAAGACTGCAGGGACCTTGATCAAAATATTCAAAAAAGCTATCTGGATGGCAGTGTGGTAGATTTCATGTAACTTTTTTTAGTGAGTTCTGCACCGTAAAATGAAAAATAGTACTCAATATCTTTAGTCTTCTGACATTTTGTTTCTGAAACTAGGTAGTAATTATTTTATCCTTTGCATTAAAATAATAGTTGTCTGCAACAATACAAGGTATAGATACCCATGCTACTTGAGAATGATAAAGAAGCTGTAGAACTTCAGATATTATTTTTAAATTGAAGAAATATAAACACTGTGGGCAATGTCAACCCAAAGTTGCTTGGTTTTTCCTCAACGCAACATAAGCAGTGAGCAAGAAACCAGATTATAAACAGAACAAGAGAAGAAATCCATGCAGGCCGTTTCAACATTAAACAGCAAAAAATACTGCTTTTAGGGCAAAAACATTTGGATACCCCAAGAAAGCATTACAAGTTATCCCCTACGGAACTGTGTGGAGTGCATAAACAGGGCACGGTTCAGTAGATGGAGGTGACTTTTTTCATGTTCTCAGTCTCACATATCTTAAATGTTTAAGCTTTAGGATGACTATGAGGCTTGACATTTCTACTCTGATGAAATGCAAAAGAAGTGATGCTGCTGAGAGCTATCGCTTCTCTGGGCCCTGTCCCACCCCTCCCCTCCTTGCACACTCACAATCCTTCTCTTTGAGCTACAAGCACGTGTACAAGCAACGGATAGCGTCTGTGAATCTTACACAAAACTCACATTGGCTGCCTTTTGACCTGCTTCCGCTCCCTTTAAACTCAACAGAAAAATTCCCCTTAACATTAATATGAGCGGGAACTAACTCACTGACCTCCTCCATGTGCGTCTCTTGGGTGGCCTTTTTTCTCTTGTTAACTCAAGGGGCTTCCCTGGTCATCTTCCGTGCTAAGACGTGTGGCAGTGTCCTTCGGTTTTGGTCTTCCAGTTTAAAAGGGGTCACAACAAAGATGCTTTTACCATACATAAATCTTTTACCATACATAAATTACAAATCAAAAGGTTGGGAAAAAAAAAAAAAGGAGGGGAAGAGAAGGACACAGATGGTCTTTCAGGCCTATTGCAAGTTTATTGCTCAGTTTTTCTCCTGTTTTTTTTTTTTCCTTTCTATTTTTTTTTAATTTTATTTTACTTTCTTGGTTACTCAGGAGAATTTCTATACATATCGATCATTTTCAAATTTCTTACCCTCAAAATATGTCATTTTAGTCTCAAAATACTAATTACATTTTTTTTTCTCTGTAAAACACATGAAAAGCGAAGTGGCAAGAGCATTAGTTTTACTATTGTATCTATTAGAAACCAGCAAGGAGGAAAAAAAATATCTGGAAACTTAAAGGGGAAGGGAAAAGGTATAACCATGCCTAATTAAAAAGACATTAGAGGATAAAAAGTAAACAAGTAAAGTTCTCAACTGGCAGAGAACTTGCCTTATTAAAAGCCACAAACCTGGGAAGGTAAGGAAGATCCTTGGGATCCAGATTCAGTCGAATTTCAGCTTGCAAAGCTTTTGTGCCAGACTTCAGTTTTAAATGTGGCAGTTCTTTCCTCTGAATGCAAACCATGTGAAAGCTGCTGAACAGCTTTACACACAGGTAAATTGTTAATGTGTCGTAGCAAGAAAACTTCAGTTTGTGAATCTGAGGCAGCCTGCCAGAAGATAAAGAATTTTTGTGGGAAGCAAGCAATTGAAAATGATAATTCTACATGAAAACAGCTCATGCTTCTAAAAGTAAAAGATAAACATTTACCAAGTGGCCTCTTGAAGCAGGCAAACAAAATGTTACTGAGTCAGGCAATATTAGAGCTGAAAAGTGTTTGATGTTTTGCTGGCATCAAATAATAGGCCCAGTGCACACCCCTGAAATCGTTGCACAGTGCTTCTAATATTGGCTGCTTGTATGGACAATCTGTGGTCACCTGGAAAATAATAGTGTCCCATCAGGGATGGTACCATTAAGATAAATACGAGAGAAAGATTTGAGTATAAGATATTATGGACCTTTTTCATACTGAGAATCTCACCTCTGTGAAATACAAAAAGAGCAATTAAAAATATTTTTTCAAGCACCTCCTTCTGGATATTGAAACATGAAGGGTTCATTATGCAATGCTGTAATTGCAGCAAGGGAGGACAATTTAAAGTAACAAAAAAATAATAATTTTGACACAAAGGCAAGATCGTTCCTGACTAGATAATGGTTATGCACATGGGAGGGGAAAAAAAAAAAAAGGCAAAAAAAAAAAAAAAGTGTCTTCTAAGTGCGTTTGAATCTTCATCTGGAAACTAAAAGAAAATAGGATAATGGGCACAACTTGCATGCAGAGCCATCCAAGAATGCAGTGGGCAATTCATCAGAGATCTTGGTTCAGACAAAAAAACAAATTGAGAAAGAGAAGAGAATTTGTCTTAAGTTTTTGCCTTATTAAGTCATTGAGTCCCTGAACCTGTCCTTATCTTGTATTACTTGACCATGATAGTCTGATGCCCCAGCATTTCTACAGCATCCCAAGGTGCTACCTTGATCGTGGGGACCAAGTACCACATGAGCTTTGTTCTGAGACCACAGGAAACGTTGGTCCCAGAAGACCAAAGCTTCTTCAAGCAAGCTTCTTCACAAGATGCCAAAGTCACTTGTTCATTCAAAGGATAAGAGAGCTACCGATCCCTGTCCCAGGGGAAATCTGGTTTCTTGTGATCTGTGGAGGAAAATAACTGCAACCAAACCACTGGAAGCTACAGATATTTTTTTTTTTTTCTTGAAGAAATATGAGCAAATAGGGATTTTTTTTTCCATTCTCCCTATAGTAGATACACATCTTTTGCTGTACGAATAAAGGCACATCTTTAACTGCCTAGTTAACCCCCCAGGTGTAAATTAAAAAAAAAAAAAAAAAAAAAAAGAAACAGTTAAGTATTTAGGGTGGATTCCATTGCTTAAACGCAGATGTCCAGTGCTATTTTAGACTCCCTACAGCACCTGACACTCTGCACATGGCCAGCAGATACAGCACAGGATTTACGGGGCATCTCTGCTTCTCTGGAGCCACAGCTGGATGACAAACATGGTACCCCAAAGTGACACCTGATGTCTGTGTTTGGACAACTAACCACACACCAGTTCTCTGTGTGGTCAACTAGGAGTAAGTTTGGTCAATACTTTAAGATGGGCTATAGGAGCTGAGGAAACCAGCTGTTGCTAAAAAACAGTTTACATCTAAAGGATTAGAAAATGAAAGGAAGTTTTATAACTCAGCAGTGCAGGATCTCAGCTTTCATGTTCTTTTATTTTCCTCCGAGTTGCCTTTTGAACAGCCAGAAAAGAAACGTACTTTCTCATAAAGATGTTCATTGATTTCAACATGCTGAGGAGTGAGCCCCCAGTACAGTTATGTGTGTTTTTTGCTTCACATCACTTTGTAAATAGATATGCATTAAAGAAGAGGGTGTATTTTAGCTAGGAAGGGAGGAAAGGGAATGCAACAGCCCTGCAAGCTTCAGTTGTTTGAGCTGGAGATTCCCCAATCAGCAGAGGGACTTGAGCTCTCCACTTGTGGGTATTTAAAATGCACGCAAATGCTCCATTCACCAGGAGACTGATGTTTCCAACCTTTACTCATTCTGCCTGCCTCAGCTCTGTGCATTAGCCTTTTGACTTCCTGAAGAGCATTTGAATAGAATGAAACAACCCCGTTCCTGGAGTGATCGCAGTTCTGATGAACACACCATTTAATCTGTTGTTAAGCTTCCAGCATCTTTTAAAACGCACACAAAACCACCAACAAAAAGAGAACAATGGCTTAAAACATGGGAGAAGCAACATTTGTTGTTCCTCTGCCTGCCTTGATTCAGCAATTGATTTCATAGCTTTTAATCTAATCTCATCTGTGTCATAGTCAAAGTTATATGACAATTAAGAGTCGAACAACACATACAGTGGTTCATTCAGGATTCAGGTAAAATCACAGAAAAAATGTTAAATATTCATAAACTCTCTGTATTGTAGGAAAGTCGAAACTATTTTCAAAAATCCTGTCTAAAAATACATATTCAGATATATTTTTACTGACTGGAAGGTGTAGGCTCTGTTTTCTGAAGGTTTGTTTTCCAGTTGTTCATCATGTCTCTATCTCATCTCAGTTATTTCTAACGATTTGAGTCTTTTCCTGTGCCAACACTCCTCAAAAAGGTGAGAGCAGTCTCCAAATGGAAGAACAAAAAAGGAAGGAATATAATGAAGTATCCTTCTAAGCACTGCCCCTGCCAGAGATTTCCCAGGTGACTTCAGCAAATTATATGTTATAAACAATTGCCTTTATTACAGTAACATGCAAAGGCACTAAGCAAATTTGAGAGCCTGATGGCACAAAACACTCGTAAAAATAACAGAGCAAAATCTTTTTTTGACCCTAAGAGCTTATGGTCTTGCTGGGAAAGGGAGTGAGCTCCCTGATTCAAGGAAACACTTGGCTTTTAAGCATTCTACATAAAAAGTGGGTGGAAATTGCTTTCTAGAGAAGAAAAGATTTCGGCTACCGCCCAAGTCCTAAAGTAAGAACAGAGGAGCACATTTTGGAGGAAAAGCTATATTATCATAAATTCATTAATGAAGCAAGTGCCCAAAAAGTTAGTGCCAATTGTCATTCTTACCAAAGCCTGGCTTTCTTCCTCTGAGTGTGATAGTCTCCGAGCCACTTGTATTACCTTACCTCAGCTGTCATTATTCAGGACAACGCTTCTCCTATTTCACCTTCTAAATAATAGCCTTGTGTTTGATGCTGTTGATTATATTATATTGTAATGCTCTGTTTGGGCCTTTGATTGTAAAATCACATCTGTGTCTCTTATTGTGTTTTAAGTGGAGAAAAAACATTTTAGAAGTGCAGGAATAGAATCATGCAGTTCAATGAATAAAGAAATTAATGAAAGCACCTTTATGAGAAAAAAAGAATAACTTTATTAGTCTCCATAAATAAGTATCAAACATGATTAGGAGTACTAATACAAAAAAGCACGCAACAAATAAATATAAATAAATATAAATATAAAATAAATATAAATATAAATATAAATAAATATAAATTTGGGACGGACCAAAAATGTGGATGGGTAGAACTTTTCTATTACCAGGGATTTATACCTCATCCTCTCCCTCTTATGAAATAGTTAAAGAATTCATATAGTATGTAAAACTGGGTTTGGATTTCTCCTTTGTCCAAAAAGCCCAGTGTCCTTGGATCTTTCCAAGTGAATGCCATGCTGTCTGTATTCCAGCCTGAGCTATTTACTATTTTCTCCTGTGAAAACTGCAGAGTCTTGGCTCAAGTACTTTATTCACCAAGTTGGAAGAAAAAAAAAAGAAAAAAAAAAAAAGGAAGAAAGGAAAAAAAAAGACACCATTCTACGTGCTTGGATGAACCTACAACCTGCAGCACAAACCACCAAGGAAATAAATAAGGTTTCAGGCCTTGTTTCCAAGAAAGTGTTCTTGCTTATGCAAACAGCACCTGCCACAACGTGTATGTCATGTAGTGTTAAAGGCACTCTTCTTGGAGATGGGACACGGAGATTTAAACCTGTCAGACAATGACAATATTTCTATTCAGATATCCCACAGTGTGGGTAAGTGCACTCACCATTGATCAAGGGGGGTGGTAATAGTTACCTCTGTTCTGCTTTTGTAGATGAAATTTTGAAGTGCTTTGCTTTTATTAAAAACAAAATGAAACATTCTGTTTCAGCAACAAAAACTGATGGTTTGTTTTTCAGCATTATCTTAATCAGTTAGCTCTCTTGATTTGGGCTTTGAAACAAAATCCAATTATTGACTCAGACTTTGCTCATACTGGATGAAACCTTCAGCCCGTACTGGGGCTAGTGCACAATGCCACAACTGCAGAGCAAGGATCTGCTCAGGGAATTCTGGAATACAGGCAGACTTTCTCCCACCATCCTACTCATCTATTTAGATATTCCATCATTGTTTGTTATTTATAAACAAGCAGCTTTCCATTGCATGATAAAGGCACGAATAAAAAACACTTCACAATGCTGATGGAAAACCGTTTGAAGTAGAAGCCATGTGAGCTCTCAACATCAGAACAAAGGAGGATTTGAAGTGTTTGCTAATCTTTGTGGACTTTCATATAGGGCCAACTTCATTCACTGAATAGAACAAAATACAACAAATGAATATTGTACACCAAAGGCATGTTAAATTCTCAGACAGCGTTTTGCAGTACAGTTTGGAGAAATCTTACCATTCTGCTTGATATATATGAAGTTCTTCAAAAAACAGGACAGGAAAAGCTGACCTCACTACAGTAAGCAGAATAAACCAGTTATACTTAGTCTTGTTGGTGTTTATAAGAGGTTTTAGCTGGCTTCCTTCCTGACTGGCTATAATTGGCACAAACAATTTCCTTCTTTGAGAGCAGCTGTCACTGGTGTAGTTTCTCTTTGGGCCAGGAATGGAATAAAGCATTTCTCCTCTTGAAACATTCTCCTCAGCGTGGAGGCCTATAAACAAAGGGTAATGATAACTAGCCATTCATCAAACTGTGGGAAGGCGATTCGTGGGCTGCCACAAGAATTAGTGTTAAGCCTAGGTATAATTAGAATCTTCAGTCTCTTCCACGGTCTAATAAAATCTAACTACTGGAAAAACTTTTTTTAATATTCAGGCAATTTTATAAATTCCTTAATTTACTTGCATAGCGTTGAGGTAAAGATCTTTAGACCAACCTTAGCAATTCTTCTTCTTTACTCTAAATTCTTCCACTACTTGTAAACGGCCAACTTCACAGACATGTCTGTCCGTACAAGAAGGCAAACTGAAGCAGTTTTAAAATAACATGTCAGTGAAAGAAGATGTTACCATTTAGCACATTTCATAACCTATAAGCCCAGAGGGGCCACTGTGAATAAGACTGACTTTCTATAGAACTAAACCAGAGGGATTTTCCTGAGTTAGGAACAGAGAATGTAGAACCAGGTGAGATATGATGAGCTGATTGTCCATC
>NC_137694.1:180223463-180283884 GCF_964034855.1 Anser brachyrhynchus | reverse complement strand
ATCCCAGTCTTTCCCTTGTGTTGTGCATGACAGCTTCATTTTTTCTTTGAACTAAAATATAAGTTTTAGGAAAAAAAAAATCCTATCTTTACCCAAAAAAAATCCGGTCATGAATTCACCAGAAGTCTTCCTAAGTTGTTTGTTACCTCCTTGAATTTGCTTAGTTTTATCTTCCAACCCTGTACCTTACCACTTCAGCTGCTGGACTGAGGAGATTTTGTGAAGCAGCTCCCCATTCCATTTTTGAAAATATACATGCATACAGTATATGATGTTATGGGTGTGAATTTAGTATATGATGTCATGTTTTGCAAACAGAAATCCAGTTCAGCATTATATCACCACTCACTAGGAAGCAACCTAGTCAGGTGGAAGTGGTGGGCAGGGCACTTCCATCAAGCTACAGCTGACAAGCAGTCACCAGTAAGGCGTCTCTTAAGCTTTCCTTCACACTTAATGAACTTCTCTTGTGAAGACCACAAGATGTCACTTGGACCATAGACGTCATTGCCATGTATATCACTGCCAGAAACGTCAACAATAAGTGAGCATCCAAGCAAAAAGTAGCAGGATGATGACTAGCCTGGTGGGAAAGATTTGTAGGACATGTCAAAAGGACTAAACACAACCGTGTAGTTTGGCTAAACAACATATAAGGCTTTCATCTGGTTTCTTCCAGTTGCATTGGTTGAATGGCCTTTCTGTGGCAGGCATGGCCCAAAATAGCCTTTAATGTAATGACATTTCTGCTTCTCTGGCAAATGTTTACATATGCAACAATAAAGTACATATGTGGGAAGTGTCTGGAAGAGATACAAGAATTACTATATTTTTCTATTACTGCTGTACTGCTTACAGCCTGCTTTAAATCACATCCAGGGCCCTGAGGACACCACCAGCCCTGACTGTTCCTTCCCAAACCCCGGGGTCCCCTGCACCCTTCCCAGGCCCAAGGCCCCCATGTCAGCCCCAGGGCCACCAGCCCACGCCCCAGCCAGGCTTCAGCAGGGCTGGCTAGGCTCCAGCTCCCCACAGCCCTGCCCTGCCCGGCCATGGCCCTGCCCAACCAGGCCTGCCCATGGGCCCACAACCAGGACTCAGCCCATTCGTTGGTCTCTGGCACTGAAACAATTCTCCCAGCTGCACTGCTCCTGACTCGGGTAGTGGGGTGGGCCCTGGGTGGCAAGCCCTGCCCTGGTGGCCCCATGGGGAGCGCCCGTACTGCCAAGCCCTAGGGAGCTCCACTGCTGCACCCTGACAATTACTCACCTACAATGCATTGTTAATATAAAGGCCTTCTTCAAGGTCCTCTTTCGCTAAGGTTTATAAAAAACTTTATAAAACTGAAACGTCTACCCTTCTAAAATCATGCCAAATTGCCTCCTATATGGTAAGGCTTTTGATAGAATAAACAGCTAAATCCTTGAAAGTAACAGCCAAAATAATGGAAACAGACTGATGAAGAAAAGATAAGATACTTAATATCTCATTTAGTTATTTGAATTTTATGTATCATACTAATTGTTATCAATGATAATTATGCTACATTTTAATGATAGAATTATCCCAACTTGGCTGTTTCAACTTTCAGACTGCCATGATAAATTAACAGAGCAATACCTTCCTTGGCTACTGCTAACTGAGGCTGTGATCCCCTTCAAAACGTCTCATACATTTTCCTTCCTTCCTTCCTTCCTTCCTTCCTTCCTTCCTTCCTTCCTTCCTTCCTTCCTTCCTTCCTTCCTTCCTTCCTTCCTTCCTTCCTTCCTTCCTTCCTTCCTTCCTTCCTTCCTTCCTTCCTTCCTTCCTTCCTTCCTTCCTTCCTTCCTTCCTTTTTTTCTTCCTTTTCTGTTTTTCCTTTTCTTTTTCTTTTCTTCTTTTTTTTTCTCTTTTTCTTTTTCAACTAATTCTGCTGAAATCTGTCCTGCCAGGTTGTGTGAAGGGGCTCTAAGCCATACCCAGATGATAATCCTACCCAGTAGCGGTATGATCACAAGTCCTGAGTGGCATGTGAACATGATGCCCCATCTCCTTGCATGGTGTTGCATATTCACCCCAAGGGAGTTCATTCCATGACAGTCATTGCAAGGCATGTGCTCCAAGGATATCCTATGTAGGTCCCATTTGTTCAAAGATTGTCATACAGTCCTTGAGACAATTCTTCCATAACAAGGAATATCTTCCCTCCCTGGAACAAAATGTGATCAGCCATACAGTATGGCTTAGCTACACAGTCACTGATCTGTATTTTGACAGTTCAGATAAATATGACAAGGTGTTTTGCCTTCCATCTGAAGCATCTCATTTCTCATCTAATAAGCAATTTGCTGCCAAATTTTTAACTAGGGCTCCATCAGAAGACATTCTCCTTTGTCAGCAAATCATGCAACATCTGCTTGGTAATATACTTTCCCCTGCTCCCTGATCCAGATCAACAAATGAAACAAATTTAAAAAAATAAAAGTAAAATCAATTTCCTGCCTACTCAGAAAATAAATAAATAAATATATGAAACCCTCCTTCAATCCTACTGCTCTGTCCCCCAGACGCATCGGTCCTTCCACTGCCATCTCCCTCTTGGGTATGGAGGTAAGCAGAGCTGCCCCTGACTGGTGTGTGGCCTGAGAGGAATTTTTTTTTTTCTTTTGCTTGGAAGAGCAAAGAGAGCTAAAGTAGGCTGGAGAAGGGTGTCTCTTGCTTCTGCTGGCACCCACCATCCCCAGAGGACAGCAGCCCACCCAGCTGTGATGCCTCCTCCTGTGCCCTGAAGAGCTAGGCACATCGTTGTTCATATGACCCGCATAGGTCCCATCATGGGGAAAGAAGATGCCAAAAGTGCTCTTGCCCTCTTGTATGTGCTTGAAGCAGCTGGTCTAGCAGGGGGATTCAGGGATTCTGCAATAGTCTCATTTTGTCTTTGTAAAAAATGCTGTTGGGAATAAAACTATGGAAATTCCCGCACATGAGCCCTTGTTGGTATGTATGGAGAACACAGTGTATCCACAGATGGATTTACACATGTTAAAAAGATTCACAGCAGCTTCTAAAAATGTAATCCTTTCCTGTCTGTGACTGTGAGATCTCAGAGAGAAAAAGACTGCCTGGGCTATCAGGCCACCCTGCTATAAGAAGCAGCTATGCTTTAGTACTGACCAAAGGTCCATGGGAGTGAAAAGTTTACCGAGAGGAATCTCACATCTTAAGCTTTGCTGATTTATATTGCATGAAAAGTGTGGGTGTTTGGAGGAATCCTCTGGTCCCTTCTTGTCCCTGCCTGCAGAAATGGAGCACAGCTGTGCATCCATCTTAATTACAGCATTTGCCTTGCAGTGGTTTACATTTCCAGCGCTGTCTTCCCAAGACAAAGGTGATTGGCTTCTCTGTGCTCTTCTCTCTTCTATTTTCTTTCAAGAGTTGAGTCACTCCCTTACAAAGCCCATAGGCTAGATTTGTTACTAATGCCATTGCCCAAGTCCTACAGGTTCACCAAAACAGTGCAGATCCAGTTTTGGAAAACAGCTGTGACTCCTGGATGTCTCTATTTAAATTAACTTGAAAATCTTAAACATAACACTGAAAGAAGCTAATTCGTTTTATTTCTTCGTCACTTTCGTTGTTGCTGCAATGTCCAATGTCACTTCCCTGTGACTTTAGTGTATTTTTATTGACCCTAGGAATTGGGCTGCTGGAGTCATATTCAGACAGCTTCCTTATACTTGCCTACTTGAGGTGTTGCAGACTTTTATCCCCTTGAGATGGCCCTTGGAAACAGGCAAGCATTACTCCCTTGTTTCAGATGTCACATTGCTTGTGATGCATGATTTGCATGTGCAGACATGTAGGTTCAGATCCTCAGTAATATGCAGGGGATTAGGGAGAATTAATTCCTACACACCTTCAAAAAACTGAATTTCCACTCCTGAAAAGTGGTATTTGCAAGTGAATTCAACATTGCAAAATTATTGTTGTTAAGTCAGTCGTATTCGGTAAAAGCATTGACTTCAGTGGAAACACAGGTAGAGCCAGAAAATGCCCATTTGAAAACTGAACCCAAATACCCAAACAGTTATTGTTCACTCCCTCAGAGAATCTTGCCTTCCAACTTTGTCTGAAAAATAGGCTGAGACAGGGAAAAATATCTGAATTTCTTTTTATTACATCAATAATTTTCATTTGGGTATTTCTCTTCCCTAGCATCAATCCCAAACACTACTTAAAAGCAATCTACTCCTTGTCCTGATTTCAGAAAAAGCTGCTTTACTACTGTTTATATAGCAGTGAAATGAAGTTTATATCCCAACGCTATGAGTGTTTCTTTTATATCACACATGTACGTAGAACAAACTTCCTAGCGAACTGCCATTTCTAAAAGGTTCATTACTGAAATTTCACTCTCAAGTGTTGCTTACCCTCAAACTCACCAGGTCCATTCCACTTGGGTAGCATTAATCAGCTACATAGACAGAGGCAAGATGGTTCCATTATTCGCTAAGATAACTAGTTCCTCAATTTCTGCTGACAAGGTTGTTTTTCAGCTACTCCAACCCAAAAAGCTGACAAGAGTTTATTAGGAACATAAAGACACAACGCTCAGGATTAGTCACTGCATCTATGCAAAATGTTAATTCTTTTTTATTTCTGTTCCTCTAGACCTGGGAACATGGTAGATGGTGAAAATGCAGCTCCTATATTTTATACTGGATATAATAAAGTAGTAATGTCTTAAGTTGTGCAGGATCAGTTTTCTCCCGCAGGTTGCATGTTGCAAACTAACAGAGCCCAACCAGCTTTTTGCCTAGGGAATACGTGCTTTGTACCAAATTTTCTGGCAGTTTTAAGATAGTCTCTATAATTAGTGGTCTAATTTTGTCATGCACAAATGGTTTTACCCACCCAAGTAGGAACACAAAACTCATATTTGTGAACTCAAATTGGCTGAATGTGTGTCCTCAAACAAATGCACTGTGAGTCTGCTGCACGCGTAATATTAAGTATGGCAGGAGCTGAAACTACAGTCAACAAATTAATAGGAAACACTGGGACATTACTTTGGGGCAAAACAGGTGAGGCAAGGAAACAGACCAGAAAGAAAACTTTGACTTTCCTAAGCTGGCTCCCACTCAGATCCCCTGAATTTGAGCAAGTTCTCCCTAGAGATTTGGGAGCAGTCAGAAGATTTTGCAAAGTCAATGCATTGTCCTGTAAGGCTGTTAACATTTGGTATCATCATCTCAACATTATCTGAGCCTAGTAGGATCTAGGATGCTGTCACTGGACCTTCAGGAGCACCTTGAGGAAGTCTATAAAGCCCTTTGAACCAGAGACTCTACAAAGCAACAGACAGAAGAGACTACTGATAATTCCATTCATGATCACCAAATATACTCACACCCTGCAAGTTCAGGACTGGCATTTATAGTCTTTCATAATGTGTCAGCATTGGGACAGGCTGCTCAGGGAAGTGGAGTCCCCATCCCTGGAGGTATTTAAGAGACGTGCAGATATAACACTGAGGGACATGGTTTGGTGATGGGGTTTGGTAGGTCTGATTGATGGTTGGACTTAATGATCTTGTTGGTACTTTCCAACGCAGATGTTTCTATCATCCCATAATTCTACGATTCTATGCTTCTAGCAATATTCCATAGTGAAGCATTGTGCAGTAGGAACAATTAATCTTATTCACCTACTGAATGTGGGGGGTTGTACACCATTTTGAGTAAATATCTTGGTTTATTCTTGACTACATCCCTTAATGCTATTTTCTATATATACATAAGTAGAAGTTGTAATAAAAGCAATTACTGTTATCATAACTAATAGCATATTTCTTAAATTGAGGCTATTTTGAGTTGTAGGAACACATAAAGCTTGAAACAGGTGGAATTTACTTTAAAAATCACAAAACAAAACAAATTAATCTTCTTTCTTAAAAAGGTTACTTCTGAGCTAAAAGCATTGTCAAGCTTCACTCAGAGCAAATTTCTATGGATGAGTTATAAATCTCTAAATAATTATGTTTTTAATGAAAACAAGGCTAACTCAGTGTGAAGTGTGGCAGAGCAAATTGTGTCACTATAACTTAATGGAAAACTACAGAATATTGAAAATCTTTTCTGATCATTGCTTAATTTATCAAAATCGTATCATTTACAGCATGCTCTAAATGAGGCAAAAGCATTTTCAAGGGTGTTACAGAGATAATTATAAAAAGCGCCAAGCAGCCAAGTAATGAGTAGGTAGAAGATTAACTCATGAGAGGAGAAAGTATTATTAGGCTCACTGTAAATCTGGGATTTCAGTGGTTGTATCAGTTTTACGCATGGGAGATGGAGGGGAGAAGTGAGGATGGAGGTGGCTAGGTGGAGAGAGGGATACAGAACATGGCTTTGTGATGGGTGGGTGAGTAATGTAATCTGCATTATTTTCTTCCTGGGTCATGGTACAATTAATGTGTTTATAGGCATTTTTCATTGGAAGCTTGATAGGCAATTAAGCAAATGAACAGCTAAAAACAAAGGGTTCCCAAATGAAGGAAAGGTTAACAAATTAGCTCTGAAGTAAATAGCACTCATCATTTGTGCAGTATTTTACATTTTCAAGGCATTGTACAAACATTGGCTAATGAAGTGTGGGGTTTCTCTGTTCTCTCTGGAGTTCATAGGAATTAAGGCATCTACAAACGAGCAGAAACAGGCCCAAAAGGAAGTAGTGCATCTACTAAAGATATCAGAGGAGGGTATACCATGCAATAGCTGACTCCTAAATAGATACATGGAAGATACAAACGTAAAACAGCCATTAATGGCGCAGTGTGGAGCTGCTAGAGGGCCCCAGTTAGCTGGGGTATTACCTGGTGCGTTAATGTGCATCCATGCTCCCTCTCAGCCAGGCATAGCACTGGGCTGGCACCATCTCTTGCTCTGTCAGCCACGTCTCCGTGCCTCTGTGCTGCACTTCAGCGCACACGAAAGGTGTGCCCGGAGCATCGCACAGTGCACAGAGAGGATTACAGACCAAGGAATTGCATCCGACAGGAGTTCACACAGGCTGCAGGGAGAGCCCGTACCCACCGTGCTGACAGCATTGCTCTTCGTTTCTTGAAACTCTACCACCACCCTGTCAAGAATGGCAGATTCATGGAGTGAAAATTACTCTAAAGCCTAAGGCTGATGGAATTCTCTTGCTAAGGGAACAGCCATGTTCCTGGGTGTTAATTTTATGTTAGAAAGTCTTAAAAATAGTAAACCATTGTGGGAACAGGGAAAGAAACACTTGCTCGTGAATGCCCTTATCATAAGACGATTTTGCAAGGGTTCCCTCCAGTCTCATAAACCTTTTTGTTTCAGCTGTAAAATGATCCAGTTTTCATCCTCCATTTTTCCTCCCAACAAAGAACCTCCCATAGTAGCCTGGATTGTGGGAGAAGAACGTGTACCCCCTTTTCAGCCTTGGACTCTAGAAATTTGATTTTACCACCTTGGTGAATATTCCAGCCACCAACTATTTTACAGAAGGTGGGTGTCTTCTTCTCTTTCTTCTGAACAAAATCAGCTTTGATGGCTCAGCATCCTGTGAGTTCAATAAATGAAAATTTAGCAGAGGTTTTACTCTGCTTCAAACTGAGACCAATGCCCCATGAATTCATGCCCAGCATTAATTAGGTGTGCTAAGATCAAACCTACTACACCTGACTGCTCGTGCTTTTAGGTAGAGAGATGCCTTATGGATCCCACAGGGACATCAGACTAGTCTTACACTGATCTGAGATGGTAGCAGCCCTGAAAATGGACTTTAGCAGGACTTTTATGGCCAGGCAAAAATGCATACACTTAATTCTGCGGAGGGGTTGGGTACATTCCTTGTGCCTTTGTTCCACCTAGGTAGTATCTGAGGTACCCAAGTGCCTATTCAGATCTGAACATGAGTGTTAGAGACTATATTAAAAGCACATGAACAGGAGCTCTACACAGGCTGGATGGTCAAACTCCAAGTCCTTGGCAGCAAATACGTTCTGAGCCATAAAGGCTGGATCACAGAAAGAGATGTCGAGAAGATACAAGTCATTCTGTAACTGCGTAGTGGCTGCTGTTGCAAAGCACACATTTTCAAGTGTTTCCAGGACTACAGAAATCTTGCAGCTGGTTCTGAGTCATTCTGAGCACCAGAAAAGGTGATGAACATTATAGGAAATGATCTCCAGTTACTTCTAAATATTATTTTGGAATGGAAACTTCTGTGAGCTATTTGCTCCAGGAGGTATTTTGTGCTTATTAGGCTCATTTCTGTTCTATTTTTACAGAAATGTGCTGCCTACTCCTGCCCAGGACTTTGCAATGACAGACACAGCTGCATCCCATGAAGACCATCCAAAGTATCATCTAAAGGAAGCCAGTAAACAAAACAACTAATGCTCACCCTGCAGATGTTGAAGATAGTGTCTCATGCTGGCACACAGCGGGGTTCTTGCTCCTTATACCACTGAGTATTCATCAAAGCTCTCACAAATCAGGGACTACATCACCTAGGAGGATCAGCCCCAGCTATGATGGACTGAGCCAGCAGATCCGATCAGCAGCGTCACCACCATTCTGCTGGTTGCTGTCACTTTTCCTGTCTGTGTCCATGTTTGCAAAAGGATGATGATCTGTTCCTGGGGTGCTTTGTTGTCTCAGCTGTTCGGCTGAGAGACAAGACAATATGAACACAAGAGTTCTTTCTGGTGTTGGGGAAGGCTCTCCGATTAAGCAGCTGAGACACACAGCTGGGACTACCCGCTAATAATTAAATGCACTGAAGGTACACTACACCAATCTTGCAAATTTTCAGAGAAAATTTTCCTACCACTGACTTCTATTCTATTGCAGCTTAGTATCTCAAAGGAAATGGTAGAAGCTTCCTGACTTTAGGCATTTAAGCCTCAATTGCTGAATAAAACTTAACAAAATAGACTGCAGTGAGCAGCTTTTCATTGGCAAGAAGACAGCCTCATCATAAGGGCTTGCCCTCTCGTGCGTCTGTGATTTCTGACAGATTACAGTTAGCCAAGTAATTAAGGTAAAGAAAGCAGCTTAAATTGGGAACCTAAAATTGTGAGAAAGGAGAATGATTATAAACACTGCAGACTATATTAAGGGATTATAGCAAAAATAGAAAAAAAAAATGATTCAGGAGGATTAAAGTGTTAAATATTAGTTAAATAGCTAAGAGTGAGAGAGAACAGTCTAATGCCTCTATTTTTTTTCTTTTTTTCTTTGTAATCCAGATTTAGCAGCAATTTTCAGATGTCTGATGCCCTGGTGTGTGAAAATTGGATGCATTTTCATGAGATTAATTTCCCCAGCAGGGTTGGGGTCTGAGGAGGGAGCTCTGCCATTTTTTACCACCAGACAGCTACTAGGACATTGGTGGAAGTCTTGATGCAGGTCTTATGTCTTGCTCTTCCCTTGGCTGAGAAAGAATGGTTGCAGGAGGAAATGGTTATGCTATCTGGCTTGAGCTCAGCAGCACTGAGTACCACTATTTACTTTGAGGGGGCAGATGTAGCACGAAACAATGAATCCTTTCAGTATCTGGTATCAACAGAAAAGAAAAAAAAAAATAGCCATGAAAGAAAGAAACAGAGACGACTTGTGTGCAAGCGCAGCATAGATTTAACAGAGGGCACCCTATATGCCTCTGTGGTGTGGTAACCTGAAAAAAAAAAAAAAAGAAAAAAAAAGAAAAAAAAAAAAGAGTTGGATATCATCAGAAAGCAATTTAGGACCACAGCTGATTTACAAGGTGAGTCACTGAAGCACATACTCTAAAAGAAGGCAATGACCAGTAAAAATTGACAGCATGTGGCAAACCACATACCAGCCCTGCCTCAACTTCATCCGCTGGCCATGCTCCCCTGTCCAGCCTATGTACCAAACCTATCCCAGGGCAAACCAACACTCCTCTCTGGTTTGGCAATGTCTTAGACAAGATTTTAGCATAGATTCAGCTAATATATATCAAGCTGTTTGCACTCTGTGCCTTTATCAGCTGAGTGAGGAAAAGAGACCAAGCTGAGATTCTGTGTTTAAATGTAATTTAGTCTGTCAAGCAAGAGCGCTCCTCAGCTGGGGGTATTTAAACAGGAATCAAAGTGCTTGTTGTGAAACAGCAAGGTCAAAAACTTCCCCCCACCAATGTTCCAATGTTCACCCCCTTTCTCCAGCCCTGTTAAAGGCCGAGTGGCAATAACTGAGCCTTGGGGAAGAGAAGGTGGCAGCTGGGAGGGCAGAGGGTGCCCTGCTGCAGGGGTGGGGGCAGACAGATGCCAGCTCCTAGGGCGTGCTTCTTGTTTTTCCTCAGCTGCTACCCATCACCAGTGTGCCTGGCTGCCCGTGCAGGTACATAACTCCAAAATCAGCGACCCCCAGTGGTTTTCCTCACGTTGAGCACCCAGGTTTGCTGCCCCTCGGGAGGGAGATTTACCCCCCTTTGCAGGCATGGGGACGGGAGCAGTGCCAGAGCAGCCGCCAACTCTGCACATCCTGCTCACAGCAACCTAGCTACATTACCCCTTAAACAAAAATAATTCCAAGAAACACAGCTTCTTAAACTGTGGTGATACGGGTGATTTTAAAATGCCACCACACACTTGCTCAGGTCTGCTCTCTGTGGCTGAAGTTTTCAGTACCATCTTTCACTTCCCGTTAGTACTGATTCTTGTGGCTCCAGCTCCGTGTATTACTTTGAAAATTTGCCCGTATGTATCTTCCAAGATCTATCAGCTCGGTTTACTGACACAATCAAATGTTTACTGCTTTCAGCACTGCAGAGCCAATATAGCTGAACAGCAAGTTATATCTACTTCTTGCAGCATCATCAAAATTGCCAGCTAAATTTTGATTTCTGATGCTTTATTATTGCCAATGAAAATGTACAGAGCCAAAAAAGAAAAAATAAAAAGATTTCATTTCCAGATACCCATCTGATTCTTGAAACTGTCATTTTAACAAACAGATCCTACTCCACAACTAAAAAAAAAGCCCACATTTCTTTTTTCCCCAAACAGTAAACAAGCATCTAAGAGCAAGAATAAATTGGATAAGGAACAACCAATAGGCCACTTACTGCTTTAACTCCATGTTGGACTAAATTCTCAGAAAAAAAATGTCAGTATTACAAGCACAAAATTTGGTGTTTCGGGGCTCACTGAGTTATGTGCTGTCAAAGCATGTTCACAGGTCACTAGAGACGGGAGCTAAAAGCCTGGGACTTGAGTGTATAGGAGACATTTCTTCTCAGAAAGAGCAGTCAGGCACTGGGACGGGTTGCACAGGGAGGTGGTGGAGTCACCGTCCCTGGGTGTGTTCAAGGAAAGGTTGGACGTGGTGCTTAGGGACATGGTGTATTGGGTGACATTGATAGCAGGGTGATGGTTGGACCAGATGATCTTGGAGGTGTTTTCCAACCTTAACGATTCTATGATCACCCTGCTTTTCATCAGGCCGGTTGTTTCCCACTCTTTGCCTGGTGGTGAGGACCCTTCTCTGGGAAGGACAGCCTTGCACTTATTCCTGCTGAGTTGGAGCTAGAAGGAAGTTTAGCAGGCAAATTGTAATCCCCATTTGCCTTCTCTCACAGCTGCTAACAGGTACTCACAGTCGGGAGAAAGCTGTTTTTTAAGAGTCACCTCTCTCTGTTGCATGACTGGCTGGTTGGCTTCTTCATTCTCTCCACCTCCACGCACAGCCTAATGGTCACCACATGCTGAAAAACAAGACCCTTCCCCACAAAGGGATCTTCAAGGCACAACCCAGCCCTGTGATCACACGCTGCTTCCATAGGTGATATATTTTAAACACCATGGTGGCTTACTCCTGAGCATTAGAGCTTACTTTCAGATCCACATCTGGAGGTCCCATGTCTGGGTAAGGCTCTGGCAAGGGATAGCAGCAATGGATTTTGTCCCTCCCGTCAGAACCCCACTGGTCAGTACCCTCCAAGTCCGTGCGGCAGCCACGAGTAACATAATGTAGAGATAGATAGGGAAAATGTGGAGTCAAAAGCCACCATAGCCATCTGTTGCGTACTCTTATACCTGAATTTTGTTATCTTGGAAATGGCTGGATGTCACTGGTGGGTGAAGCGATTCCTGTGTTCAGACTGTGAAGAGCTTTAATTTAATAAAATAAGACATTATGGTCATTGTTGTTGTCGTTGTTATTGTTGTCATTATTATTGCTTGTCTGGCACACCTTCCCATTTTAAAGGCCTGTAGAAACCTGACAGCTGATATGAGGATTAATGTTGTCATTTGCTATGGTTACCAGCAAACCTTTCATTAAATTCATTGCTGCAAGGTAAACTCTATTTCCACATTCTCACTAGTTCTGTGGCTGCAGCAAGCAGTTAAGTAGGACTTGGGATTTGGCTGTTCAAACAGAAATGTAGGCAACTGATTCATTGCAATTTTGCTGTCATGCTATTTGGAGTATTTTCTTTTTTCAGCACATCATATTAATGCACAAGCAGGGATGTTTGTGCTAACTCTCAGGGACCCTCAAGCCAGAACCCTGGTCCTGATCCGTCTCTTGTCAATAATTCCTTCTGATTTTAAGGAATTTAAGCACATTCTTCAATGACCAGATATTAAATGAAATGTATGTGATTGAATCATCTAAGGTGAAAATAAAAGGGATGGAAATAAAAGGGCAACTACAATGCAGTTATAATATTAAGCAGTGTCAATATGCTCATTTCCACTAAAATATTGCACGTTAAAGGTTACAGAAAAGGCCATGCTGCAGCAATGGTTTGATTTGTGCCTCTTTTCTCTGTATGGTACGTAAGTCCTGTCTTAATTTTGTCAGACAATATGCCAGCCTAGAAGAGGGTATGCAATTAAGAATGAAAAAGGCACAAATAAACAGTGCCATCTTTTGGGCACCGCTTAAACTCCACATTTATTAAATTCCAGAAACATGTAATGTGTGAATGCTATATAGGAATGCACATACATACTTAACTGTGTGACAAGTGACTTTAGGGTATTACCTTCACTGTCTCTTAAGAGGTACTCATAGGGCCTCAAATCCTGAATGTGTCCGTCCAGGGCTCTGCAGATGGCCACTTTTCCACTGTGGCAACCCAGGCTCCTGTAGCATGGGGTGCAGAGCGATGCCTGTTCCTGAGACTGCCTGTGGCACCTCCCTGGTTGCATGTAAGTCCTGTGAAGAAGTAGGTGACGAGTATCACTTGATATTTTTTGTGTTTTGAACCCACGGAATATGAGAATAATCGAGTGTTTTCATAGCTGTATGGACAGAAGAGCAGCTCTGTTTTAGCAGCATGAATTCCAGATGGATTACATGTAATATCACACTGTTAACCTCTGGAACAGGTTTGCCAGCCAAAGCTCGGTGAGTAACTGTCCCCCTGACAATAGACAGTGGACAGTTACAGTGTACTGTAACAATGGACTAAGCAGTTCTTGAAGCATCTGGTAGCAAACTGGCCAGGAAGAGGCCGTTTAAGAAGATAAGGCACCAATAGATCTGCTTCCATGTAAAAGCAAAACAGTAATTTGTACCTGACTTAGGTAGTGTGTACATCCCTCTCTAATCCAGCTTTGATAAGGGTTGTGTTTAGTCCTGAATAACATAACCTTTCAAAGACTTAATATTCAGTGATTCTGCATAACCTGAGTACAGTATGAAGATCAGAAGGCAGAGAGAGCCTTGGCCCTCCCTTATGTCACTGCCAGGAGATATGGCACTAAACCCTACAGTGATGTACAGGCACTGGTATGCACCAGAGTCCTGTCCCAGGTTCCACCAGGGTAAGTGTAGACAGTAAAGCAGAATATTCAGAGATAGAAGTCTTACACCTGAAAGAGTAAATTATGTGGTTAGGAGCTGAAAAAATACTGACAGGTAGACAAAGTAGAGAAAAACAAAATAAATTATTCTGAAAGATGATTAGACTCCTAAATCTTGAGAAATCAGTCAGGGTTGGGCTATCTCTGACCTTCAGCTGTACAACATCCCATGTTGCTCTTTGTCTGCTGTCTCTGCACTCTCCCTTCTATCTTTTTCTTGTACAGCTCTCTGATGGAAAGGCGGTTGTAACTCTGTTACATTTCCAGATAAAGGCACTATTCCATAACATCTCTCTCAGGAAGACAAATACGGAAATAAATATGTTTGGAAAAAGAGAATTATACTATAAAGCCATAAGTTGGTCCAAAACTAACAAGGGTCCCTATGGTTTTGACCAGATTCATGCTGCAATTCTTTATCTGAGCTGTGATCTGAGTGATGCATCGCTTCAAGTTGTGGAGAACACCTTAGCTTTCTCCATCTAACACTGTTCTGCTCTGGATTTTTCTTTTTACAGTCCCTCAAAGCTGAATTTGTTAATGTTTTCCCAAGAACACAGAGAAATTTTAAGTCTGATGTGCTGTCTTTATTTCTGTAAATTGGTATGCTCTGTTCATTTATTCAGAAGACTTTGGCAGAAGTAGCCGCAGGCCAGTTGTATGTGGCACACACTGCACATTGAGGAGAGATCAGCATACAGATATGCCTACCCTGCTTACCAAGCATATCATTTGCTGCTTTGCAAACAGTGAAAGGCTTGATTAAATTCAGGTTCTGTGTGTTTGCCAACCTGGCTTGAGGTCATAGTCAGTGGAATCAAAATCTCATTAGAACTGAAGTGTACACTCAAGAATAAATCATTATCTTTTTTTTTTCATCTGCAGACTCTTCACGTCTTACATGCATTGTTTCTGTGTGCAGTCTTTTATTTGAATTGGTTCTCCATATTAGAGGCTATATCCAGTTGCTTTCTGGTGACAAGAAGACATTGTTTGACATTGTATTGTTCAGATGTATTCTGAAGTTGTTCTCTTCTATATTGTTGTTATGCTGAAGGCACAGGATTAGCAAAGGGGGTTGCCACAAGAGAAGGGAGTAGGTGACATCCCTGATCTCAGGCCCTTGTTCTCAAGGGGGTTTTACCCACCCCATAATCTTCTGGAAGAGCAGCATGGTGGGACTCAGGCAAGCCAAGAGATTTCTGGGGTGTGTTGAGGACAATTTTTTACACAGTTGCTGGACAGGCCTACTGAGGAGGTGCTCTGCCAATTCAGCTACCCCAGGCAATGAAGAACTGATCAAGGATGTGAAGGCTGATGGCAGCCTTGGTGACCACGATATGGTAGATCTTAAGATCCTGAGGGAAGTGAGGAAAGGAACTACTCCTGAATTTCAGGAGAGTGAAATTCAACTTTTTCAAGGCAGTGGAAGGCAGGATCCCATGGGAGGCTGCCCAGGAGAGAAGGTTGAGCAACCAGCTCATTGTGCAAGAATAGTCCACTCCCACATGCAAGGGAGTGTACATGGCATAGGTAGGAGCAGGAGGAGGAGGAGGAGGAGGAGTGGAGGAGGAGGAGGAAGAGCAGGTGGAGGAGAAGGAGGAGGAGGCCTGTCCAGTTGAATAGTAAAATCCTGACTGAAATGCCAAATGGGTTTGTACTGACGGAGGGGGCAGAGACAGAAAGGCATATAAAGACATTGCCAGAGCACACTGGAGGGAAGTGCAATTGGAAATGGTGATGGATGTGAAAGGCAAAATGGAGCAAACCAGCTTGGACAGTCACGGCTCTCCAGAATTCTACATCTTTGAGAGATTCAGTCCAAATGGAGTTGTTGCTTCAGTTGATTATGTCAACCTTGCACCAATAACACAAAGATAGCTGAAATTATTTTAGTGGGAAAACAACTCTGTTGTCACAAAAAGGCAATTTTCTACAAGAAAATTTTCATTTTTTTTTCAAAATCCTTTTGATTTTCTGTCAAGCAAATTGAGCAGACAGCAGCCCAGCTGCTGACTTGGAAAGCTCTTTCAGCTGTGTTTCACAGTGGCAAAAAGTCAAATTCACCAAAAGCCTGCCAACAGGGAAGCTAAAGGCCACATGCAGCCTCTTTGGCTTTCAGCCTGCTTATCTCCCTTGGTTATGAGTGTCCAGCAGGAAAGGGGGAACTCCTCTGCCCTCTGCCTTGCTGGATCCTGCTCAGCACATCTCCAAAGAGCAGGATGGGAGAAGAAGGTGGGCAACACTGACTACTGCTGCTGGAGCTGTGGGGACCAAACCCTCGCACCCTCCTACAGCCAAGCCCAGTGGGAACCACCAACCGATTTCACCTGGTACCCCCACCAAGAGCCTTCAGGTGACCAGCCATAAACCTTCCTACTGAGGTTGCTTTTGTTCTTGGCATCGCTTTTACAGTTTTCACCACTACTTAACATGTTTTGTGTGTGTGTTCTGTGTTTTGTTGTTGTTTGTTTTATATTATTTTGTTTTGTTGTTGTTGTTTTGTTTTGTTTTGATTTGATTTAATGTACAAGCTTTTATTCTAAGGAACCACCACTCCCCAGGCCAAAATGACCACGTGTTGCTTCTACCGAGTCCATCAAGCATACCTACATTGCTACCTAAAAGGGGTCTATGGGCAAGTACGAGGCCAAGCCCACAGATGGATTCCTGGCCATCCTGCTGAGAGCTATGCCTGGTGCAGAGTAGGAAGCAGCTGCAGCAGCACAATCCAGGGAGTTTCTTTCCATGTTTCCCACCTCCTCTTTTACAGTGGGTTTGGTCCCACCTAAGGCATCTGCTGTCTCTATTGACCATTTGAAGAGACTGGATGGATACTTAGATTTTCAGGCCTCATTTAGATGACTGAAGCTGAGGTGGTTTCAATACTAAGCTGGCATCTTGCAACACTCTTCACTCTGATATGTGTTAAATTGCACCTCATTTTATAGGGACAGCCCGCGGCCTCTTCAGTCTCATCCATACCTCCTCTTACATCTTCTGGTCTTGTTTATGCCCTTACACAGGATTCAAACAAAGTTTCAGAAATCTAAGCCTCATGAGGCTGGCACTTGAAAGGCCAAGGACTGTTTTTCCCTGCTGATGGAAGTCCATTTTTTCTAACCAGTTAATGGTAGCATTTTTCTGACATCTATAGTGTTTAAGCATTTATTAAGAGATGTCTTTTATCAGACAGCTCAAGAACCTTCTTTGACCCTTTGTACTGTTGTGGTTCCAGCGAACCAGAAGGAACATTTAGTTCAGAAGTGAAATTTTTCATTTGTGAGTATATATCTGGAAAATGTGTAAAGGAAGACATATATATGTATGTATATTTCATCATAAACCTACTCCTTAATTTACATTAATACCTGTGGTTTTTTCATCTCTTATCTGAAAGCCGAAAGTGATATTTTTGAGAAATAACGCACAGATAATGACGTGGATATCTACTCGGAGAATTAAAATGTATAACAGTTCATCACAATTCAGCTGATTTAAGGACTGGAAGGCAGATGATGAATTGTAGCATGCTCTGAGGTTATACCAGATAACAACACCATTTGAAATTTTACCAGATAACCCGTTTCCTGCTTCAGATTTTTATTATGTCTTTCAAAAGAAGAGGAAATTCCGGGTAGTGCAGCTGCCTTGCTGTGTTATACAGCTCCAACCTGCCAATGGCTGATTTCTAGTGCAGTTTAGCCCTGTTTATGTTGGCTCAGAGCAAGATAAGCAGCATAGGTCCTGGTTAATGCAGGTACTTCCTTTGGTTCAGCAACTGTGGCCAGCTCAGATACTGCAAATATCTCATAATCTACCCCTTGCTTGATGAGAAGCAGCTACAAATGCACTAAGCAAGGAAAGGTCCCTAAATCTGGGCCCTTTATAGCACAGCAAGTTTGTGGAATATTGTGTGCTTTGAGGTGGGGAACAGATCAGTAGGAAACATGAGTCTGTGGGGATCTTGGAGGTGTTCAGAACCTGTACCCAAAATGAATGTTAGTGGGGGCAAGTAGGACACATGGCAGATGCAAAACAAGTCATTGAGGCAAAGACCGTGTCAGTGCCAAATGGACACACGGCTTCTGCAGGATGGGAAAGGGGTTGCTGTGGGACAGGCGAGCTAAGAACCTTGTGGGAAAGGGCCAGAGAATGGAGGGGAGGATGAACTGAGCCGAGCAGAGGTGAAACAATGGGGCAGCAGAGATGCTGCAAGGAGCAGGATGTAAGCAAACAGGCTGTCAGAGCAGAGAAAGAAAATGAAGGCAGCTGAAGTCCCTGGTGTGCTTTCTCAAGCCTGCCCATCACAGGGTTGCCCAGGACCCTGAACGGAGGCAGGAAGTCTGTTGCCATGCCAGTCAGAGGGGATTTCAAGTCAGGAGGGAGAAGCCCACACCAGCCCAGGTCAAGAGGGAAGGTACCACTTCAGGAAAACTTGTCCCTGTTTCCTCCCTCCCCATCAGCCATCCCGGTGTTGTTTGTCCTCCCTTACAGACAGCACTCTGCATGCCTCTCTTTTCACAGAGCAGGCAGGCAGATTTGGTGGAGAAAAGTTTAGTCTAGGTTTTTCTGAGCCAGTGAAGGAATTCTGAGTGTTCAGCTCTCAGCAAAATTAGCAGCTAAACCCTTGAGTTCAGCTTCAAAAATCTCAGCTAGATTATTCATTGCCATTGATATTCTGTATTTGGATACATTTGGCCAGGTGTCTTATTTATGATCCTAAGGAATTAATGTCCCAGTTATTGTTTACTATGACACCGAGGCAGGACACAATGGGAATGTTAAGAAGAACCCGCAGATAACAATCCTTTCTTGCACAGAAATCTGTGCTCACAGGAATTAGCACAGAGGTGTCATAGTGCCAGAAGTAGTAGTTTTGGTCAATTGATTCCATGGATGTGTTGGGCATCTCAGGCTACTTTTCTCATTTGTAAGTCCAAAGAACCTTCTGAGTATTCTAGTTTTTGAAGTATAGTTTTCAAGAGCTACCTACTTCCGTTGGTATTGAGAGGGTTATTTGCACTGAGATGATTTGTTGATGATTTTAGAAAATAATGTTCTAAGTTTCTTCTTGGACCCCTGAAAACCCAAGTGACTTCCAAGTTTGCAGGGCAAACCTCCCCCATATTTACGCAATTTATAGGAATGGACTCAGAAAAGTTCGTTTCCAATGTTCCTGCTCACAAAACTTTAAATGACTCAGTAGCAGCTTAAGCCACAAGCAGCATCAATGTTTGCACCATCAATTATTTTGAAAGGGAAATACATTTCCATTTTCATGAGGCGGAGGAAGATAAAGTAATGTTTTATGAACTTCCTCTTATGTGTCAAGCTGGTTCAGTTGATTTTTTGGATAGCACTTAATCATGTTGGGGCTTTTCCAGGAAATGATAATTTACCAGCTTTTGAAACTCATACTCCCCCTCTTCACCAGTCAGAAAGTATGACCTAGTTTAAGCTAGAGCTCGAAGATGTGACCTAGTTTTACAGGTAGCCTGCACCCATTGTGCTCAGCGCAGCATTGTAAAATTTGGAAATCGCTTCATGAAAAGTGAGCTGGACTGTCACTTTGAATCATTACTCCTTTTTGTCTGGACCCTGAAAAGTTAACAGTATCACCTAATTTAGAAAGCTCAGGACAAAATATATATATATATATATATATATATATATATATATCTTTAGGAGCACTCAATCTCCTAGATTCAAGTCCTCATCAATACTTTGCAGCCTAGCCCCAGTGAATTAAAAAATAAATAAATAAATAAAGGCCTGAGGGCTCTTCTGTAAAGCCCTGCAAACGGTAGTCGAAAGGAACGATGGGGAGAGCACAGCTGCCTTTTTTTCCTTCTCACGCAAACAGTGGACAGTTACAGAGGAAAATGGTCCTTGCTTGTCTGTTCTCCTACTTCATGACACTCCTAAGCATTGAGTAAATGCAATATGTTAGAAAGAGCCTGGACTTGTGCGTGGATTTGGTATTACAGTAATTACAACAGGCTTATATCCTCTGGAGCACAGAGCACCAGCATGCTTTCTTTCCATGTCTCTACCTAGATTCAGCAGGATTTTCTCCAGTCAGTCTGGTTCTGACTATGGTCAAAATCAGAAAAATTTGCATCCCTAAAAGCAAAGACAGACTGTGATGGTCCTTCTGCATAGAAATGTTCTGCTGGGTTTTCTGGATACAGTTTTCTTCTCAAATGCTTTGATTCTAGTGAAGTACGTGCCAGTGCTAGCAAAGGCATCAAAACCTTAATGAATATGTCCTGTAGCAATGGCCATTTGCAGAGATCTCCATGGGATCACTTACTAACTTTCCAAACATTTCAGTACATTAAATAAGGTTCTGCCTTAAACAGTGCAAATAACAGAGAGCACTGTTTGTCGTCACACCCAAACTGATGAACAAGTAAAGAAATAGAATTGGATCAGAAAGGTTTTTATTGCTTAACCAAGGAAACAAATAAAATGGAGGTTTCTCTATGTGGAAAGGTGTACGTGATCACGTCCATGGCTTTGCAGCCAGGCATCTAATGAATGGCTCACTTCTATGGCAGAAGACACACCAAGTGTGCATCACTGAAATAAAGGAGTGATGCAGAACTTGAGCCTTCAGAGGCAAGTGCTGAGTTAATTTTCCTCTTAACAAAAAATAATTGACCTACAAATGTGACTGCTGGGGGGATTCGTGGTGATGATTATACATCATCTCTTTTGCACACAAGTAGGAACAGGTTAGGTGAACAGGGTGTTGCAAGGGTTACTTGCATCACTTAAATCTAGGTCACATGAAGAAATGCAAAGAAAACTTCTGAGTTTACCGATACATTTTTAGCAAGTACCACATTTCCGAGTACGCGGGAGTCAAGATAATATGTGAAGTATCAGAATTTCGTTCAGCCTGGCCTTTTCTCACTTTAAAATTAGCGCTGTGGTAAACTTTTGGCTAAAGGTTATGTTATGTGAAACAAACACGTAGGAAGGGCTTTGGTGGAGCCCGAACCCGGCTGCCTGTTTCCATCGCTTGAAGCAGCACAATGCTCACTGTCACCTTTGGTCCTATTTTACTCTCTGTGAGACTCCGGCTGGCGTGTGCTAGGCTTGATGTTCAATCCAAACTACTGACTCCAAACAAAAGACCACGATGAAAGATAGTTCATTGGTAACCATTGGGCAACATCAGCTATAATTACTTCGAGGGGAGGAGCTGGTATTAAACCCATGGTACATTCTTGGTGTGGGTCCTTATTTTAGTGGCTCTTATAGTCTGTTATTTTTTCCTCCCTCTAATGGCCAAGAGGGAGAGGAGATCCTGCCCTGGCAGCGGGAACTTGCTCCAGCAGACTCTTTGGTAACTGGCCCGTTCCCATTGTTGATTCAGACTGTCTCGTGTTGGGAGCAAACCCACATTCATATACTTTTTCTTTTTTTTTCCTTCTCTGTAAGAACTTAAATTACTTCTCATTGAATGTGTCTCCAGCCCATAACAGTCATAAAGGCCATCTGTGTTCCTGGGCATTTGGCTTGCAAGTGGAGGGCAGCAGATGCCGACTGGAGCTTCCTCTGCTCTCTGCCTTTCATTTTCTCAAGTGTCATTGATACCTGGGCAAAACTGACAAAAAAAAAAAAAAAAAAAAGCTCCCCTACCCTTAAAACAGAATTTCTGCTTGGGTCATATTTTACAAAGATTGTGCAAGCACATATGATAACGCAACGTGAAATCCACTGGAAAGTCAGCTGTGTCGCATCTCTGGTCCCTCTAAGTTAGGATAGAGCAACCATGTGCTCCTGGTCCTGGCCTGGTCCTGGCTGCCAGTCAGGGATGCTTACAAGAGACACATCATTTGCGACATTCGGAAAGCAGATACAGCATCACCTATCCATTTGTTGTTGATATTGCCAAAGTCATTTGGAACCATCCTTTTAACATAGGCACAGAAATACCAAAAAGAGTTATAAACTTCCTTCGTGGCAGATCTCCCACGAGGAACAAAGACAAAATATGTCACCACTGAGCAAACACTGCAGGGCAATATTATTCCCAATTACACGTAGGCTATATATACTGTACTTGAAATAGATCTAGCTAGCAAACCTTTAGTAGAAGAAACATCACTTGCATCGTTGCTTTGTGTAAAAGAAGTTTACACTGCACAGTGACAAACACCAGTATACACTGAAAGAGCCACCTCCTAAAAAAGGCTTAAAAAGAAATTGTCTTATAAAAAACTATTTATAATACTAATCTTATTGCTGTCAGCAGGAAAATGTCCTCTGATTTCAAAGTGAGAAGCTAAGCCCTTTCTTACCAGTACAATATTAACCGAGATTAATAAAACTGAATGAATTGTAACAAGCAATTTATGTATTTGGGGGAAAATTTTCGCATTCAGCAAGTCTCACAGCACAGCTGGGCCAATAGAGTTCTCAATTATCTTTTTTTATTGAGCTGCTTTGTTTCACAACCTCACACATCAGCAAAATTCTGCAAATGTACAGATGGCATATTCCAGAGAACAAGAGCAAACTTGAGGAAATTTGTTTGGTTGTTTTCAAATAAAGCATGGGAGCATTTTTACTTGGCTTGTATATTTGAAAAAAAAATAAAAAAAAATAAAAAAAAAATGTAAATTTCAACCAAACTGGAAAAATAAAAATAGCAAGATAGCAAAGCAGAAACAGAATAAAGTGCTACTAATCCATAGGCAGCAAAACACTGGATTGCAATCCAAGGCATTCAATAGTAATTTAGTATGTTACTTTTTATGTTTATAATAAGGCTAATTAGGTTTAAATAACGTGACCTTTTCTTATTCGTAGTGTTGTGATAGAACTGTTAGAGTTGAGATAGAAAATTTACGTAAGTAGTAATTCAAAAATGCATTAATAGGTGACAATAGATGGTAAATCAGACAGCTGTTCCAGGGATTAGTAAACAAATTAAAAAGGTTTTCTGCTGCCAGATTACTCCCAAATTTAGCTTCTCTATCAAGAGTGATGAATTGAAAGAAGAAGGCAGAAGCTCAGGCCTGGACCTCCCTGTTGCCCACCCAGGTTTATTTTAGCTCTCTCTCCAGCTTTGTTTTCACCTGCTCGGAGGAGCTCTCACCATCGAGCCCCAGGGCACGCAGCACGTACTCTCAATTTCATGTGATAAAAACATAACTTAGTGGGCTGCAGTACTGCCCTCGCATTATTTCAAGTAGTTTCAACTCAGAAACAGAAAAAAGGAGCCTTATGGGGCATCTCATAGGGTCTAGAAAAAGACGTGGTAGTATCTTCTGCTTGAGAGAGAGGCAGGCCTAAGCCACAAGGCTGTTTGCCACTCAGTGCCTCCTAACTCCAGCCCTCTTCCAGTTAGCAGGACAGAAATAACCTAACTATCCAATTTCAGTTGTTTTTCCACAGCAAAGATTTGGAGCAGTGATGGATGATAAAGCATTAAACGAGAAGGACCTTGTTTTAAGTTGTATTCCTGCATGTGATATTGCGCAGCAGAGAAATTTAGTGACAGTGATGTAGCAAAATGCTACAGGCAACCAGGGAGCTGATCAAACTTCTGTATAACCCAGAAAGCAGATTATTTGGGAGTTTATACAAAAAAAAAAAAAAATAATCTACAAATGGCTGATAACTGGTCTTATTAGTTATAAGTTCTCCAAAGGCAAAATAAGTACAGAAAGGTTATACCATTTGCTGCACATTGGTTCTTTTGGACATCAGCAAGGTGCAGAGCCTACGCTGGAGTCAGAGCAGGAACATGAATCTGTACCAGGCCAGCATAAGCCAGGGCCCAGGAAAAAGACCTGCTCTACTGCATGCATTCATGGTCAACATCTGGAGTGGACTGATTTTATCTGTGTCCATGGAAAGCTGAGATTCTAGGGTCCCTTTTATTTTTTTTTTGTGACATGGTTAAAAAGATTAAAATAAAATAAAATAAAATAAAATAAAATAAAATAAAATAAAATAAAATAAAATAATCATTCCAAGCACTGTACTCAACCAGACCAATTAATATTAAAGATTTAATTAAAATCTTTCAAACTGATAGGATATGAGGTTAACACATTGTGAAGACAAGAGTATCTGAACTTTCCAAATAATCACCTTCTATGCAGGCTCTGTTTGGTTCTCTAGGGCTCCAAGATCCATCACTTGGTGGAAAGGTGATGGGGGAAGGAGATGTTGTGTGTGAATCCTTCCCTCATGGAGCAGGTGTCCCCCAGGCTGCACCCCAGGCAGCCTTACTCACACCTGGTAGTACAGACTTAGGGGTTAAGGGAACTTGGTACCTACAGGATGAGACAGCAGCTATAAATATGTAAGAGCACCTAAAATGTGAGCCCAGCTGCCAAAAGAGGATTCTGGCATCCTCTGCTCAATGAGCAACCAGGGACCTCTCACATGGCAAATGAATCGAGAACCAGAAGGTTAGAAAAATGAAAGGAATCCATCATTTTGTGACTTGCAGCATGTAAGGAGCGGAAAGTAATTGGTGTTCGTGCTTGTCTTCTGTCGTAGCCAAACATAAATGGATTGGAGTTCGGCGATGCGCAGTCTGGGGAAAAGCAATGTGTCTCACAAGAGCGCAGACGGTAGAAGGCACGTGGCTCAAATGCTGAACAAATGGTGTGCAAATATGCCCTGCCTGCGCTTAGTAAAATGGATTGCGAACAGAGAGCAGTAAATCAAGGATACCCAGCCCCTCACCTCCACCCCCACCTGAATACTTCCTTGGAAACACAGCTAGAAACACCAGCAGGTCCACACTTAAAGCTAAAGCTGGAGGGGAAAAAAAAAAAAAAAAAAAAAGCATACAAAGAATAAAGGAAGAAAAATAGAAAAAAAAATAAAAGTAACATCCCATGTTGCCCAGAAACTTGTGAAATCTGATTCAAACAACCTCAAGCTGACACAGATTTCTGAGCTTTTCATGACCACGCTGTGCTTCAGAGCTAGTCATGAATGATTACATTAAGCAAAGGTAGGGGCTTTACAGGATCAGATCCCAGTAAGTTTAAAAAAAAATAACAAACAGTCAGCAAAGTCCACAGGCTGAGATCCTAGATACCAGCAACCAGGAAATATTGGACAAGAAAATGTTAGGGAGAAGGAGAAAGAACAAGAAATCATCTGCATGTGCCTGCGGATATGTGTGAGAACACTTCCTGGTCAAGACCTGAGTTTTCTCGAATCACTGCAGCAAAATGCTGCATGTGGTCACGTTCATGAAGTTTTGCTGGAGACTAATTTTGTAATGGCAAAATTATAAGCACGTGGTAATTGTTTGGAGCCCTCCAAGGCAGATACATCAGAGTGCAGTATGGACTGCTCTGTGTCCAATCTGTTGGCTCCTTATTCCCCAAGTACTTTCCTTTGCTCATATGCGGCTCAGCCTTTGCACCAGTGCCTCATAAATCCTGTTGACAAACATCATGCTTGTCTGCTATCTGAAGGCAAAGCCACCTGAAAGTGGGTGAGAAAGGAGGATGTCTAGCTCTAACCCACGGCTGTTGCTACCACCAGGAAAAAGAGCTGTAAGTCTGTGAGAGGGGGGTGAGCAGGAGACACTGGCAGCTGGAAGGAGCCGGAGAAAAGGAAGTGGGATAGACAGAAAAAGAAACACTCACTGGCTGGAGAGAGCTTGGGAAGGCGGGGGGGAGGAGTACCCAGGTGCCAAAATATGCAATTGTAACCCCATGTATGAAAATCTACTTTTTTAGCAAGAACACAGAAAAAATATACAAATGCTTACATACATGCAAATACACAAAATTCCAAATAAACTATTTCCAAGTCAGATTTTTCTAACTTCAGATTTCAGCAAATAACCAACCTTTATACACAAACCAAAATTGTCTTTTGGAGATTATAAACTGTCACATTTACCTTTCTTAGCCAAGAAAACATTACCCTTTTCTCAAGTTAGCTCTCTTCATTGATTTATTAGTCTACTCTGGTCATTAACTGCATCCCACTGAAGCAATTATTATAAAGGAAGCAGACAAAAGAACTGACACTTCTGGAGAAGACTTGGTTTTAAGAAGGTCAGTGCTAGAGAGGTGGCTTTACGTTATCATCTCGGCATATATGCCCAGGCTGCCTTAAGTGACCCTACCGAAGCTTTCCAAACCAGGGCTGCTGTGGTACAAAAAGCTAAATCAAGCTGTCCTAACAGCAGTACATAGAATTTCCTGCTTCCTTTTAAATGCATGTAGGAGTGAGAAGGGAGAAGGACCAAGCAAGACAAGGCAGAGCAGGACCTCCGTATTCTCTTACTGTTTTGTATAGAGTACAGCCAGAGCAAGACCCCTAATTGTAACACCCAGAGTAGTCTATGTAGCCCCATTAGGACTACTTCATCACATCCTTGCTCCCTGGTTCATGACATAGCTTGTCAATTTGCACCCAGATGACGCTTAGTCCAAAAATAATTAAATATATAAAAATGATTTAGGTCCCAAAGTCATCATACAACGGAAATTTAAAGCCAATTATTGCATTGTAAAATTCAGGTGCCTGCTGCATTGGTAACGAGGACAGATGTGTTACAGAGCTGAGCCTCAGAAGCTTTCTTCTAATCTCTGGTGATGTAAGATGCACAGGGTAACCCACAAGTGAACCCACAGGGGCTCAAGACATACCACAGCTACCATGAACTCATCTACAGCAGACAGCTCACAGTCAGCATCATTCAGATGACATTTAGTCTTGATGGTTCCACTCCTTTGTGTAATACTGTAAGCAGTCAGAACATTTGATAAGCATTAACTCAACTTCCAATTCATTTGAAAACCCTGAGGAGCTAGAGATGGGCACTTAACCCCCAGATAACAAGACACACACAGTGGATGTTTTTCTCCCAGCCTATCACTGGACACCTATCCAGTCCAGGAAAAAAAAACAAAAAAACAAGATTCATAGAATGGCTCGGGTTTGAAGGGACCTTAAAGATTATCAAATTCCAACCCCCCTGCCACAGGCAGGGATGCCACCCACTAGATCAGGTTGGCCAAGGCCCCATGCTGCCTGGCCTCGAACACCTCCAGGGATGGGGCATCCACGGCTTCTCCAGGCACCCTGTTCCAGCACCTCACCATGCTCTGAGAGAAGAATTTCCTCCTAAGGTCTAGTCTAAGTCTACCCTCTTTCCTCTTTTAGTTTAAGACTGTTCCCCCTTGTCCTATTGTTATCTACCTGAGTCCTTCTCCATCCTTTTATTAGACCCCTTTAAATATGTATTCTTGTAGTACAACATCTAGTTCTTGAGATGTTGAAGGAAGAGACCCAGATTCTGAAATGTTGAAAGAAGAGACACAGAATCTGGTATGTTGATGAAATGTTGAAAGAAGAGACCCAGATTGCTCAGTAATTTCTGATTTTGAACTGAAAACTAGTCCGTGTGACACAAAATGGAGATCCCCACTTTCAGCTAAATTTACAACACCTAATACTAACTACGCTGCTTGAAAGTGGTGGATGCACGTGCCAAAGTCTGGAGCCAAATCAAGACTCCTTAAAATTCAGTTCCATTCTCATGACAGTTGATTCGTGCCTCAGTTTTCTTGAGCTATAACATACGCACCCACTTGAGCTATAATATACCCACCCTGCGTATTTTGAAATATGAACAGTGTTTGAAGCAGCACAAGAAATACAGGGACACAGGAAAATAAAGAAACCACAAAGGTATTTTTCTTAGAAATATATTTTGTAAGAAAACAATATTAACATTAAAAAGAAATGTTTATTATACAGTATAAAATAATTGCTTGAATTCAACTCAGTTTACTATAACAAAAGTCTGAGGATTTGTATGAAGCTTCATTTCTTACACATTTGAGCGTTCTGCCTTCTGATTCCTACTGCATTAAAGAGGTTTTTTCCCCACATCACCCTTAGAGCACCCAAACATCCCTAAAACCTCCGTGATCCCCACCCTAAAGTTGTTCCTTGCCCAGATGTGCTCTAAACATCACCTACAATATTTGCAGCTCCCTCCCATGTTCCCCATACCCACCCTCAGATTCCTTCCACCTACCTTTTTGGCCAAGCAACTATATTAGAGACAACACATGTAGCGGCTAACTAGGAGTTTCCCAATATTAATTTGTTGGCTAATATGAACAGTGGCCAGCCACTGATTAATAATGGAAAATGGCTGAGTTGTTCTCAGCTGTCAGTTCTCATAAAACCTGTAAGAATCTCTCTCAATACTGCTATTCACCTGCCAGATCTGGCAGGAAGGTGCAGAGTTCTAGAAGCTAGAAGGGGAGAAAAGGACAGGCAATGCAATGACAAAAGCTTCGTTTTCTCAGGAAACTAGGCTAAAAAAGTCATTGCTCTATTGCAGAATTTACAACTCGTGGAATTCATTGTAGGAAAATATGCCTGTTCAATAACTATAAATACCCCCAATACATCTCTGTGGCTTATTATGTTGTTTTTTTCCTTTCTCCCCTTCAGGTAATACCAGCTTTGTAACATTAATTACCCTCCAGGTTTGAAAGGCACCCAGTGACCAGCATTCTGGTGTAATTATTCATGACTTTGGTGTGAATTTCCCTCCTCCCCCAAGTAATACTGACAAGTTTAACAGAAATCTATTAAGTTAAAAAGTACAAAGGTATATATTACATTTGCTAATTGCAAACAACCTCTTTTAGCTGCAATTTTTCCCATTGGGATTAAAAAGTGCACTAGTTTAACATGTCTGTACATTAAAAACAGTTTAAAACATTAAATATACAAACAGCAAGAGAATTTAAATATTTTGTATCAAATACTATAGGACAATATAATTTACATTTTTTTACACAAAACATTACACCTAAAATATAACTTTAGATATTACAGAATATAAAAATACATACTTTTTGTCTAAAAAATGTCTTTGCAGGTTCTGGCACAATTTAATACTTTAAAGGCACTCCATATTTTGGCAATCTCTATTTGCAATTAGCTGTGCAACAATAATAATGACCTGTAATTAACCTTTTAGAACTGTAAGGCCAGATCTCCCTTCTTCCTAGAAATAGCCCTTTTTAATCAGGTAAAAATGTGATTTCAACTGTTTAGGTGTTCTACAACTCATTTCTGCCACGGCTTGAGCTTTCCAACCCTAGTCCAGCAAAGCATGAACATGCTTAACTAAGCACGTGAAAAGCCACATCAAATGCAATGGAATTAGTTATACATTCACTATCTTTGCTGTCTCAGGGTCAGAATGCTCAGCCCCAAGCATGATTAAGCCCCAAATGCAATCTGGGAGCCAAATTCTGTCCTGCCCTATGTTTGTGCCAAACAGTCAGGCCAGAATATGGAAATAATTCAGTAATACCAATTGCTCTGATTTCAACTATACCAATGTAGAAGTCATAACGACTCTACTGAAGCCAGTGGAGACGTACGAAGTAAAACTGGTGTAAGACTGAATCAGAACCACACAATTTTATCCTTGATACATTTATGGAACTCTTGCCAGAGTCAGCACAGGGCAAAACATGTCTTTAGAGCTATATGCCTTATACAGATGCAACTGGGATGCAAAAAATTTTCAGTTCTGTCTTCAGGTTGTTTCTGGACCACTAACCCCTTCCTTCCCCCCCGCCCAATTTCAGCACACTAAATATTCAGTCTAAATCCCTTACTTTAAATGCCCCAAAGTAAGTTGCTTCTTGTGATGAATCCAGTAGCAATGGGTTAGATACCTGGATACTTATCATTTCACCAGATTTTAATTTAAAAAACCCTCCTACATTTACAGAATAAAAATGGAATTCTGAATTCCCTGACCAGTATTTGGTGCTTCCTCCCTTCATCAACACATCAGAGCGCCTTATTTTAAGGTTTGTCTTAGTCATATACACCATCAGCTGAAGCCCTCTTTTAGTCAGGTTTCCTGAAGTTTCATGATGTCTAAAACAGATGTTGGCATAAAGGTAGTAAAATCCATCTTGATTAACAATTAGTTTCCCATCATTAAACGTCATATTTGATAAGTTTGCCTGGCCTTTGTCATGATGCCAGGATGTAAGGTTCACTTTACGAGTTCCTGAAGAGAGGGGAGGAAAAAAATAATTATTTCATTTATAAGCATTTCACAAAACACAACATTTAAAAAACAATACCCAGATTTTTAAAATCAATAGCAAGTACCTTCACATAGGCTAAAGTGAAGTTTAAAGCTTCAGGATATTAGACAGTTATGATAAAAGACATAAGAAATTTCCTTTTTCATCATGTGCTGCCCTCCCACAGAATGTCTGCTGGAACATGGTACAAAACACTTGTTTGGCCAATAGTTTGATGGCACTCAGTCACATAACAAGCTCTATACAGTAACTGCATTCCACCAAAAACTTTATTCAGGTAACAAACAATTGGGAGAATTTGAAATGAAAAATTGCTAACAGAAAAAAAAAAGCAAATCTTGCTATGAGTTAACCTGTGTTTGCAAAGAATAACTAAACAGCATCTGAAAAGAACTGATATTTCCTCAGATGGAAAGTTTATGAAACCTTCATGTAGTTTATGCTCTTGTGACTGCAGCAGTACAAAGACAAACACATTCTTATTTGAGAACACACCAAAAAAAAGGAAGAAAGTCAATACAATCCTGTATCTTTAGTACTACATAAAGTATCTATACTTTAGATAACAGTCACAGAAGAACCAGACAAGACCCACAGGCAGAGAAAACAGCAGCCTCCTGAGAAAGTCACACTGGTCCCTACCCTTCTAAGACGCACCATGGCACAGAAGAGCCACTACAACCTACCATTTATTCAGCACAATACACAGGGCAGAGCACAAGAGATGAAAGTTGGCCAACTTGTCCTCCTAACCACTAGCAACTCCCACACAAACCCAGCTCTGTTTGCTCCCTCAGAGGCACCCACAGTAGCAGGCCTGCACAGGTGCCAGAAGACCTTGGACTCTCAGTGCATCTACAGGCCTGCGTGGAATATTCAGTACCTTATCCTCTCCCCACACCAAACTAAAAACAATCTACTCCCACCACACCCAGCGCTCACAAACATGCTGGGGAACAGCCCCAAGCACCTCTGATTAAAGCTGCCTCCTGGATTTGTTCGTGTTGAAGTGAGGGAAGGTAAGTAGGACAGGAACAGGGGAAATTGAGAGCTGTGAGTCTTCCCCAGCTGCAAAGGGCAACTTTTGCATGTGAGAGGAATACTCTAATGGTAGTCCAGAACAAAAAAAAATCTTCTGGCATTCTTCCACAAAGACTTGAGCAAAGCACAGGTTATCAAAAGCAGACCTTAAATAGCTGCTGTCTTATGGCTCCAGTGTAGCTAAGTAGAAATTACACAAGCCACCTTGTACAGCAAAGCCTTCTTCTGTGCAGTACCTCCAAAAAACTCTGAAAGCCATCAACGAATTGGAAGTCACACTAAGATCTTAAGTCTCTTATCCTGGAATAACTCATCTGCAAGAGAATGCTGAAATACCCAGAGAACATCTGAAGCTGAAGAATAGCAGAAGTTGTAGGACTTCTTGTACACAGTGTTAAGTCCACCAGAAACACCACCCTGGGAAGCTATGCTACCTTCAAAATGAGGAGGATAGGTGAGAAATTAGAGCCAATATCACTGCTTGGACTGACAAAGGACAGAGGCACAGAAATATTAGGCAGAAATGTATACGTATGACCAAGCAGAAAGGCTTGCTGACATACTGTGACTGACTGGTGGCCCACCAGGGCGATGCTAGGCAGAATTTATTTACCTGTAAAGTAAATTTTTTAGTTGCTAGCCTCAAAAATCAAGAGGCAATTTTGAAGAAATCCTAAGTGAAAATATAGGATTCTTTGCTGAAGGGGGAAGATGGAAAATAGTTGCCACAGTGACTTGTAATTGTGATACTGAGAGCAGCTACAGGTGAAGCTTGTTCACACAGTTTGGTGTTGAGAGCAATATGTACCATTCATTCATGGTCAGGTGGAGGGACAAGCCAAGAGCTGATGGAGAATAATCCTATCTAAAGATCTAATTAGACCTGCTTTGAGCAGGGGATTAGCCTAGACGACTTCTGGAAGTGCCTTTCAACCTAGATTATAATGCTATGACTTCATTAACCAAGGTAGCTGGACGTTTTGCCACAATTCAGAGGTTTAGACAAGGCATGTCAGAGCCAGGAGCACAGCACAAATGCACGTTGGTGGAAATTTTGTCATGCAACGCTTAATGGAAGGAGTAAACAGGATCTCAGTACTGCAGATGGCAATACACCCAATTGATCAATATGCAGAAACACAGGCAGAGGAAAAAAAAATGGAGCATCTAAGTGCCAACTCAGTTGTCCATATATGAAACTCCAAAAACATAATCCAAATTATAAGACAGTCGGAAGTGCTGTAATACAATATCTTTTGAGACAAAAATTTATAATTGAGCCCTGGAAGAAATAACACAGAGTAAGCCCTGTTGACAGAAGGAAGAAAAGTCAGAGATAATGACTAAGGTAATCTTCCAAATATGGTAACAAGCAGTAAAAAAAAAAAGGTAATTCTCAGTCTTTCTGGTAACTCAATACAAATCAAAACAACGTTTTAAATGTTTGCAGGCATGGACTAAGAGTAACGCAACTGAGTTCCAACAGAATTAGTAGGAAAGATGATGATGGAAAGATAAAGTAAACCAGTATTTATTACTCATTTGCACTATAGTAGCTTTCAGGTATAAATAAAGCCTGAGGAAAGGGCCAAAGTTCTGCCCGCTCTGAAAAACCACTTCTGGAGGCAAAGGGCAGCTAAGCTGAATCTGTAGCTGTAAATAGCTCAAAAATACTAGTGTTTCTTTAGGTACTAGCTAAAGGTACCAATTCACATTCCAAATGATATATTTAACATTTGCATTTATTTCTGTTTGTGCTCTTCTCCTTTAAACTGTGACTAATTTCTATAATCAATTTATAAACCAAAATTCACTATTTTCATTTAAAACCTAGGTAGTGTTTGAAGTGAGCTCTGGTAAAAAGCAAACAGCAAGCATCCAGCTTTAACCTAATGCAACAAATCTAAACCACTATGGCTTCTGCAGCTAAATGATGGGTGGGACGCCAAGATGTAGGAGGGGTTATTTTTCCCCCTCCCTGTCACTCCACAACTGCAGAAGTCCATTTGAGGCATGGTATTATTGTGAACCAGGTGAAAGTGTTCAATGCCTATTCATGACAGGTGTTCCCTTGCAAATTACTTGAACAAAATAAAATCCTGTTTGATAATGATAGACTGACTTTTTTTTCCTGACATTGCTTATTTTGGGTCAGAGTGATGACAGTAGGGAATTTAAAATACTAAGAACCAATCTGCCCAGACTCATGGATAACAAAGAGCTATTTAGAAGGATTTCAGACATGTAGAGTAAAGAAACACTGCAAGAAAATAGAAATTTGCAGTCAGAGAAAACAGGAAGAACTCCTGGTGATCCGCAAGAAAATTTTTCATCCTTTATGCCTGTCATTGATCTCTATGCCACCCAGTCAAGTGGGTAGAGCCACACGCCACTGATAAGATAGTAGAGCACCTCACAATCAGTAGGTTCAGGGTTCTAGCTACCCAAAAGGATGCAGTCCCTTAATGCCACAGTGCTCAAAATAACAGCAGAAGCTGTCCTCATGATTAATGTCCCAGTAATTCTCTTCCAAAGAAGGCATAAGCTATTTGCCAGATCTGGAGGGAATAAGCCCAACTCATTGCATTGGTAAGAGGTTGATCTCCTCAAAAGGAGAAACAAAAGTTTGTTACTACAAGGACTGTATTTCTGAGAGTTCCTACAAGACTGTAATGATCAAAAAAAAAGCAATGTTTCTGTTGCCATTACCCACAAATGTGCTAATTCACTCCCTAGAAAATTAATACAGCGATGCACATCAGTAAAAAAAAAGTATCAAGTATTAGTCCTGGTAAAAATACATTTTACCTAGTAACATCTAGATAGACAGCAAAAAAAAAGTCCCATGGGTGAATTTCTCAAAGTGTGACAGACTCCAGTTCCGTAGATGTAAATGACCATGTATATAACTAGAAAATTAATTCAATCTTCCAAAGACAAAGTGCTAAGACAAGCTTACTGATACTGCATCCTCTACTGTTGACCTATGTCAAAAGAGAAAATCTGACTCAAAGAGAAGGTTGTCAGAAGGCATCTGAACTAGTAAGAAAGCCTGTAGAAGTTCTGATTGCCATTTTACAAGTTGCTTAAAGCTCTTTGTTTATAAAGCTCAACATTTGGACAATGCCAATGCAGTTGGAGGGGGAAAGAATACTACCCTCTGGCAAGAATCTAACCCCTCACGTGCAGATGACTTATCTCTAAACAGAACAGGCTGGCAAAATCTCAGATTTCAGGCCTCAGAGAATTCCCCTTTGGTTTAGCTATATAAAGCAGAAAAGTAATGCATACAGCTTAAGTAATGAGTTAAGCACATTCATAGTAGCATTAGAAGAATCCACTTAAAACTGAACTTACCTGATGGAATATTCTTATCATCAATAATGAGATGGGCAAAAGGCTGCTTCTCAGGTTTATTTCTTTTGTACAGGTCCATTCCTAACGCCTCCATTGCCGCTGAAGATAAAAGAACTCCATTATCTCAGAAAAAAATTTAATAGAACTAAAATATTTCTTATTCATAAATCAGCATCTACCTTTTTCTGGTCTTGGTGTTTCTCTCCCCAGGATACGCTGGACTTCCTAAAATGAGAAAAAGACACTGCTTTGATGTTGCCTTGCTTGCGTCTGTATCACAAATCATTTGCACAATTACAACACAGTATCTTCTCTGTATACATGCATACGTTGGGGTGGTTCTACCTACAGTATAGCCAGATGCCTGGAATACATATCCTGATATTTACAGGATGTATAATGTGAACACACAGTTTAAATGCCATATCAAATTACTTCCTTTGTCCAATACTTCTGATAAAGGTGGATAGGAACACTAGCCTGTGTGATCACTGCACCGTTTATCGAAGTAGTGATTACAGACATTTACAACCATTTCTGCTTACTGCACTTGGAACGTTTCTAAGTATAATGGAACAATGACTGCTAAAAATGCATCACATAAAACCATGAAGTTTATGAATTGACTTGGGGTCAAAAGGTAACGAAGGAGGCAGTTCTACATAGACACCAGTATGTAATCACACTAACTGTGGAAAATTAAGCCCCGCATTTCCTTTATGATGAGCTAAATTAAAACCTCCACCCCTAATGCTTTACCACTAACAGGAGAGGTTGCAAGACTATAAGGCTTTGCAACCAAGCCTCCCTCATATCGAGGTATGCAGACACTGAAGGATTAAGCATTTTCCACATCTGTACTGGTCCAAATTAAACAGGTGCCAGAGTTTGGAAGTACATGTTCTCCAAAACTGCAGACTGCAGATTAATTTTAATATGAGCAAAGCTCATATTACGCCAAACCAAGAACAGTGCAAATAAACAACAGGTACCACAAAGCCTTGTTTTTAAACAATCCTCTCTTGTTTTCTTCTTATGAAGATGTATAAACAGCAGTTTTCAAAAGTCTAAGCAACATGTTGTTGTTACAAGCCTGGACAGTCTTTATAGAATTAGGTTCATTCCTCAGTTCTGCTCCCTGTTCCACACCATGACTCTCCTCATCTGTTTCCTAAAAAAACAAGGATAACTCCTTCCTCCTGAGATTACCTCACACTATGGAACTATCAAGATGTTTAGTAGAAGGAAACATTTTGCTGCAGATAGCAAATTGTACTCTTATCTTTGAAATGTAAGTGGGATCCTGTGTTTTCTCTTTACATTTCACATACTGCTGCTTGTCTAATTAAACGCCATGTATATAAAACTGACCTCAGATTTGGCCAGATCAGCAAAGTTCCACCGTGTTCTCTATCACTGCAGTGTTTTAGAACTTGAAATCTTGCTTTGAAAACACTTAGCTCCTCTTTTATGTAATTCTGCAGCCACAGTGAAATCTGTAACACCTTCTCTCTCTTTCTCCTTTCAGTAGGTGTCTAAATGTTAAACCAAAATGAAAAGCCACAGCAGCATGGAAGTTGTTGTATGACTATCAAAGCATGATAGTTCAGCAGAGATATGCTGATTGTGTAGATATGAATCATTACGATGCTTTCTGCTGTAGAGACGAGAAGAAAAGCAGAAGAATCGCAACTTCAGAAGAAGCAAAACCCATGTCCACCTCCCCCCCATTTACATTCACTTCCCCTCTCTGATCTTCATTTTCATGCTGCTAGAACTGATGCTGAAGTAAGAAGCTCAGTTCTAGGAGCTGCACATCAGCCTCTAGCCACACCTGATCTATAACTTCATCAGAAGTACTAAGAAGAAAAATTGCAAGTATTTGGTACTGCCAAAGGTGGTAAAAGCATCTGAAGAGAACAGGACATCGAGGTAAAGGAGACTGGAAGATGGACTAGATTCTCAGATGTCACTGCATTACAACTGCTCCCAAACCTTTCCCTAGAAAGGGAAGACTCCTTTTTCTTTTTTCCTTTCCTAATTGAAATCTTTTGGGTTTGGAGTCTTTTTTAGGATCCTTTCTTTCTGGGGAATGCTTGCCTAGAGAGGCTACTGGACATATCCAAAAAGATATTTACATTTTAATCTTCTATTATCCAAAACAGTACTAAAAAAAAAAAGACAAGCTTGATAAGTCCCTGAACTGGCCGATTGCTATCCTCCTTATAATCTACTTTTTTCATTAGTAGCCTAGAGTTCTGCTTCTCTAGGTTTCCAAAGATGCTCTGACTTGAGCAGCTGGTTACCTCGCTTTTTGAGCTCTAGTAGTCTGACTCAGCATATCTTCCATGAAGAAAGGCTGTGGTCCTCGTGAGATGCATTCTGAGCCACTTTCTTTCTAACTGATGGTGGTGCTATTCATCTACATCACTACTGGGTGAGCAAAACAGCTACCCAGGAAGATCTGGGTCCACTTGTCTCAATGATCTTGAACCTACCACTCCCCTGCTTCCTAGGAGCACCTTGGTCACCAAGCTGTAGCCTGGACTTGACAGGAGCAATTTGGTGCTCCTCTTGAAGCCAGGCTACTATGTCATGAAGATTGCAAGCACCATTACAACAAAAAGGGAGATAAGAGTGAGCTCAACACTAATACAGTTAGAAGAACTGCAGTCTGGCTCATGCTGAATCTTCTGTGTGCTCATCACAAAGGCTATCCTGTGGCCAGAAAACAGAAATCCTCCACCAGCTGAGTTCCCAAACAATGGACTAGTGTCAAGTTTTTACTAGACACTGACCAGCCCCCCAAAAATTTAAGTCTTGCTGCTCCATTGCCCATACTTCCAGGAAAAAACTGGGAGAAATACATGAACTAGTCCTTAGAGAACAGGCATGGAGCTGTGGATTTCCTCTTGAAGGATATGTACTCCAAAACATTTCTTTTTATTTTCCACTTCATCTGTTTCTACAGTTCCAAGACACTGATACACAACCTACCTTAGAAGAACACTACCGCTAAGAATGCAGAAACAGATCAACAGAACCTGTCACTAAGACATAGCCACAGAAGCATGAGAACTGCTGACAAACATTGCCAGTGACTTCTCTTAAGATTTGCAGCCACAAAACCAAGTGAGCTCCCAAGCTGTTGAGTTATTTTTAGAAAAAAACTGTACACAAAAAGTTACACCACACTGTTAGTTTTAAAATAAGCTGCTTCTGTACATCTTTGTGTCATTTGCTCACTGCACACTATGTCAACTCTACTGGCCTGTTCCCATATTCTAAACTTTTCCATACAGTCACTGTTCAAAAAAACAAGCAGCCAGTCAGAAAAATGAATGTCTTCCTTCCTCCAAAAAAATAAAATAAGAGGCCATGGGGAAGCTGCAAAACTTCCAAATTTTAAAAGCTAAAACCATGCTTTAAGTGGCTAGAATGTGGGGAAATGCTCTTTCCTCATCCACAGCAGGCTTCGGGTTTTAACCCTTAGACAACTATCACACCTATTACTACATTAGCATGTCATCAGCATCCTTAAAACACAAGTTCTGCCCTTCAAGTTACGTCTGATGTTGAGTACACACAAACAAGGTTACATAGGAACATGTAACATCTGTGAATGTTTTTTCCTCCTCTTTGTTTTTACAGTATCTCATTGTCTCCTTTGAGTAGCTACAAGTAGCCTTTTAAAACCAGGCAAGAGACCCACCCTCAGGACATTCATGTACTGCTTCAATCATGACCCTAAGGCTCCCTTACACAAATGTTTCTACTACTACCCCCACGGTGTTTTAAGGCCAGTTGATATCAAGAAGTAGTATCTGATTATCTTGCTGGAAATTCAGCAGTTTGAAGAATGCTAATCAGGAAGGAAGCGAAATAGAAAGTGCATAAACCAATATTCTTCAGAAGGTTGAGATGAGCACTGCAACCTCTTATTCAAATGAGTAGTCTATTGCCTGCAGGAAAAAAAAGGGCATGTAAAGTTGTAGTGTGGAAACTGAAGTTTTAACAGCTTACAACAGTCACCCATGAAACCTTCACTTTGTCCATAACCACATGCACTTAAAATGTCTGCTAAGTATATAGATCTCTTTATAAGTGCTGCCCTGGAGGTCTAGCTACAAAGTGTGTTGTTGCTGTGTAGGAGACTAGTTTACGCCTGAACTCCCCAAGCTGCTAGAAGCTGGGAGTATTGCCAAGAAAGATACTTATGAATTGACCAAGATATGTTTGTATTCCTTTCTACTTCAGACTCATAACAGACTTCATAAGAACTGTGGTTAGTGCATCTGGGCTGCCAGAGGGTTTTTAGGGTTACATGCAAAAAAATTAAGCAAACAGACAGACTAGGAAAGTATATTATTTGTCTGCTTTAAAGTTTATTTGCAATAGTATTGAAAATGTGTTTTCTACTGAGTAAGCTGCTACCTAAGCAGTATTTTTATTCCAGAATATGTTGAGGAGGTCACCATTAGATTTTTTTTTTTTTTAATTTTATTTTTATTTTTAAGTCAGGAGACAAACATTTCCACACCTGACCTTACAGCACTACTACACTGGTTTTCAGAAGAGCACTTGCAATGTCAGTCCCTGCTTTAGATTTAAACACTGGTCTACAGGTGTGCAAAGAAAACAGATGAGAACTAACACAGTAAGCTAAAAGCTGTAACCAGACTATAAAACTTAACAAAAAAAAGGTTGTCTGTTTTCATTTCCTGAATAGCTTGAATTGCTAAAGACAAACAACTGAAAAAACTGAGAACTTCAACTGTATTTTAAAGTGTTCCATTTCAGTCACCTAATGCACTGTCAGTGCAAATACGGATACCAGCTCTTGAAACACACACACACACACTTCAGGAAACTGAATAAAGCAGAGAAAATAGGAAACATCTTTCCAGTCACATGAACTGCGTTCCCACACAAGGGCCTAGTCCAATTGTAGATAAGATTCAGATGCATCTCTGCCTTTTGGTACGGCAGAACCAATGAAGGGCTCAGCTCACACAGCTTAAGGCAAGCTTAATTTGCCTTAACACCGTTTCTTTCATTTCCATGATATGAATAGAAAAGATGCAAATGTAGCCCTAAGCAAACATTTACCTATTTTTCTGTGTCATCAACGTATGATGACAAAGCACCCAGAACACTGACCCTGCTGCTTAATATGTTCTGTTGCATTCAAAAATTTTGGAGTCTGATTACTTTGGCAGGGAAAGCATCATTGTTCTCAAACTAACGGTCATCAACCAAAAAAAAAATTATCCTACTCACTACTTATCTTGGCCACTGCCTTTGCAGCATTTAACCTCTATGCTGAATGGCAGAAAATGCAGCCTCCGCTAAAGTTAATGCTTTTGTTGAGTAACCAGCAGCAAACAACCAAAATGCAGAACTTCCCATTCACTTACTGTAACAAGCTCCTTCCTCTGTCAAGGGTGCTGCATGAAAGAGCACTCTAGTACCAGCATGCAGAACACACAAGTAGAAGTAGTGTCAGTCTAAAGAAAATGCTGGAAGAAAGAACTAGTCCTATTGAGTTAACCCATTTTCCTAAGTTTTTGAAGGAGGTGGCAAGTAAAGGAAACTAGGCTCCCAGCTTTAAGCTTTGTTCTGAAAAAGATCCATCACCAAGAGTACTCTATTAAAAATAAACATCAGCACAATTAATGCACTGTATAGTTAAGTCAAGTACAAGTCACTCCGTAAAGTGTATTTGAGTTCAGCTCAAATCTAATGGAGTATCCTTTACGAAAAACCTGACAGTCATATGCAGATGTGAAGAGATAATGGACTTTATAAGCCAGGAAAACCAAATACCATAGCACACGTTCAACTTCAATAGCCCGTAATTAGTACTGAACACTATCAAGAACATGCAAAGAGACCAAACACAGTAACCGGTAAGGGACAATTGTGACATATATTCAGCTTGCCTAGGTTTCTTCATTAGGGCTAATTTAGGTGTCTGCTTTTGTTATTTGAGTTTGGAAAAAAGCTGTCATTCTCAACTGCTGGGCAAAGAACACCTACTTATCATGATGGCAAAGCAGATCTTCCACCACTGTGGCAAAATGAGCAAAAAAATGATACTATCCTTCATTCTGGGTAATCAAAACTACTGTACTGGAGAAAGAGTAAGAAACAAGAACAGATGAGAACAAATACTATGCCTTCTATCTTTCACACAGCATTTTGCTTGTCAATGACCTTGCCTTGGAGAATCCTGTCAGAAAGTCAAGAAGATCAGTTTGGAAAAAAAGAAGTGGAGCTGTCCTTCCACATCCAAAGTGTTGGCAAACCTGTACAAGTATTAAGATAGATGACTGCCATCCGACCCACCCAAATGTCAGAACTGCCTATCAACTAACTGCAGTTAGTTTTCTGTGTGACTTCAAGCCTCCCTTTAACAAAACTAAAAAATGTATTTGAATGCAGAATTGGTTAACCACTACCAAGGTTCATAAGCATATGCAGTAGGATCTCAGATCCAACACCATATTTTTCAAACACCAAAAAAATACTTTCTAGAACTTACCTCTGAACAAAGATATTGGAAAAATTACTAAGTTAAACAAAAATAAGAGAAACCACTGCTACTTACCTTTTGCACAGCTCTTTGGAGAGCCTGTTTCATCCTCCTACATGATTCCGGCATTAACTTCATATCTTGATTTTCAAATGGTGTATCTTGCAAACCTATACTTTCTGGAGATCTGAAAAGCATTCTGACACAGTGTGCATCTTCTTTTGAAATTCTACTAGGGTCCATCTGAAACAAAAATATAAGCACAGCCACAGTTTTAAGAGTCTGTCCAACACACAAGAACATTTAAATCAGGGTAAATTTTCAACTGTCTAAAAGTTTGGCAACTAGCTAAGTTTATCATCTAAATTTTTATTCTAAACAATGAAAAAAAATGTTCTCCTCAGGAACGTTTACTTCAGCCAACAAGCACATAAGATAGGAGAAAAAATGTGTCTTCTGGAGTTGCCTAGTTTGTTAGCTTAGACTGAATATTGACTTTCAAAAGTTAAAGATTAGTTAAAGATTAATCCCACCTTTACTGTAAAAATCACTAAACCTGAATTCCATTTTTAGATGCAATATCACAATTATTTTAGCAGGCAACATACGCAGCCATCCTACCTATTAAAAATACGGATTGCAAGATGACACACAAGTGTCAAGAGCAGCAATTTGGGGAATGCATGTACGACATCCAGCACATCCTTTTCAAGGGGAGAAACAGAAGCAACAGAAAACAGCTATCACAAAGTATGTTGCAGGCAAGATGCATTGCTTCATGAAACAGTCACCAGGTAAGATCGTACAAATTCAGAAAGACCAAGGGACAATAAAACTGTACTACAGAACACCTCCTCTTCATTGGACAAAGTCTAGTAAATCCAAAATATCTGCAAGATATTTTTAGCAATTAATCTCTCCGATTGAATAAAATATAATCTTTAATTGTAAGCAGAGAATGCTCCTAAATTCTACCAATCTTAATTCTAAGATGACTTAGAAGGATATTGCAAGAATCAAGATTGTGCCTCAGCAGAATTCAATTGCACAAACATTCAAATCATTTCACTCTTTAACCCCCCTCCATACACCTCACACTCAACAGATATTAACCGCTTTCTTTTATATACAGCCTGAGACTCTCAGCAATTGATCTCAACATGTATTTATGCTGCTTTTACATCAGAAGGGTTTGTGCACTCAAAACTTTCTTTAAGTTCTCTAACTGCATTAGCTGGTCTAATATGAACATTTACTTCTACTGTTTTCCATAACAAACACCAAAGCACCAATTTATATCTGAGAATTACATAACACGTTACGAATAATCATGATGAGGAAATACCAATCCATTACAGATAATACCAAACTAGTGGTCATTTTCCTTTAAAATAGCATTGAACAAAATGTCAAAGGAGGTTTTGCAGAATACACAACAGCCAAACTGAATCAAATTTATGTAAATTGTACATACGAGCATGAATTCAATCCCCTAACCCCAAAAAAGAACCAAACTAACTGAAGAACATAAGGTTAGGATTACAGAGGTAAACTCAAGCCTACAGCAGGCAGCCAGCCATCCAACAGCACACACTGGAAGAAAACATTTGTTGCACGGACGGCCATGTCAACAGCAAGTTGTCTCCTCCATCACCATCCTTCTGCTGAAGGCTCCAGATGAGAGCTGTTTGCCCCGTTTATTCAAACCAATGTCAGCCCCCATGAGCTGGTTTAGCTGTCTGAGTTATCCCTGCAGATTTGGAACTGAACAGGTCAGAAAAGTTTCACCTGAGGATCAGAAGACACCACAGCTTTGAGCAGAGGGGCAGAGATGAGTTACAGGCTGGCTTGGAGGCAGTAAGAGCTTCTGGGGTGGCTTGACATGGGATCCAAAGGAAAATCTGTTTATAGCTATTACAACTCTACTAAGCACTAACAACTACATTAATAACTTCTAAATGCAGCCCCATTACCTGTCTAAACTGACCTCTGTGCCCTCACCTTCTTCACCATGAAATCCCACTCCTGGCACTCAACCTCCCCTTTAAACCAGTATCGTGGAGCCCTACCCTGAGGTAATTTTTTGTTGATGCAGTTTCCCAAAGGATTAGCATCCTGAAGCCAGCTCATTACAGGTGTCAGGCAAGCATCGGAGCTAATACAAGGCCATGAAGGAGCAGGAAGGCAGCGCTAGCTTTAACAGCTGTAAAACTTCATCCCAGTAGATTCCACCAGTACAGAGAAGCTCAGAGAATCAACAGTAAGTGGAGATGAAGAAACAAATGGTTACCAACAGCTGTTAAGAGGCAGTTCATGGAGAAAAACCTAGGTCTGGAAGGTGCCTGGTCCAGCCCCTTGCTGGAAGCAAGGCCAACTTGTAACTTCGGGCTGATTGCTCTAGGCCTTGTCTAGCCAAGCTTGATGGAAACTCCATCCATGGAGGCCTGCAACCTCTCCAGTTTGTTGATATGCCTCTGGCACTGAGGGGCCCAAAACAGGACCTGTTACTCCAGATGTAGCCTCTTATGTTGGTATTGTCAGGAACCAGAGGGAATTAGGGCCTTTGACAGGATCTGCATATCTAAGTCCTCTCCCCTCCACACACACACACTACTGAAGGGAGAACAGGGAGTCACAGCAAATGACTGCCAGTAGGTACTCACTTTTATCAGCAATACTTCTAGTGAGAAACTGTTACCCCAGTTTGGGATTTATTTAAACACAACTTCTGAAAAGCAGACAAGAAAACTAGGTTTTAAAACACAAAAATCATGAAAGATTTTCATGTTTCTAGGACCTGAGCATTCAGCATGACAAATCACACCCATCAGAGACTTACAGCTATTGCCCATCAGCAATGAGTCAAACGTGTCACACAACACTGTGCCAGAAGTATAGCAGCAGCATGTACAGAAGCACTTATTCAGATTATAGCTGATCTGTTGAAGGCTCAAGACAAAAAAACACCGTTTCTGCACCTACAATTAAAAGACTGGGGACTTAATGGAAACACTGATTGCTCCAGCAACTTAAATTGAAGCTGTACAATCCATCCTGACAAGTCAGAAGTCTCTAGAGATTTATTGTTTGATAAGGTGAAGCTCTGATCTCGGGACTAATAACCTACCTGGTTGCCCTCACCGTTTTCAAAGAATACCCAGCCAGCACCACTTCTCAACCACGGAAATGAGCTCACCTGTCTGAGCAGCCCTTCTCAGAAATCCTGCAACTGACATTTTATAAAAAATGCACACTGAGCTGCCATAGCTGCAAACAGACAATACTGAGCACCGACACCCTAACTGCGGGCAACAAGCGACGAACAAAAAAGCTTTCAAGGATGTGTTCTGAGAAGAGCTTCTGAAGAGCCAAAACGAAATACCAGAGTGGTCTACAGAAAGCAGCGTGCTACCTTGCAAGGCACAGAAGGTTAGCGGAAGGTTAGCCTTTGAATAAATAAAGACCTTCAGCATGAAGTCCTAAAGATTTAACACCTGAAAAAAAAAATCAAGATGCAATGGACAATATTGGAGAAAGCTTTACAACATGTTAAAGAAGTAAATACCCTAGAGCTATCAGCCCATTTAAAGAGGAAATCTAGCTATTATTTTACTATACTTTATACACGTTACTATTGTGCATACACATCTACCGCCTCCAACCCTGGAATCTGATCACACCTTCCAGCGCCCCTTGTTATCACCGTTTCATCATCTGTAACCACTTTGGTTGCACCCCTGAACTCCCTTCAAGTAATTCAGGGCATGCAAAATGAACTCCAATACGATGGGTGACACCAGATGAATTTACAGAATTAAGAGCCAATTTTACAAAGATAAAAAGATTTGTTTTGATTTTAAAAGATCGTATATTCCAGTGAACTTTACTTACTAAGTATTGCCTTAATTTTGCAATATTACAGTATCACATTCTGCACTTTCTCACTAAAATAAACGTTAATCATTTATACTTGTTTTCGAACCTAAACCAACTTCAAGTTTAATCCAATATCACTTTACACTCTGTGATCTTTCCTAACCACCAAGAAAGGGTTCTTCCGGGCTTCCAGAAAGTGCTAGTGACCCCTAGCAAGCGGTTTGCTGTTAGCCACTGCTCCAGCACGCTCTCAAGATTTCAGATCAGTTCTGAAAGGATGTTTAAAACATTGAAGCGAAAAGTCAAACTTCCACAGATGCATGAAATGGCAATAAAAATCTGTCTTCCAGGTCCCCGTTTATCTAAATGTGAACTCTTTGGTATGGTAGAATACTTCACATTTGAACAGACTTTTTTCAAATAGGAAAAAAGCAAGTAAGCTTAGAGTTGCAGGTTAAACTGGGGGAGTTTGACATCCAGACTCTACATCTGGCTTTGAGCCCTCCCAGCTTGTTCTACTGCCCTCCAGTTCGCTCAGCATTAGACCAAATCCCTACACTTTTCTGATCTAAGTACAGGAAGGAAATGGACCAGAATGAAAAATGTAAAAGCACAGCTTTTGAAAACTATACTTTAGCACCTCCCAATTAAAGAGAAATAGAATACTTAGCACTCTCACTTGGTGCTGTGCATGTGTCTCTATTATCTCCATCTGCTCACAGTACCCAAATTTGCGATGAATTTTCATTTACCATGAGCAAATATTTCTCATGAAGCATAATCAGCATAAATACTTAGGAGCAATACATGTTATTAGTGTTTAGTTTCATGGATTCAGTACTTTGCACAAGATGGTCCAAAAAGAAAAGCTAGAACTCCTTAATCTTTTTACAGGTCAGAATGGCAGCATTCTGGAATACTGGTAATGTTCAATTCTTAGCTTTTTCTTCCTTTTTAAATATACCAGCTCCTTGTCTCATTTGCATTGTGCTACGTTATTTCTTGGCCACAAACATGTGTTTACCCATGAAAATCTGGTGTCAATCTTAGTTTTGTGTCTTGTGAAATTCCAAATGCTCAAGCCACAAAACAAACAAAACTGAGGAAAAACCAAAACCTCGGTTATTGTCTCAGCTCGCATTGTGTCATGATCTAGCCCAAATGATTTTATGCAAATTAAAATAAGAAGTGTATGGTAAAACTGAGTCAGAGTTTACTCAGCCTCTTTGGGTTTTGAAGAGCTTGTAAAACAGTCCTGTTAAATCAAGTAATTTCTTAATACGAGCCTATAAAGTCAAGTCTTGCTAATTCACATTTGGTTAGTCCACCAACCAACACGGCCCCTACTAATAACTTCTCATTATTTTAACAGAATATACTACAAAACCTAAGTTCTATTATAAAAAAAAAGTCTAACTTTAGATAGATTAACACAATTCAATTTGACAGCAGATTGATACAACCAAATTTGAAAGGATAACTTTAGATAGATTAATACAATTAAATTTGTCAGCAATCCTTTCAAAACTTGCCCCATATAAATAAAACTATCTGCAAAGCAATTAATACGTAACTTCTACAAGACCTATTGTATTTTCTCCATCTGTGTTATTCGCACAATAAGAAATTGGTGAGCAATGGTGGACTACCATATCTTATTATTGTGAATTACGTACTTACTTTGAAAGCGTATTTTTCAGTGATAGCAAAGATGACATTTTTGACATTAGGAAGTTTTCAGGGAGTATTTTAGTCAAGTCTACACCTAAGTACATTGCATTTTTTAGCCCTCTCAAAAGTTCAAGTTTGCGAAGTCCATCCAACAGCATTGCTCCAAATCTACAGGAACTAGAAACCAGCAAGAGAGCCAAGCTGCCAAAGGCAGAATTACACTCACACTATGTATTTTTTTTTTTAAATAAAGGAAGCAGAAGAAAAGTAGTCTTTATGGTAAGAAAACTCGTTATCCTTTCTTGGGCGTGTGTGCAGCACTGACACGAACCTATCAGGCATGGACCTGAAGGAGGGGAGGGGGAGAGGGTAAAAAGAGTGGGAACACGGGGTTTTAAAAAATATAGATGCTGTGATAAGTTGTTTTGATTGCAATGGCTCTCTAGCACAGCAACTAACGTGCACTTGTGCACTTCCACGAGCTATATGTTTTGACAGAGCTGCAGCTCCGGAGTTAAAAACACGAAGCGCCACGGGGGGCTCCCAAGACGCCTGCTCCCCTTTCCGCCCGCAGCCTAAACACCTCGGCGGCCCCTCTCCCCCCCGGCAGCCGCTTACCTGAGCTCGGAAGTAGAGGAAGAGGGCCACGCTGCACACCACCTGCCCCAGCCCCAGCAGGACGAGGGCGGCCAGGAGCGAGCGGGAGGCGGGCGGCGGGTGCGGGTGTGCCGCCAGCGGCGGGGCCGCCTGCGGCGGGGCCGGCGGCGGCGGGGCGCTGTCGTGGGCGTTGCCGCCGCCCAGCTCCTCGGAGCCCCGCAAGTACTTGCTGTAGTCTCGGCTGGCTCGCCGCATGGCTCCGCAAAGCGGCTCACACAGAGCTTATTTTTTTTTTTTTTCCCCCCACCCCCCAACCCCGGCCTCGCTGCAAACAACCCCCGGCGCCCCGGGCAGGGCAGCTCTTATAAAGTGTGGCGGCCAATCAGCCCCGGGCGGTGTGACTCGTCCTCCCTCCGCCCGCCGCCACCACACGCACGCACATGGCCACCACTCCCCTCTTATGGCGTCTCTTCCCTTCCCTCCCCGAGTGGGGACCGGCCCCCGGCGGCGGGAGGGTCGGCTTAGGTCGGGCCCTCCCCTGCCCTCAGAGCCCTCCTCAGGGAGTCGAGCTGCTCGTCGTCCCCTCAGGCCTCGGTGTGAAGAGGAATAAAGTCCCCAAAGCCATGTTGTGTACCCCTATCACAAAGGGCTTTCTCCCCTCACAGAAGCTCCGGCTCCTGGGGCTGTAGCTGGAGGTGCCCTCGTGGTTGTCCCTGTCCCGTTGGGTATGGGGAATGCAGGGCTGTCAGCCCCGCTGGGTGTCTAAACTCGCTCTTTGTTCAGACCAGGTTAAAATAAACGTGCTTGCGCTGTCCAAAGCAAGGTGAGACAGCGCTAAGTGTTGTCAGAGGACTGGGGTAACAAAATTGGAGAAAGCTGAGCTGCCTGCCAGTGACAAACCAGAGATGGGGCTCCCCATCTTCCTCCACACAACCAGTTGGCTGCAGAGGCATTTCTGAAGGCTTGGTGAGGAACTGCATCTTCCTGCGCTCCCCATGTCTCAGCCTGAGTCATGCTGCCTTTTGTAGGCACTTACTTCAGCACGATCCCCTTCAGATCAATTATCCCCTTCATATACCTGCTCGTTTAGAGCTTGTCTAAATTTATCTTTCCTGCCTCCATATAGTCTTTCTTCCCTCAGCTCTTTTGCTCATCACTTTATCTATGCATTTGGAGATGTAACTATCTTATCAGTAGGACCAACTTCAGCACCTAACTAGTCCACTTTGTGGAAAGCGTTCTCCTGAATCCTATGGAAGTGCTTGTTGTAAAGACAGTTCAGATGTATTAGATCTGCAGCCCTGTAAAATTCAGTGGGGAAATGGTATGGACGTAAAAGCAACTGAGTTGAAGTCTAGACTGGCCTTTGAAGAACATGGGAGAATAACACAGATCCATGTAAGTCATTTGGACTGTAAAAACACAGTTTAGTTTTCGGCTCTTACAACATGACAGAATATCCTGTTTAGGTCTGCCCAAGCTAAAAAACTGAGAAACTTCACCTCCTAAAGAGGCTGACTGCACAAGACATGATTACATGCTCCAAGAAATTAAAGAAAACTGTCCGAAATATACCAAACCACTGTGCGACAAATTACTATCAAAATAAGCTGACATCATTTAACACTGGACCCACATAGTGCAATAACAATTACTTCACCAACAGTGAGACACATCTGAGAAATGATGGTTTCACAGCACCTGTTTCTCAACATCACCCATCAGGAAGTCATGGAGCAATACTCAACCTCGAATGGCTGCCCCTCTCCTTCCCAAATGCTTACAATTATGCTCAGAAATATTGGTAGCATTGTGGTCTGTAGAGAATTGGAGGAAGTGTTTTTCTACATGTGTCTCAAAGAACTTTTCTGAAAATGAAAGGAAGGTAAGCTAGCCACCATCCCTTGCATAATAACTTTGAAAATAATCTGACATACTCAGCTAGACAGCCCATAGTAAATGAAATTTACCTTGGTTTACAGTAACATTTTACTTTCAGGAGAGGAATAATAGTGAAATATTTTTTAGAAAGATGCAACTTTTATTTTTCTTTAAAGAGTCTGTATAGTTTTTAAGATTCAGTTGCCAATTAGTTATTAAACAGTTGATAAAGGAGAAATCAGAATAATATCAGTGATGTTAACAGATGATTTTTTATTCTTTCATATGAGAAAGAACTCTAGAAAAGCCTTTGCTCTTTTCACCTTGGAGCTCAAAACTCTTCCTAATGAGGAAGGAAAAAACTGTGAATTGGCATCTTTTACCACCTTAAGACTTTTACTTGCTCTTCTAAATTCTTACAGAAGGAAACTCAAGGAGACTTTTGCTGACGAGCTACAAGGTTCTGCAGATATCCTCCTTAAACATGTTGTTATATATGAAAGCTTCTTTCTCCACAAACACTTCTCCTGGATCAGTTCATCATAAACTATCTTCTTACTGGCACTGTCTTCTGTATTATCATCACTAACTATGCTACACCAAGAAAGTATTATGGTTAACCCGTATAAGTGATACTAGCCTTTTAACTCTCGTATGAATTCAGGCTGAGAGAACTGGGCCTGTTTAGCCTGGAAAAGAGAAGACTGAGGGGAAACCTCATCAATGTGCATAAATATCTGAGGAGAGGGTGTCAAGAGGATGGAACCAGTCTCTTTTCAGTTGTGCCCAGCAACAGGAAGAGAAGCAGCAGGCACAAACTGAACCACAGGAGGTTCTGGCTCAATATGAGGGAGCACTTCTTTACTGTGACGGTGACAGAGCACTGGGAAAGATAGCCGAGAGAGGTTGTGGAGTCTCCTTCTCTGGAGCTATTCAAAACCTGGTGGATGCCATCCTGTGCAATGTGCTCTAGGTGATCCTCCTTGGCAGGGGGTTGGACTAGATGATCTTCGGAGGTCCTTTCCAACCTCAACCATTTTATGATTCTGGGATTAACCTCATCTATTTCTTCTTCATCCACAGTGATTTCACCCTCGGCAAACTACAGATGCAAATACAAGCAATCAGGTGCTTGTATCCAAGCACAAACATATTAGGCTATTCATGAGTCACCTCAAAAAAAAGATTTTAAATAACCATCCCACCAAAACAGCGTGGGTTCCTAGGATACACTAGGATACATAGATGACATCTGAACTGAAAACTTGGATTCCCTCATTGATTTCTACCACAAATTCAGCAGCCAGAATTGTCCATCAAACTATCTCTGGAAAACTCTTACATCAGCATCAACTTTCTAGACACCACGGTCAACATAAAAAATAGCAATGTACAAACTACCATATGCAGAAAATCCACAGACCAACACACCTCCTTCCACAAACCATCAGCTATCCAAAACACAGTAGAAAAACTGTGATATAGTACCAGCCCACAGACATCACCTCATTTGCTCTGAGGACAACATTCATAGCACGCCCTCAGAAAGCTAGGGATGATGTTCATCCAATAGTGACACTGCTCTAGGATTGCATATTTGAAGAAGCCACCTAAACCTTCTACAAGCTTACTACCATACAGAGAGAAAATCCCTCACTGGTTATCACGTACCACAATGTGCAATACTGGAAAATATTAACAAGCTGCAACTTAGGTTTGAAGAGAATCATACCTTGAAATGATTTTTCCTAGAACCACCCTTCCTTCCCTTCAAGCAGCACTCAGCACCATTATTGGAAGCAAATTTCTGGCAGACCAGCATACACTGGTTAGAACCGGATGACTCTGGAAAATCAGATCCAAATCTTGCCACAACCCGCATGATAAATGCCTGCTATGCCCGAACCACCAAAATCCATAGGTCCTGCACATGCACATCCTGAAAGTCATTATGTGATGCATTCAGTGCTCTCCGGGAATTCTGTGGGTGAAACCAAACAACCGCCGTGTACTGCCTAATTAGTGACACCCGGTTACCAGCTGGGAACTGATCTTCCTAATACAACTACTCTCTCTCTAACCTTGCAGGTCTGACCCTGCAAGATCAAAGGTGGGCCAGAGAACTGAAGTTTCTAACTCTACCAGACAGCAGATACCGTGTCACATGGATTCAAGAAAGACCTGTAAATTTTTCCGCATCTCAAGTCTTGGTGATCTTTAATGGTAATTTTCTACCACTTCCTCTGATTATTTAGCTTCTGTCACCTCTTCAACTCTTAGCAGATCCAGGATCATCACCCTCTGCTCACTCTTTCCTCTAAATGTCCGAATGATTAACACAGTTAAGTGCAGTTCCGAGCAACCAACTACAAATACCCTCACATTCACTGTTTCAAAGCCAACGAGTAGTTCATCCACCTGAAAGTGTGTATGCTTAACCTAACATCTGCTTTACCTAACTGTATCTGTTGGCCTAATAAAAGATATACTCTTCATAAAATTTTTTGCTTTCCTTGGATTTTTAAGGACTAATGACATAAGGAACCAAGCCCTAGTTCTCTAATGTGAACTCTTGGCCCCTGCTATTGTCTGCAAAACACTTGTGTTGCAGGAGGCTTGATCATAAATATAGTACCTGTTATGATAAGACTGCGTAACTGCTAGGATTTCTTTATCATTTTGCTTTGAAGCAAAACAGGAAGTAAAGTGTTTACATAAAAGGCTGTGCTGAAAGTAGGTTCTCATCGCAGAGTTAAAACTCTTGAAAAATCAAAATGTCAAAGAGCAGCAAGACCTCAGGTTGAAGAAAAACATTGGGAAAAAAAAAATCCTTGTTTTATTTTAGTTTGTTCTCCTCCAAAATAAGGAGAATCACTAAAAATTATCTCCCGACCTACACTGCCAATGAGACAGCATTTATTAACTCGAGAGACTCCACAGCTGAAATATTCCATGTCAGTAAATCAGTAAGTGCATCCCTCCAACAGCATAGTTTTTTAGCAGGCATTGTTAAACAGGTGCCATATTCTCTCACCAACAAGATTGTATTCTGTGCAAAGAAGTTCATAACTTCCTTCTCTGCTATTACCAGTCGTTGGAATATTGCTGGCAAAATGCTTCATCAGCAAAAAGTTGTTTCAGACATGGCATGAATGTTTCATTGAGATGTGTCAGCTTTGAGCATGCTTTGGATAGTAAGGTTTCCAAGAAACAGGACAGGCTTTGGGGGGGATATAAGGGAAACGTACTGAAAATATAATCTACTGACTGTGAACATGGACGTTTGGATGCAGTTGGTTTGAGTGTCTGGAGAGGTGTTTTCCCTGCATGTTAGGAGGAAGTGAAATTCTACAACCTCAGAAACTGTCATGAAAAGAAGTTACCGATTTTATTTTCACTTCTCTACATCCTATACAGTGATGAGTATAAGTAAAGGTATAAGTGTAAAAAGAAGGCTGGCAAAATAAGGCCAATAACACAGAATGCCTCACTGAAAACTTGTGCTTGTATTTAAAATACTCTTCTAGAAAAGGCTGGGAAACAGCAATTGATATAACAGGAAATAATTGTTATATTTGAAAACAGTGGAAAAATGCATTAAAATGTCACTTAAATTTCCCAGTGAATTGCCGTTGTGCTTCTTTCTAGTCTAGTGGATTTGACAAGGTCATAACAATGAAGCTGATTTTGAAATCTCAACAGAAATAGTTAGTATATTAAAGTCTCCTATGATTGTGTAAAAATTCTTAAATTAATGTAGCAATGAAGTAGCTTGTTTTCCCTGTTCAGGAAAAATCACTTGAAATAAATTTAGAGGAATGTTCTTACATTGTTTAAGAAATGAAATCAGCAACAGGGTGATGTGGAAAATACTGGGCAATAAGTAAGAGAATAGTTGACATCTGTCTACATTAGGTAAAAACAAAACAAAACAAAACAAACAAAAAACACTGTGATTGTCTGTAGTTGGAGTCCACAGAGGCTGTTAAAAAGCTCAGAGAAATTGGTGAATATATTTTCAGTTCTTTCATGGGTTTTGGAGCAAGTTTCTCTGGTCCGCAGGCTCAAAGTCACTTTATTTTGATTTGCACAACTTTTTTCTGCATAGTACAGGCTTCACACATGGGATTATATCACTTCAAGTTCCCTTTTGCAGAAAAGAGACATTCTGGCTATTTTGTCTAAGCCAGGTATGCTGAAACATTTCTGAATAGAGTCCTTTTGAGACTGTCATACCACATCTCTCTGTAGAGCCAAAGTTCCAATTATCCTCAGTTAGAAAAGGTCCGTGGCTGAGTTACAGGTGACATGCAGAGCTGTGAGAGTCCTGTGATGCCTCATGAGATGGATATGAGATGTGATGCCTCATGAGATGGAGTTACCAGACAGGTGGAAGTCCATCCTGGGGTTACAGGATGCACATGAAGCACCGTGGTCGGAAGAGTTCAATGTTGGACAAAGTCACCCTGGTTCAAAGGATGAATTCTAAGTGTTCTGATTTTATTTTTCCAAATAAAATGAAACAAAACAAAATAAGTAGATTAAAACATTGCAGAAATAGTATTTTTAATTAAATCATGCTGTCAGAATTAGATGAGCATTCCCTATCTCGTTCCACACAGCAACCTTTCCTCCTCCATTGCTTTATGATGAAACACATGTGGCTCTAAGCTTTTATTAAGACCATCTGCCTAACCTTTATGATTCCAATTAACAATCCAGTTAGGAGCGGTATAACTTTTAACCTTGTGGCCATCTTCCGAGCAGCTACTACACATCTACTGCTTTCAGCACTGCCCAGAAATGTTGGAATTGCTTTGATGCCAAGAGAAAACCTGTTGCTGGTATTACTGTAATCAGTTAGCTTTAGTTGATACATGCAATTGAAAACAAATCATTTGTTGATAGCGTTTATGCAGAAGGACGCTTTTCTCGCAAAGGAGGATAAGAGCAGCAGGACTGAGTCAGACTAGCTCACAGTTGTCTGTGTGGGTGGCAGCTGCTGCAGAATAGGATTTGCAGTGTCCAGCTGTGGAAAGCAGTGTGGCTAGCCCAAGCCCTGCTCTTTGGAAACCAGGCTACAGTTCCCTGGGGACCGTGCTTCACAGGGACAGCTTTGTTAATTGGATGGAGACTGGAGCTCCAGCCACCACGTTGGAATTTCTGGGACCGAGACTCTTGAACTGGCTGGAAAAGTCATTCCAGCCAAAACAAAAACAAAAACAAAAACAAAAAACAAACAAACAAAAAAAACACAATACCCAGAATCATGCCCTTAGCACCTGCAGTTCACCATCCATGGTGACAGGGAGGAGAATACTTGCGTGCTCATTCAATATCCAGGCTCTCTTGCTGCCCAAGAAACCAATAGCCGCAAAATCAATAGTGAGTAAACCCAACTAAGAAAAGAGAATAATGTTCTGATTTCAGAAGTAACAGTGGCCAATAGTCTATGCCCAGGAAAAAAAAAAAAGAAAAGCACAGGGCAAGCATGTAATTAGACTTCCCAGTACACTCGAGCAACTTGTGGCTCAGAGCTGTCCTAAGCCAGTGGTGGTATTTTTTGTGTTTAAGGCTGTGCTTGAAGATGCCTGAGGATTATGATGGTGTGTGTACATGTGATGGAGCCTCGGTGGGAGCTGTGTCTTGGATGAGGCACGGGCGAGTGGATGTGACACAAAAAGAAATGAAAAGACACAACACAGCAGCGATTACAACAGGGAATATGAGTCAGAAGCTGTCAGAGACCTAGCAGTGCTTGTGGCTCACAAGAGGGGACACGGAGTACCAGATGATGTAGCAAAGATCCCTTACAGACCATACTGAACAGGAAAGACCTGGAGACATTAAGGAGTGGCTGAAGACCCACGGGACCAGAGCAAGACTGAACCACTGGAGGTCAACACAATAGGGAGGCTGTTTCTTAAAAAGTAATGCGCCATTGCCAGTATTAAGTATAAAATGGGATTTGGAAGGAAGCTGATTGAAATAAATTAGCTGTCCACTCGATGTAGACAAATCTTTATCTTACAAAGAGGAGGTGGCATTCCTAGGGCACATGGGAGGAGGAAAGATGATCTCCTTTTGGAAGAGAAAAGGCTCTGCCTCTGCTCTTCCCACTTAAATTTTGACAGTGCTCTCATTTAATCCCATCAGATTTCACAAACTAGTTTTTTTCTGCCCATCTCACTGGCACCAGCCACGACAGTAGGTGCTCTCAGAGCATTGGACTGGGCTTGGCAAAGAACAGTGGTTGGGAAGAGATGCTGGGCACTCCCACAGGCACTTAGTTTTATCTCCTGGGTCATGGACTAGAGCACTGCACAGGATGTGGGAGATTTGTCTTCACATTCCTCTTTTGCCAGCGGGATTCAAGCCCACACGTATTCCAGGATCCCCAAGAAGAAATTCTAACCACATGTCTGTGTGCTGGCTGAGGGATGGGCTGTCCCAGTTTGCATGGCAGTATTAAGGATTTGAAAGAGGAAGGGAAAAGGAATAAAGAGAACACGTGTTTGTGTGTGTATGGATCTAAGTGTTCCCATACAAAACATAATCTGCCTCACAGATAACATCTGTCTTTCTGGAACATCTGTCTTCATCTCTCACTCCCTCCTTTATCCACATATTTCAGTGGTTAAAGCATGGGACAGGAGCATCTGGATGCAATTCTGCCTCTGTGAAGAAAGGCTCAGCAGCATGTCCCGGTTCCCTGGAGAGTGGCATGATCATCGTGCCCTTCTGACGTGGGAGCAAGGACATTTACCTGAGCCCTTCCACATTGCTTGGAATAATTAGGACATCAAATTGGGGTCTTCCAACTTAGTAGGATATTCAGCGCAAAAAGGAGACAACATAGTTTGAAGAAGGTTTTAATATAAGTTGAGATGTGCTATTGAATGTATATCCAGGAAACATTCATTGGTGCAGGGGTGAGGTGTCTCTCTTTACAAATACCTGCCCTAATTATCAAAGAAGCCCTCTCTCTTCTTCTATTTTCCCCCACAACAGAGGGGACTTGCTGCTCAGCTCCAGTCCTTGACAGTTTCATTCCAAGTACCTGCTCCGGAGAACATGGACTACAGACCCAGGACAGTGTCCTTTGGTGCCTTGGTAAGGATCACACGAGGTTTGGTGTCACACTGCTCAACATGGCAACAACGCACCGTGGATGACCAAAGCCTAAGCCATGGCCAGAGTAACCTGCAGAAACACACATCCACTGTTTTTCCCTCGTTTATCACCTCATTGGATCTTGCAGACAGTGCCACTTAACAGCTCAAATAAAGCCTGTGCTAAAAGCTGCCCAGGAGCATTACAAAGCAGAAGCAGAGTTTGTAGAATGGGACCACAAGACAATGTAGCGTGGTCAATAGCAAAGAAAGGCATCTGTACTTGTTGCCTTTTGTTTGTAATAATCAGTTATTGGTAGGTCAGTGGTGCTAAAACTTGTATAACCTCTTCAACAAGTGTAGCAGGAGAGCCCACAGTCAGCAATGGTTTCAGGTGCAAAGGAATTAGAAGCCAAACCTTCAGCACCATTTATTTAGCTTGGGGCCTGAAAAAATAGGATAGTTCCTTCACCAATAACCACCTGCAAAAGATTACACCCTATTCACTTCATCATACAGCAAAAGAACTGAAACAGAGAATCGTGCTGTTAATTCTGTCACACTTTTGAAGATATGGATCCTAATTGCATATTGTAAAATACGTTGATGCCTCAAATATAATAATGTGAAAAAAAATCTTAGCTAGCTGAGAACTTCCTATTAATTATAGTTTGAAACGTTTGCATTTGCTTTAGTTACTCAAAGGTGATTATCACCAAGCCAGTAAAGTTGGGTAGGACTCCAAATGCAAGGCTCTTGTTCCAGTTCTGTTTCCACAGGGGCACGGCTAAGGCTCCAGTGAGATCTCACACTCTGTCCCAGTCTCGCAGCCACATTCAAGAAATCTAGTTTCAAACTAGAAGCAGAACAGAGAAAGGCTAAGAGAGTATCAGAGGAGTGGAGAGCTTTCTGTCCAAAAGTAGCCTGTAAAGTCATGGCATACGTGGCCTTTTGGAGCCAAGGCTGGAGAGGTATAATTGCTGGCCATAAATACATTTGGGATGCCAGAAGAGTTCATTTAAACTAAAGGGCAACAGATAAACAGATGAATATAAGCTTGCAAGGAATATATTTAAGTAGGAAATCAGAAGAAGACTTTTAAGGAGTGATGTTCTGGAATAACCTACCAGCTGGAGTAAAGGGGGCAGGGAACCACTCTAGGTACCTCATTGGATATACTTTACTCTGTTTGTGAAAGGGATTATTTAAGAATTTTGTTTCAAAACTGCAGTCTTAGAATAGCAGGGGTCTATCTCAGGATGTCTTTTCCAGTCCTTCTGCTGTGTTGACTTCTGCTTATGGATGTCAAAGACTTTCTAATACTAAGGGGGAGAGATTAAGATATTGCTCTGCTTGTGCAAGGTGCACGTACCTTGAAGCAGAGTGAATTTACATGATTTCTAGCTCAGGGGAACAGAGTATGTGGATCTACACAATAAGGCTGTGCTTTATGCAATTTTTTCACGTATAGTAGGAAAGAGTTTGCATTGGACAAAGGCTCAACATCAAAGCATTGTTGTCAACATGAATGGAGAGGTTTAAAGACAGAAATTGCAACACGAGATTGCAACTATGCAGCTTTCATCCCACAGAGACCAACCCATATTCTGCCTGTAAGTGGCACAGAACTGAATCCCACAAAGAAAAGGAGAGGTTACAAACTGCTGCATTAAGAGAGACAATGCCGGTGGCAAGACCTCCAGGTTAATCATTTTGCAAATTAGGAAGTGCGTCTGGGAAGGAGGACAGGCAGAATTCTGCTCCATGCAAATAGGCTGGCATTGGAGATGAGATGTGCTGCAAGTCCTTGGACTGTGCATGCAGGTGATGGTTTTATGCCCTCTTTTACAGAACAATGTCTTTCCCTGAAAAAAAGGCAACAGCTTAGCCATCCTACTAGCTCTTTTACTTATTTCTGCTCTCCAGACATCTTTTGATGAAAAAAAACACTTTGCTCCAAGGCTTGCTTCTAGTTACAAGACTTACCATTAATTAAATGGCAGTTTTTCAATCCCATCACCACATTTATGGACAGCAGAGTTCAAGAAGTTCATGAACTGGTTCCCCACAGTTATCTTGAACATGAACTCACTGTTTAGTCAATAGCTTAGAAAAACAAGGCTGGACAGCTGGTCTCTGTGCTACTTACCACAGTCTCAGGGCAGGGACAGAGGAAATTTAGAGAATATTTCCAAACACTGTCTGCCAGATTATTCAAATCTACAACACATCCGCATAGATGTTTGGTACTATTTGCTCTAGAATTTAGCACACACTGTAATATGCTCCCTGTTTTATGAGGTGTGAAAGCTGACATCTAAAGTCAGTGCTATGTCATAGCCTGACATCCAGTTGCTACATCTGGCTGTGTCTTGTAGTCTGGGGAAGTGCCCTACCGCAAGGACTTGAGCCACAGAGGATGGTGAGACAGATGAAGCTAGATAATATTTTTTATGTCCACGAAGGTCAGTCTTTCAACACCAAGAACTAAGACAAATAAACAGAAATGGGACACACTGTAATTAATGGCTCCAGAACACAATAAATCCGAACAGCTTCTTATTTTCAAACTATGGCTCACTTCAGACTAATACAAAAGTTTAGGCAGGGAAAAAAAAAAAAAAAAAAAAAAAGAAGGAGAAAAAAAAACACAACACATAACGTAGTTATTCTTTTCCTTTTAACTATTGAATTGGATCTTTCTCACAGTACGGCTTTCAAATTAAATATGCATGTAGACAGAGCAGTCCCTGCACATAAGGTCTGTATACGTATGTATACATGTCTATGCCAGGATGTCATTCAATAGGCTTCTTCCTCTCCCGGTGCTTCCTCATCCTAAGAAAATACTGTCTCCTCACGCTATAACTGGAGAGCAGCATTTCCAAGATGTTGCCACGTGGACTCAGATATCCAATACCATTTGATCCTGCTCATTTTTTTTGTTTATTTGTTTGTTTTTCTATGATCTGGATATCCAATCTGATTTTCATTTTCAAGTCCTTAAACATTATCCTTCAGGAAGAGATGGAACAAATGGCTGCAAAGATATTTTTCAGTGCAAGTTACCAGATTCACACCCATGCCCACTGCAGGTCTGTAATATGACAAGATTTGTCTTATGAGAAAATAACGATGAGTTCAAAAGGTTGATATTTCTGACTGATTAGCACTATCCCCAGCCCCTAAACACATGCACACACACACATCAAAATTTTAGACCAGAGTCAACGATCACTTTCATCTTCCTTATCATACGTCTCTAAATCTCACTTTTATTGCATGCAGTTTGCTTTTAAGGTTGTTGGGTATGATGGGCCTGATTCAAAACGCACTGAGGCCAACGAAATATTTTGATTTAGAGACAGAGGCTGCTTCCTCCTCTTTCACACCTCACCTCCGGCACCCCAAGGCATCATCTCTGCTCCTCCTCCACGGATTTGGCTCTGGAGAGAGGACGGAGGAAAATCAGGGAAGGGGGAAGAGGGCCAGAATGAAATCCCTGGGGAAGGCTGTGCCTCATGGACAAGCTTCATGCGCCGATGTCTGTTCAGATCAAACCTGCGATTCGGCACTCTCACTGCTAAATATATACTCCGTGATTTGAAGGAAAGCTTCCAGTTACACATTACATCTTGAGACTGGCTCCGCAGTACTGCATTTTTAACAACTGATTTTGAAGTAGTCAATCTCTTTTTATTATGAAAGTTCAGGCAAGACCTCTCTGTGAGACGCGTTAAATCCCCCTCATCGTGTTTTTTTTTTCCTTTTTCTTTATTTTGAAGTGCGCTACGCATGTGGATTGTCAGCGTGCCAGCCCTTGTTGCAAATAGCACACTGTCCTTCTGTGCCCCGGGCCTCCTGGTTGGTCTGGGAAATGCAGTGTGCTAGGAGTTTCTGGCCTCCTTTGGGGTTAGGTATGATGGTCTCCGTTGTGCGTAAGCAAGTGGTTTCAATCTTTAATTGCAATGGGGAAGTGGTCAGACAACATACAGCCCTGGCAGGATAATGGTAAAATGTCTTGGAGGAAAACCAGAAAATAACAAATATGTTACATACAAAATGAATGTGTATTTCTAACATAACCTGGAAAATGTGTAACATATAGGAAAGCAAAATACACATTTATTTTTTGTTGGTTCTTACTTGAAGCTGGAGCCCTGTCTCATGCTATTCCCTTATTCCTCTTTACAGAAATTAAATAAGTGGTATAAACATTTTATTCTTACATCATAATTACACAACTCCAAACAATTATTATATTATGAAGAAATGGATGTGGGTCTTGACTATAATTATGAATTTGAAGCAAGCTACATCAGTCATCAGTAGTGAAGCACCAAATTACAGGATTTTGTCCTGTTTTATGCAGGAAAGCAAATTGTTTCATCAC